>NC_087157.1:24503115-24530615 GCF_035594125.1 Scylla paramamosain
TGTGTGTGTGTGTGTGTGTGTGTGTGTGTGTGTGTGTGTGTGTGTGTGTGTGTGTGTGTGTGTGTGTGTGTGTGTGTGTGTGTGTGTGTGTGTGTGTGTGTGTGTGTGTGGGTTTTAGAATGTATGGGACTAATCTGATAACTTGCATGTAACCCTCAGTGTGTTTGTGTTGTTTACGAATAAAAACATAGGAGTGCCTAATATGTGTAACTGTTATATTGCTGCTTCGTTTGACTTATTTCTGCTGGTGTGTCATTGGAGGTGGTCAGCTCAACTAAAGAACAGTGGATAAATTTAAAAACACACCTTCAAAATAACTTCAAATCAAAATACCCGGTCGACAATGCAAGTTTCTCTAGTTATAACTCTTGATATCCGTTCTTTTTCGGCTACATTCGGCTAGTACGATAGATGTGGGAACCTTCTGCTATACCATCTTTTCGCTGATACTAGTAATTTGAACAGATTAGGGAAACTGAACAGCTCAGAAAATATTTAAAGGACTGTTGGTGTTATTAATCCCTTGTAATCCTCCTCCTCTTCCTCATCCTCTTTCCCCATCCTCCATCCCCCTACCTGTCTCCTTCCTTGTCTTCCTGCACGTCTTCCTACACCTGTCCCCACCTGTTCCTGTCCGCTGTCGTCATAATCCTCGACTCTCTCCTCGCCTTCATTTTCATACACCATCATTTTCATCCTAATCCTCGTCGTCCTTCTTCCTTTCCTCCTCCTCCCCTCGTGTCGTTAAGCTTTCTATTTCCTCCTTCCCCTTCTTCTTCCACCACCACCACCACTACCTCCTCCTACTCCTCCTCCTCCTCCTCCTCCTCCTCCTCCTCCTCCTCCTGCTCCTCTTCCTCCTCCTCCTCCTCCTCCTCCTCCTCCTCCTTCTCCTCCTCCTCCTCCTCCTCCTCCTCCTTCTGCCAAGCTCCTACAGTGTCCAATTTCTTATCATGGAAAACGAGGAATACAAACTTTTCTCCAGATTTCTCTCCTCATTTCTATACTTTTCTGCCACCCCTCTCTCCATACTTTTCCTCTCTCCCTTCATACTTTGCCTCCCTCCCTCCCTCCCTCCCTCCCTCCCACCCTTCTTCATGTCTCCATATATCATTCAAGTGCTGTCACCTTGTCTCACCTAACTTGTACCATCTCCTTGTCCTCTCTCTCTCTCTCTCTCTCTCTCTCTCTCTCTCTCTCTCTCTCTCTCTCTCTCTCTCTCTCTCTCTCTCTCTTGGCCTTCATCCATTCTTTCCTCTCATCTTTCATCTGCTTGCTAGAATCATTCATTCATTCATTCTTACCCCTCCTCCTCCTCCTCCTCCTCCTCCTCCTCCTCCTAATCCTCCTCATCCTTTCAATCTGTATTAAAGTCTGAGTGGGCCTGTTTGAGCGTCTTTGTTCGTTTGTGTGTGCCAGCGTTTGAATGTCTCTCTCTCACACACACACACACACACACACACACACACACACACACACACACACACACACACACAGGCGACACACATGATCAGCGAAGGGAGAGGCTTGTGTCCCACCATCATAAAGGTTTCAGAGGCAAGACGAGGGAGTAAATAGAAGAAAGGTTAGAATATTGCAGGAGGTGGCTAGCAGAAGGCGGCGACGGCGGCGGCAGGGGAGGAACACGAGGAAAGAACAATCAGTAACAGCCATGTAGGTCTTTATAGGTCTTTTTATAGAAACTGCACTGCCTAACATATATATATATATATATATATTAAGAGAAATAGTATAGCAATCATTAAGAGTACTCCCCATCTACCGCTCCCTCAGTTATTGCTCTCTGGAAAGGAAGAAATATGAACAGTGAAGAAACTGTCTGAAAATTTGAAAGGAAAGAAGTAAGAACAACCACTCTTCTCTCTGGCGCAAGACGTCCAGGAACAAGCAGTAAAGCAACATAACCCAAACGAATTTCAGTTGCAGTTTGCTATGACAGTGGACAATACCTCAGTTGTATGTTGGAGTTCAAAAACGTGTACAATCTTATTTTTAAAGTTGTAATCGCTGTACTGTCGACGACATTAGAAGGTAAAAGTTTTCAGACGTTAACGACCCGACTGGGGAAGAGTTTAGCTCTGTTCGACTGGCAGCTATGTTAATTGTCTTGAGACTTTTCCTTGTTATATTTGATCAATAAATTGTAATCGCCTGCATTAATGTTATCCAGTCCTCTTAATATTTCAAACACTTCTGTTAGATCGTATCGCACTCTTTATAAGAAAGACTGAATAAGGAAGGAAGAATAATTTGCATATACATTTTGGAGTTAAGAGAGAGGAAGGGGACAAAGCGAGGATGAAGTGGGTGGAGCTAAATGGAAACCTCTTTGTAAATTTTGGAAAAATTGAAGAAAAAATAGGGGGGTGGTTTCAGATTTCTGCGCATGTGTGCTGGGACAGTGAGAGCGTCCACCTTTATAACACAAAGCAAGGGTATTTTGTTAAGAACTGGATAACAATCTAAAGAAGAGTAACATACGGCAGATCAGTTAATATCACCAAGGACTCTGTATAGTAGTATACAGAGCCCTTGTTATCGCGAAAGGAGGTTCAAATGCAATGCATGATCTCTTGAATCTTCAGGAAAGACCAGTTTTCATGTTAAACTTTCTTGTGATTATTGGAAACTTTAGCAACTACAATATGAGAGAGAGAGAGAGAGAGAGAGAGAGAGAGAGAGAGAGAGAGAGAGAGAGAGAGAGAGAGAGAGAGAGAGAGAGAGAGAGAGAGAGAGAGAGAGAGTCTCTTAATAAAGTGTTTTGCCCTGGGACAGTAGTAAAGGGATTCAATCGAGCTAGTGATCACTGGCAACATTATTACATTCTTCTTTTCTTCAAATCTCCCTTCATAAGTTACTTTCACACTTCTCCACCTGAGTCTCCTTTTTCAGTCTCTCCTTCATTCCTTTATTACACTGACGGATCGCGTCTGTCCTCTTCATAGCCACCTTCACCTCACGACGAGAGAAAAAAAAAAAAAAAATCAGTAGAAGTATCCTTGATGAAAGTGGCCGAGCGGAAACCTCAACTCCTGGGGAAAAGCAACACACGGTAAACAGGAAGCGAGGACACGAAACACGTATTACTGAGCACGAAAATAAACAAGAAAAGGGCGAGTACTTGCACATGATTTTCCGGGTCAGGAAGAGCACGATAAAATACTGATCTCGGGCCCGACTGTGCTCTTGTTTGTTTTTATACCTGAACACGAATAATCTTTTTCGCCTTTATTTCTAGTGCTGTCGGCTGCTCTTATATGTTGATGCCAGTACCTGATATCCCTTGCATTTCTTTCATTCAGGCCCAGCTACCTCATATCTCTCTCAATTCCATCCCTCCATCTAAAATCTGTCTTCCTCCTGATCATCTCTTTTGCCTTGCCACGAGTAAAAAAGGGAAGTAAACTGGCTGGCGATCGCTGGCAACATTACATATCTCTACATATTTCATATTTCTACATATCTCTCTCTATAAATTACCTCTACATCTCTCCCCTCGTGGACCTTCTTCAAAATTATCTCATCACATTACCATCACATTACTAGATCTTTCTCTTCCCACAACCATTTTTAGCTCAGAACTGGTGTAGGCTACATATAAGAAATCAGGACTGGTGTTGACATTGCCTATTTAGTCGTGGCTGTGTTGAAGAAAAACGGTAAACGGTAAACAGAAGAAAGACACGAGACCGGACACGAAAAAAAAAACGTATTACGGAACACGAGAATAAATAAAAGTTACTAAAGAACAAGGAGAATACTAGCGGACAATTTTTCGACCAAGGGAGAATATGATAAAACACGGATTTCGGAACTGAGTATATTTTTCTTCTATGTGGTCAGTTTGTACACTGGGGCCGCTGTCTTATCATTGACTAGTATTGACTTTTAACATTTTTTCGAGTCATGTAGAACTTATTGGAGTTTTTCAAAGGGAGGTTAGAATAATCATGAATTTTGATTGATGAGAATAAGAATGAGTTACGATTTTAAATGTCAAAGTTGTCAATCTTTTCCTTATTGTGCAGAGAGAGAGAGAGAGAGAGAGAGAGAGAGAGAGAGAGAGAGAGAGAGAGAGAGAGAGAGAGAGAGAGAGACCCCGACGCTCATCACCTATTTTTAGTTGTTATATTTTACTTTTTTCTCTCTTTTCGTTGTTCAGAATCATGTTGTCAACACACTCCAGCCAAAGTAAATTTCGAACCCTTGAGACGAAAAAGCATCCTTCAAACAAAAGCCTTATCGTGAAGAAGACAGCGGTGGGGCAGAAAAGACTAGACGAGATCAAGGAGGTTGTCATGTCGGAGAGCAGAGGTTGCCGTGTCTCAGCGTTTCTTTCATTAGTCTTCCATGAACTGACACGCATATTTTTTACTTCATCTCCTTGCGTTTCTCAAAGTTAGCAGTACAAAGAGTGTGACAAAATACCTGAGGAGGAGACGAGGAGAAGGAAAAGATCAATGACGTGGACGAAGAAGCTGAGGAATTGGAAAGGACATAAAAATAGTCTTTAATAAATGCGTGAAAGGTTTAGAGAAACAGAACAACTATCTACATTGATGATAAAATGAATACAACTACTAATATCGATGACAAAAACCAATACAACTCTCTAGTCTACGTATACTATAACAAAATACTTGAGAAGGAGAGATAGAGACAAGAAAAATGTGGAAGAGGGAGCGGAATGTGAGTTAGTAATCTTATACAACAAAGAAATTAACATATGAAAGGTGTACAGGAATAAAATAAAGCCAACTATCTGTAACGATTAAGAAGTGTACGCCTGCATCAGCATATCTACCTGACAAGAGTGACAGCTGGTAGAGTGAAGAGCTAAAAGATGATAACGTGAAAGTAGGTGCTGCTATCCCTTTAAGAAGTAAGCGTGGAGTTGAGTAGTATACCAAAGTGGGTTTATTGCCGCTGTCTGTAGTAGTGTTAGGCGAAGGAGGCAGGGAGAGAGGGGGCTCGAGGGAAGGAGATTGAGGGGATTGTATCTTTGGTACTCAGTCTTCTATATTGAACTTGCAGCATGTGGACACGTAAATATGAAAATACTGGTTGTGCTCATAATGCTGCAGGGAGACGGTTCTTTGTTGAATCATGATCTCCTGTAAAAGTAATGAAGGAAGAGCGGAAGAGTTAGAAAGTTACACAAGAAAAGAAAAAAAAAAGGAAAAAAAAAGAAATCGTATTTTTTTGATATCTTTCAGCTTTTATCGTTGGCCACCATCACCACCACCACCACCACTACCATCAACATCACCATCAACAACAGTAGTCACAACAACACTGTATCATCATCAGCTCTAATTATTAATATCATCATCATTATCATCGCCGTCATCACCACCACCACCATCACCACCACCACCAACATCATCACCAGGGCGCTTGCTTCATCACACACAGACGGACACACAGGCGCAGGTCGGCTCTGTTTACCTCGTCGTGCAAGTCGTTGAGGGACGCGTGGGCCATTGCCAAGGTACTCTGACTTCAATTAAAATAAATGGAGTCAGGTTTGCTGTATGCCAATCCTTCCCCTGTGTGTCGTGCGGGTGCGAGAGGCTGCTGGAGTCCCGCTAATGGTTAGCACTGCAGCTGCGGGGCTGAAAGGAAAATGTGTGTCGTTATAGACTGCAAGTGCCTGGGTAAAATTGCTATATTTCATTAAAGAAAAGTGTTTTGGAGATGGAGAGTGTATACACCTGTCGTAGAATGTTCAGAATTGTTCTGAGTACTTAGGGAAGCTACAGTTTACTAGTAGGTATATGTGCTGGCAGTCCTTGTATAAAACATCTTTACTTCTCGTACCATCCCTGACTGAAACTCCTTTACTGTTTGGCCTTTGCAGACCTTATTTTGCCAAGGATACTCTGCAAGTTAATTATAATCTCCACGGAAAAGCGAGGGTGGGAACGAAGAGTCTCTAGGGACGCGGGGTAGAAGAAACTGGTCAAGAAAAACAAAACATTAAAATTTGCTTCTCATTTGCTGTTCCTTATATATTGTAGTAGTGTTCAAAAAAGCAAGAGTGCATCAAGATATTATTTTGACGCCCGGAGCTGATCTGATCTCCTTTCCCAGCTCTTGCTAACTTCCAAGAAATATTCAGACTATACCAGTGTTGCGCATTACCGCGAATGCGTGAAATGTACTCTTATATTCGTGCACTAAGTTAAAGTTGCTGCGCACGCGCGATGTCTTTACCATTGTGTTTATACAAGAATATCTATTCGTTCCTGAAGAATTTTTTGCTCACTCACAAAGATTCCTTTCCTTGTTTCATATTAAATGCAAAATGCCAGGCCTTTAGTAAAGTGTTAAGAGCAATGAGGATGACGGAAAGCGGACAAGATCTCGCGCTATTCAGCAACCTTCTGAGTCGCGTGCACACATGCACGGAGTTTTGTGAATGCTCAAAATATAAACTTTTAAGCCCGTGCACTCGAGGAGGACCTCCAGCAGTACTATTCAGGACCAGCTCTTAAATATTTATTAGTTATTCTTACAAAATTGATTTTGCTCGTTCTCAAAAATGTAGTTCTTTCATATCAACTTCGCAGTGCCAAACTTGCCATGGTCATGTGATGAGAGGCCCTGAGCAGTGGACATTCGCAGGCGCTACCTGACAACTCCCACCGTAAAGTTGCCACCAGCTGTCATGTGATCCAAATTATTAACATCAACCACTCGTACAATCTCGATGTCACGCATCAAATATAAAACATACAAATATAAAACAACAGCCTAAATATGAACTTTCCTTTTTTTTTCGAAATCGAAAGAAGTGGTAAGGAGACTAGATTTCTTAAAAGATTATGTTAAACGATCAATCTAAACTACATCTTAGAGATGTATGCTAAACGATCAGTCTAAACTACATCTTAGAGAGAGACAGGCAGATGGAGTGACAATGTACCCGCACGGCTCACCAAGGACAAACCGGATTTCAGGAGTGGGACCTTCGCAATTAAGAAGGAGGTATACAATAGTGAATATTGTAACACCGTTTGACTCTATTACTTTATTATAATGAGGCTCTGAAAGTGCATCACCTAAACTGGTCAACTTCATTTGATCCACACATTGACTTTTTGCGAGCGTCAAGTTGAACGCATTATTTTTTCTTTTATAATTTTTTTTTTGTTTTTTTTATTTTTGCCCTTACCCAGTATTTGAGATGCTTAGGAAAAGAAAAAAAAAGTCTCGGATGTTATAGATACTTTATCGCCAAAGTAAATAGGATCTAGGACTATAAGTAGGTAGAAAATAACATGTGTAAGTGGTGGCTCAAAGCTGCAAACACATACACACACACACACACACACACACACACACACACACACACACACACACACACACACACACACAGCTCCTCAAGTGATAAATTCTCCGTGACCACTTCCTTCACCGTGGTCGTCCCTCTTGTCACACTCCTTTCACGCCATAAATTCTGTCCATATATTCTCTTTTTGGCTGGAAATTGTCTCGCCTCCTCCTCGTCCTCCTCCTCTTCGTCCTCCTCCTCCTCCTCTGCCTCCTCCTCCTCCACGCAGATTCGTCTTTTGATAAATTATCTTCACAGTTGGCTGCGTACAATAAATTCTCCTATTCTCGGGCGCGTGCAGTCAAATTTCTTTTTACCAACATGTTTCTTTCTTGATTCCCTCCGACCTGAAAATTCCGAGCACAAGGTGAGTTGACAAGCGCTTGAAAGCCTCGTCCGCGACCATCACAATGCACGGAATTGGCCGGAAAAAGAAGTTATTCTTATGCATAATACAAGTAACCTACATTCAGAGAGAGAGAGAGAGAGAGAGAGAGAGAGAGAGAGAGAGAGAGAGAGAGAGAGAGAGAGAGAGAGAGAGAGAGTTAAGATATCAACAGTAACAAGATTTAGACACATCACCTCCGTCATCACCACTACCACAACCTCCCTTACCACCACTACCACCTCCGTCACCGCCACCACCACCACCACCACCATTACCACTTTCAGGAACTAAAACAGCAGCAAGGAGCGCAGTGGCGGCTCTCCATGTAAACAGGGATCTTATTTCCTGTTTCGTGCGAGGCAATAAGCTGGCGGCAGTATTGGCTGGGGCAGGTGGTGGTAGTGGTGGTGGTGGTGGTGGTAGTGGTTGTGAAGGTGCCGTGTGTGTGTGTGTGTGTGTGTGTGTGTGTGTGTGTGTGTGTGTGTGTGTGTGTGTGTGTGTGTCCACGAGTGAGATTCTGAAGAGAAAGTGATGATAATGACAGTAGTGATTGTGTTAGAGTTGTTTTAGTAGTAGTAGTAGTAGTAGTAGTAGTAGTAGTAGGAGGAGGAGGAGGAGGAGGAGGAGGAGGAGGAGGAGAAGGAGGAGGAGGAGGACGACGACAACGACGAGCAATTGCGCTGAAAGATATGACACTGTTTTCCTTCTACTTTCTTTCTTTCTTCCTTTCTTTTTCCACACTCGTCTAAATATTTACCAAAGTGGAGTTGAGAACCTAATAGAAAAATACACGTGGAGAATCAAGACTAGAGGAGCTTTTTTTCTCTTTACAAGATTGTGCCCTCGTGATGGTGCTGATGGTCCTGGTAGTAGCAGCAGTGGTACCAGGAATGGTGGTATTGATAGTAGTGGTGGTGGTGGTGGTGGTAGGGTAACAGCAAAATGGTAATAGCAGTGAATGTGGCGGCGACTGCGGTGCGTAAATCTGTCTCGTAGCGTAGTGGGGGAAGCATTAATCGTGGTCATTGTGGAGGTGATGGTGGAGGCTCCGGCACCACCACGACCCCTCTACAGCACCACTACACACACACACACACACACACACCGTCGTATACTTTAGTGAGAAACGCTCCTTTCCACCACCATCACCACCTTTAACAAGAGGGAGGCAATAACACAGGCAGGAACAAGTAATGATTCTGAACTTACCCGGCAGGGAGAGAGAGAGAGAGAGAGAGAGAGAGAGAGAGAGAGAGAGAGAGAGAGAGAGAGAGAGAGAGAGAGAGAGAGAGAGAGAGAGAGAGAGAGAGAGAGGAATATTGAGGGTAAGGATCTGGCAACACTTAACACCTTTCATCTCCCCTCCTCCTCAGTCCTCCCCTACCCAAATCCCCCACTCCGTAACATACCTCACATTAAGGGTTAAGTTTATGCCGTATTAAATCCGTTTGTGCTCTATAAGCGGGAGCAATATTGGACTCTCGCCACTAACGCTTGGGGGGACAGAAAAAAAATGAGTAAATTGGGTTTGTATTAAGGATGTTGATGCATATACGTGGAGCAGAACAGAACAGGTTGGTGGTGGTAGTAGTGGTGGTGATGGTGGTGGTATGTGTGTGTGTGTGTGTGTGTGTGTGTGTGTGTAGGTGGGATGGTCATTACATCAAGAAAGGAAAAAAGAAAGAGAGAAAGAAAAAGAAAGATGGAAAGAAAAAAGAAGAAAACATTCCCCCACTCACAACACACACACACACACACACACACACACACACACACACACACACACACACAAGGAAATCTAATCTATCAACACCCCCTCTCCCCCCCCAACGCACACAAGCATCATCACACCAGTAGCAGAAAAGCATTAATACCCACCCGCTGCCCTCCCTTCCTCTCGGTGGTGTACCTCTTGTCATTTCCTGAGTAGAACGAGTGGCCATTATCATTCCATTAAGTCTGGTATATGAACAAGGAGGAGCAACATGGCCATTCCATTACCCAGCTCCTGCATCTTGGCGGCGGTGCAAGGTGACGCTAAGTACTTGTGTCATGTGCTGCCGGTGTGTCCAGCCTTAGCACCTCGCTCTCACAGGTGTTATTAGAGCGTTACTCACCTGTCTTATCCCTTGCAGCCACCACCACGATCATCATCTCTACTACCACCATGAGAATCGTTAAAATTTCCATGTATTCCTTCTTATCTCATTCCCTGTCCATCTTTCGTTTTTCATTCTCTACATGATATTTTTTTTTCTGTAACCACCTCCACCACCGCCACCGCCACCACCACAATCAACACCATTACCACCACCACCACCATCATTACCACTATACACCTATTCTCTTTAGATTTTCATACATTCGTTTTAATCAGCTAATTAATTCCCTGTCCACCTATTATTTTTCACACCCAGCATGTCTATTTCCAGTTCTCTGTATACTCTCTGTATCCTCCTAACCTACACAGAAAGACAAAAAATCGAAATCAGAGGTCCAGGATACCTTTAATTTCTTTTTGAGATTCACGGATGCGTTCATCATATTGTAAAATCACTGTATACATCTTTCCTTCGTTCCTTCTTTCGTACCTTTGGCATATATACGAGTATTTTTTAATGGAAGCGTAATTATGTTAATTCGTTACTCTCATCAAGGAAGCGAGGCGGAGGCTGACTTACGGCGACTAAATGAAATCCATAAACACTGCCTCTGATCACCTTCCTTGGCGATGGCTGTCATTATTAGTTCCCAAAGTGCTATTCATTCATAATCTCTCTCCTTGATCACTGCCTCCTTGCCCGCCCCAGCCCCCCAACACACACAGAAAGCCTCAGTCTTCACCCAAGTTTTATTTCCAGGTTAAAACTCCTGCTTTTCTCTTCTCCCGGCTACAACGACGACGAAAATGCGTTGTAGTTGTTGGTGGCTGCAGGTTTGTGTTGCAGGTTTGTGTTGGTGCACGTGTGGTATTGTGTTGCTGTTTCTTTGTTGTTGTTTGAGATCGGGTTACAGGGAGGAGGAGGAGGAGGAGGTGGTTAGGTAGGCGGTGTTTAGGAAGGGAAGGCCTTTGTGGATGGGTGGGTGGGTGGTGGGTTAGTGGGTACATGGGTATGTAGGTGTAGGTGGGTGAGTGGGTGGGTGAGTGAATGGGCCATGGGAACTACAACCAAAAGCTACTGGGGAGCAAACATACACACACACACACACACACACACTCTCTCTCTCTCTCTCTCTCCCTCCTAAACAGTTCGTTAGTCATGCTACTAAATCAAGCTTGTGTTGTCGATTGTAGAGTACACCTCACGAGGCACTCGGTATTAATTAGCAGTACACAGGTGACACACACACACACACACACTGGGAGGGAGGCAGTATTAATCATTACCCTTTCTATTATCAGGATAATTATGATCGGCGCTGCTGTGATGTTAGTTCAGAGTGTGTGGGAGAGAAAGTGTGACTACAGGGTGATTACTATGGGAGATAAAAAAAACAAACAAACTGAACCTCTCTCTTGTACTCATAATTTCCCGCCCTTTCTCGTCCTTCTATCCGTTTTCACCCATTAATATGCTAATCAGTTTTTAATGCATCAGCCCGTATCGCGTCACATACAACGCTAATGGAATATATTAAGCAGCAGGAGGGAACAGGATCGAACACTACCTTGATGTGTCTAATGATGCGATACCTGCCTGATCCACTTACCTGTCCACCCGCCCGCTGGTTTCCGTGCCTACCTGCCCGCCTGCCTGCCTGCCTCGTCTGGTTTGGTCTGGTCTGGCCGCCGCGGTTTGTTGATTTGCGTTTCAATGCTCGCGTGTTGTGAAGTGGAAAGAAAGCAGCGCTGAGATGAGGCCGTGTTTGATGATGATGGTGGTTGTGGTGGTGGTGGTGGTGGTGGTGGTGTAAATGGGTAAGTAGGGATATTATGTGAAAATTGTCAATGCTATCGTTATTTTAATTCTTTTTGTTCTTCTTTTTCTCCTCTTCCTTCTCCTCATCAACATCATCATCTTTCTTTCTTTCTTTCTTTCTTTCTTTCTTTCTTTCTTCCTTGTTGTTGTTGTTGTTGTTGTTGGTGTTGTTGTTGTTGTTCTATTTCTTCTTCTTCTTCTTCTTCTTCTTCTTCTTCTTCTTCTTCTTCTTCTTCTTCTTCTTCTTCTTCTTCTTCTTCTTCTTCTTCTTCTTCTTCTCCTCCTCCTCCTCCTCCTCCTCCTCCTCCTCCTCCGTTTATGAATTAATAAGTAGATATAGACGCGTTCCACTAGATTGATTAATGCTATAATGTTACTGGCCTGTCATATCACTTTTTACCATTTATGAGAGTGTGGTATTGCATTGGCTTCTGTAGTGATGACGCTCGGGCCGGCTTATGCACACACACTCACATACACACATACACACACACACACAGAAAGGGTGGAGAGTATGTGTGTGTAATTTGAGGGAATGACAAAGGTTAAGTGTGACGCGTGTGTGAATGTTTAGCGGCAGATTACAGGAGTTTACAGCATTATCATTATTACTGTGATGCCCAACAGGTAAAACAAGTAAAAGCTGAATGGACTCTGGATTTTACAGTGGGATTACATTTATGTGTGTCGCTTTCCAACTATCCCCTCTCTCTCTCTCCCCCTTCCCACCGTTTACCCCCTTTTTTCTTGTCCTCTTCACTCACTCCACCACAGCCTGTAAAACCTCCTCTCCCAGCGATTTGTCTCGTGTACTGTAGCGTTCTCTTTCTATCCCTTTGTTAACGCAGTGTGGTGGTGATCAGTACAGGTGACGTTAAGTGCGTTTCGTTCATGAATAGTAGGATACTAAAAGCCAATAGCAACGTTCAGGATTTAGTGGGATATATATTACTGATCCGATTCAGAGAAAATCAGGGTAACCATTGGACAGTGGAGCATTTGTGGTATATGTAGCTTTGTGTGGTGAACATTATGCGTGAGAGAGAGAGAGAGAGAGAGAGAGAGAGAGAGAGAGAGAGAGAGAGAGAGAGAGAGAGAGAGAGAGAGAGAGAGAGAGGAGAGAGAGAGAGAGATTCCACTGAGACAAAGATATTATAGATCGAGGCTAGAAGTATATCAGACACCACCACCACCACCAGTAGCCTATGACCTTTACACTGAGAGCTTTCAAGAAATACCACAGTAAAATCATCACTATCATATTTTATCCAGCACTCCTGAACTGCACTTACCTGCCCTCACCTGCCCTCACCTGCCCTCACCTTCCCTCACCTTTCCTCACCTGCCCTCACCTGCCCTCACCTTCCCTCACCTTTCCTCACCTGTCGTCATTTTCCTCACCTACCCTCACCTACCCTCACCTGACCTCACCTTCCCTCACCTACCCTCATCTGCCCTCACCTTCCCTCACCTTTCCTCACCTGCCCTCACCTTCCCTCACCTTTCCTCACCTGCCCTCACCTCCCCTCACCTTCCCTCACCTTTCCTCACCAGCCCTCACCTTCCCTCACCTTCCCTCACCTGCCCTCACCTGCCTTATTTTCCGATCATCAGCAGGACGCAAATCACAGCAATCGGAGCGTGGCGGCCTCTCGTCATTGGCTTGAGTTATGAGGGTCCGAACTCATTTGTGGAATTCCCGGATGCGCTGCCTCTTGGCCGGCCAGCGGTGAGCACCATTAGAGCCGAGGGAGGCTGGGAGGCGCTTACGGGAAAACTGTGGGAAAAAAATTGTTGTGTGCCAGATGATGGTGAGGCGACCGCTGTGCCTAGGTATATATTTAGTAGGTGCACTAGTTCGTCAGCTTTGGGAACTAAAATTCAGAGAACTTCAGTATTTGCACGATTATCACGTTGTATACTGATTTTGTTTAAGCGTTTTTCATTCAAGAATATCTTCTCTCCCTAAACAGGATAAGCTCTCATGTTCATCCCTTTTCCTCTCATTAATATATCTCTTAAGTATTTTCTCAGTTGACACATTATAGGTTGATTTTATTTATTCATTTACCACTGTTTTTCATTCATAAAGGACATTCCCTCTTGTTTATCGTCCGTCTCACTAGCATATCCTCTTCTTCCTCCCGTCTCCTCCTCCTCCACTCCCATCCACACTCCCAGCCATGTCTTCAGTGTGTACCGTTGGCTTGGCGGTGGTTCTGCCAAGCGTCGCCAAACATGCGTCATCTCCAGACTCACTCCTCCCCGCCGCTACCAGGCAACAGCTCCACTGCGTCCAGATAAATATGATCAGTGCACATAACGTTTTCTTCCTTGCAATTTATCGAAGCTTTAATTTAGCCATCTCTTTTCATTCGTTATTAGATTCGCCCACTCCTTTTTACTTTTTTTTTTTTTTTTATTGCATGCACTATTTGGGTTTTATCAGCGTAAATGGTGCTTCAAAAGAAAGAAAATTATGTACGATTGATTTTAGCAAGAAGTTCGGCGCAGGATAGGATAAAAAAGAAAAGCTGCAATGAATATATTCCGTATGGAAATAATTAGACTATCAAAAATTTTGCATGAATGAATTTGTACAATTTTTTATTCGTTTTGACTCTGATTTTTTCTGATTTCTGTGTGTGTGTGTGTGTGTGTGTGTGTGTGTGTGTGTGTTCCTGTAACTACGCTATGCATTTACCACATATATTTGATCAAGCATAGAGAGAGAAAGAGAGAGAGAGAGAGAGAGAGAGAGAGAGAGAGAGAGAGAGAGAGAGAGAGAGAGAGAGAGAGAGAGAGAGAGAGAGAGAGAGAGAGAGGCAAATGTATTCATATAAACAAAAATTTAATTATCATTATCTTCATTATCATATCACCACCACCACCATCATCATTATTTCAATTACACGTTTTACTTTTTGGTTGGAAGCTCAAGAATTTTGGTAAAAAACAAAACAAAAAAGAAAACAGGCATATTTTAATTTCAACTGTTAATTAAGGGGGATTTCCACGTCACTTCACGCATCATTCAAATCTCCTGCACACCAGTTCAATGATGTACATTTGGAACACTGCAAACCAGCCAGCAAGCCTCGCCTCAAAGTGCCCTGCGGCCCCGCGATTACCTTCATGTCTGGCGGAAACCTGCTCGACTCTGCCTGGCCTGGTCGTTGTTGGCTTTGTGTCTCCACTCATTGTTGAGCTCTGACCAGTACACTCCGTTAGGTACGCAAGGAAAGTGATGGGAAAGCCTTCAGGTGTCTTTGCGTGGAAGTCTAAAGACTGGCTGTGTATGTACTCGTATTCCATGTCCAGTGTTCAGGGTTTTGTTCCTTCAGGTGCATTTGTGTGGGAGTCTAAAGAGGTGATTTTGTACCTTCATGTCTTGGTTGTTCGTGTCTTCGTGGTTCATGCATAGTCAAACCAGAAGTTTAGTTACATATCGGACTTCCCTCGTCTTTGTTTAGAGTGTTCTTTTACAGTTTAGCAGGCTGATCTGCTAAGAATCTATCAGTTGCCAGCTTTTGTAAGGACTGTCAACAGATTAGAGTGCTTCCTTGGGCTGTGTTTAGAGTTTTCCCTCAATCTCATGTCCTCTGATTTGCTAAGAGTTTTATTAGTTGCCAGGTTTTGTAAGGAGACTGTTGGCAGATGAGAGGACTTAAGATCAAGGGAAGATGAAAAACAAACTACTTGACAGTCTTGTTACCTGCGTTATCTCTCTATTTAATGTAATTTGGGAATGACTTTCCCTCCTCTCAATGTCATATGGCATGTAAATTGACGGAATAATACAACTTACCTTCACGCACCTATACTTCCTACACTTATTCCTGCAGATGCATAATCTCTTAAGCTTAAGAGATTATGCACGCTCAGTCTATGGTACCTGAAAATTTTGAATCAACCCAATAACTCAGAAATGTGAAGTCAGAATGAAAAAGAGACAACATGTAACTTGAATTTTTGCGTTGAGTTGTTTCTTCTACTAGAACTTTTGGTTTATTTTTTATTCCAGTGGTCATGTTGCTCGATACAATTCTGATCACTGGTGCGTGTTGTTCATTTTGTTTTCATCTTACTTACTTTGGACGATCCACGCCTGACACATATTTCACAGGATACCGCAGCTCCCTCCCCGCAGTGTCTGGCATCGAGCCTGCACCCTGCACTCCCTGGCGGCTCGGATCAGTAATGGAGGCACTGGCGGCTGGCGGATCATTAACGACGTGACCTGAAAAACTGACTGGTCGTTTCATTTGGCGGAGGAACTCTTGAAGGAACTTGAGTGCCCTCGTAGAGCGACCCTTTGGAATCCCTGCTCCTTAAATGGGCTTTATTTTGTTGCTAAGAGCAGTGGTAAATATAGAATAGGAATTAATGACAGGGAGGAGTGGTTTCAAGTTAAGCCGGGAGTACATAGTGGTCTTTAGTTCACTTTGATAAAACTTTCGTCTTTCATCTAATGTATACAGCCAATTTACAGCAAAGCCTTCGTGTCTTTCCCCAGCAAGCGACACACTGACACAATCTCCCCAAAATACATATCTCCTCCATGCGGACCATCACCCAGCCCTGCCATCACTGTCATAAAAATTCCAACTTGAACACTTTACAGAACCATCCCTCGCCAGGACACTTTTCCTTGAAGCCAATACTTCATAATCACTTGCAGAGAGAGAGAGAGAGAGAGAGAGAGAGAGAGAGAGAGAGAGAGAGAGAGAGAGAGAGAGAGAGAGAGAATGTTCTGCCTAAAACCGCTGAGTTTCTCTTTAATTCCCCGCTGAACAAAGCTTCTAAAAACGATAACTCTCTGGGGAAGGCGGCGGTGGATGGAGGCCTGGGCGAGGGTGGGCGGTGGGCGGCGGGCGGCGGGCGGTGTATCCCTCGTTGGCGCCGGACTGATGGCATCGGGTTATTGCTGTCCAACCAACCATTAAACATCAGGTGGTGTTGACAGGGCGTGGCATAAATCCCTTGTTATCGTCTCCGCCTGCTGTGGCCACAATCATCCCACACTTTTTCTTGGCTGTTTTTGAAGGTGTCAGCTGTTGGTGTGTGTGTGTGTGTGTGTGTGTGTGTGTGTGTGTGTGTGTGTGTGTGTGTGTGTGTGTGTGTGTGCGTGTGTGTGTGTGGTGTGTGGTATGTGTGTGTGTGTGTGGTCTGACGCAGCCCTGATAATGATGATGTTGATGGTGATGGTGATGGTGGTGGTGGTGGTGTGGTGGTGGTCTTTTGTGTTCTGATGGCATGTTGATTTAATTCAATGTGCTAAAAAGTAAAGTTTGAGAAGGTTTAGGACTTTAGGAGTGTGGTGTTAGTGATAATCTCTCTCTCTCTCTGTCTCTCTCTCTCCTCTCTCTCTCTCTCTCTCTCTCTCTCTCTCTCTCTCTCTCTCTCTCTCTCTCTCTCTCTCTCTCTCTCTCTCTCTCTCTCTCTCTCTCTTTCACATTCCCTTCTATGATACATATCCTCAATTGACACATCCATTATTTTCTCTTTCCCCTCACTTCCTCCCCCCACCTTCCATCACAAGCTCACCCATCACATAACTCAGCCGCCTCAGCCCATTCCTTGCACCACTCACCGCTCACAATCGTTCACTCCTCACTCTCTCTTCGCAATGACTCCACACACGCTGCCTCACCTCCCGCTTTTCATATCTGTCAGCTTCCCTGTCACGTAACACTCACGCTAAAAGTTGGAGTTTCTTTCGTAATCACCAGCAGCACCGAGAAGAATAGAATAAAGTGCAGAAAGAAACAGTGAGGGCGTGCTTACTAATCTCTCAGTCTTGCTACCACCTGATCCTCGTCTCTTTCAGTGTTCAGGAATCTTTGCTTAGTGGACATGGGGATAAGTAATTGAAGTTCCTTTTGTAATCATCAAAAACAAAAATAATGAAATAATGTCTAGAAAGAAATAGTTAGTCGTGTTAATTTCTCAGTCTTGCTACCGCCTGACCCTTGCCTCTTCCAGTGTCTAGGAGTCTTTGCTTAGTTGATATGAGGACAAGTGAATGAAAGGAGAGAAAGTGTTCCGTATGTTCCTCTATTTCCTGAGCCTCGGTATGAAAAAGGAAGCTTTGCAGAGTAACGTAAAGAAAGCCGTCTTGCCTACATGGGGCAGTCCCTGCGTGAAACATACCTATTTCCACATATGGATTATAATAAACATGCAGTAAATCAGCACCAAACAATAAAAGCAATAGAACAGCACAAGTAAAATTGTCTACACGTCTTCAAATTCTCGTCCCCATTATATTATTCACACGCCTTGTCCCAAGGTGGTGCTCTGGTGACGTCATCACTGAAGCACTTTTCCAGTTATGACGTCAGAATTTGCTGCGGCCAATCATTTAATGACGCTTAATATACCTCGTCCCATGGCCTCTTTCTTTCTGTGTGTGTGTGTGTGTGTGTGTGTGTGTGTGGTGTGTGTGTGTGTGTGTGATATCAATGGAACACTTTTCACATTAATAACGTAATAGTTCATTTATTCCTGACGTAAGGGTTGCTATTTACCTAACTTATTTTTGAGGGTATCCACTACTACTATCCAAGACAATATGTTCAACTTTCTCATCTTTTCTTACCAGACGCAAGGTGGGCAGCACCTATCAGTAAATCTGTATGAATCCTTTCCAATGGTCTCGGTCCCGGAAACCTTCGTCTCCTTTAATTTCTTGTAGAATTTTTCCTCTTTTCAGCAGCCTCGTCAACTCCCCGTATCTGCTGTTTCCTAGGGTGTTCTGCAGGCCCCCTACCATGAGGAACCCAATCCATTAATTTCGCGTATGTTTAACAATTGATTTTAAAACTAATAGCCTCTCATCTCAAGCTGGTGTGCTGGTAACACCATAACTGGAGCAGTGTTCTCTTGATGATGTCACTGATCTGAGCTGAAGTCTTTTCATTGGTGGCTCGACTGGAGAATCATCTTTTAATATTAGCATCTTAGAAATCCCTCTTCTTAATTTTGAAAATATAATTACGATTATAATTGCATCATTTTCTGTAATTAATTACATGTCAATTAAATTACAATTACAATTACTCCCAACACTGGTGGTAGGAATAGAGAGGTTACCAGATAGCGCAGGGCGAACCGCGCTCTTTCAGGCATCCTCGTGGTTCAGTGTGTTTTCTCATAGATTTGGGACTTCATAATTAGTGTGAAACAAGAAAATATATTTTTATCATTGAGCAACTAATTTTGTAAAAATGTTTTTCGCGGTGCTACCACAAAATGGTATTGCTGAATCCCTCCTAACTTAGTGCAGGAGTCATGGTGACGGTCCTCTGGGTGAAGGAAATGACTTATCACAGCACCAGACCCTTGCTTTAAGGAAAGCTGATAACACACACACACACACACACACACACACACACACACACACACACACACACACACACACTTCAAGGTGAATGCAAGGGTCACGGTTGTGCCAAAGTCACTCCAGGCGGCTCTGAGCACTGTGACTCATGCTGTCTCTCAGCCCGGCAAACTTCAGCACCTGACCGTCACTAGCCGCCTTTCCGTGTTGCTGCAAACACGCTGGAATTTAGTTTGTGGAAGAAAATTAGTAGTTTCTGTCTGGATACAGCTGAACACCTTGAATTCATGGCATATATATATATATATATATATATATATATATATATATATATATATATATATATATATATATATATATATATATATATATATATATATTTATTTATTTATTTATTTATTTATTTATCGGCGCCATCTCATTACGGGCGTGATGAGGGGTTCCTCTTCTCGGGCAGGAGTGCAAAGTGCAAAAATTTGGTAAGTTATTTGCGCAATATGAGGCGAGGCGCCGCGCTGTACATCAGCCTTAATTCAATATTCCCATCTCCGCCACGCGCCGAGGAGGAGGAAGGCACCGCGAGGGAACAGCGAATTGTTTGGAAATCACGGCAAGCGGGGCAAGGCCTTGGCAGGGAGCGCGCGTGCATACACACACACACACACACACACACACACATGCCTCGTAATAATCAATTCGATAATTAGAGGAATGAGTGCGCGGCTTAGCGATCAGGCGGCGGCAGAGGGGGCGGGCCGGCCTACCAGACGCACACCAGTCACGCGGCGCGGTGGCTTATTAGCTAGGCTGACAATGGCACGGCGCGGGACACAAGCGGCTTATCCAATTATGGCGCTGACACACACACACACACACACACACACACACACACCAAAAATATTGTTGATGTATCTGATGATTACAAGGAGTAATCTCTTCCTCATACACTTTACAAATAGATGGCCGTGAACCACATCTGGCATGGCGACTGCAGACCCGCGCGCCAGACGGGAGGCGGTCGCCTCGCGCAGAGTGTTTCCAATGCATTGCATGCTGACCTTTCGTGAGGGAAGTTTAATCTTTGAATCCATTACTTTGATTGCTTACTTCACTAAGATATGTATATTATTCTTTGTTAAAAGATATATTATCATCAGTTTTCAAGAAATATTTGGGAGATTTCAAGTGCATGTTATTTTCTTAATAAAGGTGAATGCAACAATGATGTGGGGTGTATTTTAGGAACATAAGAATGCCACTTGCCAGTTCCTGTATAAAAAACATACATATCTGTAAGCATGGTGCGTCCAAAACCGCTGCCATAGGTTAACACTCTGGTAATATCGTCGCGTGTCCTCAGGGAAAGATGATGGCTTGTTTTTTTTTTTCCGATACTGAGGATCATGTGCTGGATGCGTTGTCGTCAAGGTCACTCTAATGGTGAGGACTCAGAGGTCATGTTTATATATTTATGGGTCAGGCTGCGACACCCGATGCTTGCGTAACAACAGTAACTATTGCAAATGACACCCACTGTGCGTGTGTGTGTGTGTGTGTGTGTGTGTGTGTGTGTGTGTGTGTGTGTGTGTGTGTGTGTGTGTGTGTGTGTGTGTGTGTGTGTGTGTGTGTGTGTTTCTGTTCACTTGCATTCCCATCAGTGGCATATCTCTTCCTTCTACTTCCCATATCAATTCAGTCAACAAGTGTCTCGCTCAGCACTAACCTACTAACACGTCCATTTCGTCACATCCAGCACCACCCACTGCACCTCCATGTCTTTCGCGCTGCAGTCTCTTCCACCTGTCCCCGATAGTGTCTCGTATGTACCACTGACCTCGATTGCTGCTAGTATACACCTCACTCCGTCTTCCTATAGGTGGCATCACAAGAGGGTATTTAGCGTATGTTCAGTATGTTCTTCTATTCCTTGAGCCTCGGTATGAAAAAAGAACCTTTGCAGGGTAACAAGCCGATTGCTCGACTAAACTTTGGCGCGGAGCTGCAGCCAAATGATTTATCAAAGGGTCTCTCTCTCTCTCTCTCTCTCTCTCTCTCTCTCTCTCTCTCTCTCTCTCTCTCTCTCTCTCTCTCTCTCTCTCTCTCTCTCTCTCTCTCTCTCTCTCTGTGTGTGTGTGTGTGTGTGTGTGTGTGTTGTGCTGTAACAGGATCTCCAGTTGAATTTAAAGATGCCGCACCAGGGCACACACACACACACACACACACACACACACACACACACACACACACACACACACACACACACACACACACACACACACACACACACACACACACACACATATAAACTATTGCACGAATGAAAGAACGAAAAAATGAATAAAGGATGGAGCAAATATTTTCTTTTTATCCTTCTCTGTGTGGTGGAGAGAGAGACACACGCACACACACACACACAGACAGAGAGAGAGAGAGAGAGAGAGAGAGAGAGAGAGAGAGAGAGAGAGAGAGAGAGAGAGAGAGAGAGAGAAACAATAATGAACAATTTTTTTACCTCATCTCCAAGAGTTTTAAGAGGGAAAGTTATCCTCTTCCTGTTGTTGTTGTTGTTGTTGTTGTTGTTGTTGTTGTTGTTGTTGTTGTTGTTGTTGTTAATGTTGTTGTTGATGTTGATAGTGGTGGTGGTGGTGGTGTAGATGGTGGTAGCGTGGTCAGTGATACAATAAGGAAAATGAGGTCAGATTCAATATAAGATACTATTCCTCCTCTTCCTCCTTCTTCTTCGTCTTCCTTCTCTTCTTCCTCCTCTTTCTCTTCTTCTTCCTCCTCCTTATATTACTAATATATATATTGCAGAAATTCTTAAAAACTACACCTAAAGTCTCAAAAATTTATCATCTTTCATGTGATTGATAATTGCTTACACTGTAATCGTAATGAAGGCGTTATTTATGAGAGAGAGAGAGAGAGAGAGAGAGAGAGAGAGAGAGAGAGAGAGAGAGAGAGAGAGAGAGAGAGAGAGAGAGAGAGATATGCAAAGTTAATGTACGTGTGGAGAAACATTCCCTGAGGGTCCTCGCGCCGCTGCCTGACGAGGAGGAGGAGGAGGAGGAGGAGAAAGAGGAAGTGGAGGAGGAATGGGGGGACTGCGAAGGCGTGTATGACTTAAGAATATATCTTGATGGCTCCCCCAACACACACTGACACACACACACACACACACACACACACACACATACGCCATGATAACGTGGAAAGTTAAAGCGAAGGAGTTTTCGTACGTCCATTACTAAGTTTTAAGCTGATCTAATTATAAATGAATAAGTAATAGAAGAAATAGAACTGAGATAAATATATAATGGAAACGTGTAGGAATTAAAATGTAATAAGAAAAAAAAAATCATAATTCTGGTTATTTACATTATTTATGAAGTAAGGCAAGTTGTTTCACGTTTATAATTTATCACTGTGTGGTTGTTAGCTAGTTGTGTGAACGAGTGAATGAGCGAGACTTGTGTGAGGCATGAATACGTGTATGAGTGAACGAGCTAGGCTTCAGTCATAAGTGTTAAGTTGAAGTGCGCGGCCTGGCGCCGAGAGATCACCTACCTCCAGCCTTCTGTTCACACCTTCTGTGAATAAACACCTGCACTGTTACCTGCGTTTCCTGTGCCCCTGCTGGTCAAGAGTCGAACATGGCGCAGTGAGTAGGATCAGGACAAGGCTGCAGTGGGTACGGCGCAGAATGGAGAAACAGTTGGAGGCAGCCAGCGCAACATCATCATGGATAGAAGAGACTTCTACTCCCGCGTGCAAGAAACGCAAGAAGGTTTTGACGACTTTTTATGTGCTGTAAAGGAAATCGCCAATTTCTGTGACTTTTGCGACCAGTGCATAAACCATCAGCTGCGTGACAGAATTGTCGTTGGGACACGAGACGAAGTGGCTCTGAAACGCATGCTGGAAAACAAGAAACTCACCCTTGAAAACGCCATAGATATTTGCAGAGCATCAGAGAGCGCTAACCAGTGTAGTGCAGTACTAAGGGGCGGCTCTCACTCTTCGAGCCATGGTGTGAACGCTGTCTCGAACTACAGGAAGGGCAGTTTCGGGGGCTCAAGCCCCACGGGCTGTTATCGTTGTGGCAAAGATTGTCGCAGTGACAAAAGGGGATGCCAGGCAATAGATAAAGTGTGTCGTAACTGCGGGAAAAGAGGGCATTTTGCGAGTGTATGTCAGCAGACAGTGAGGAAACGACGAGGAGCTTCGAGGAGTTCCTCAACTGTCTCTCCTCATCGCGGTGCAGGCCCGAGGCGGGGAGCCAGTGCCAGTGTATACCAGCTCTTATCAGGCGTATACACAAAGACGGTGACGGCACGACCTGCGCCCCAGGTGCTCATTACCGCCACACATCCCGCTGGAAGAGACAAGATTACGTGGACTCCTGACTCTGGGGCCGAAACGACCGTTATTGGCCTCGACACGGCAACACTCCTTGGAATCCCGCCCTCCAGCTTGGCGCCCGCTGATGGTGATGGACTTTATGCTGCCGGTAATCACCCCCTCACCTGTGTAGGAACTTTCTCGTCGCACTTGCAACTGGGCGACAGGGAAGCTGAGACTGTTGTGAGCGTGGTGAAGGAGGTGAAGGGGGCGCTGCTTAGCTGGTACGATTCCATCGCTCTCGGAATCCTCCCCGAAGATTTTCCGGCTCAAATCCGACCGCTACGCAGGGAAGAACAGCACACCGGCAACAGCTCCATCAAGTACCCGACCGCCTCGCAGCCACCTCTATCTACGCCCACAGAAGTGATCAGCTGGCCTCATTCCTACGACCCAACGCCACAGCAGCGTGCGGGGCACGCTGCTGCTGTGATCAAGGCCTTTCCCAGCGTCTTCGAAGCAAAGGAAGGTTTACGTGCAATGGCTGGTGGATCCATGGCCATCGAGTTGACAGACGACGCTCGACCCTTCGCCGTAACAGCATCTCGTACAATCCCTTACAATTGGCGTGAAGAAATTAAGAGCCAGTTGGAAGAGCTGCTTAACAAGGGAATCATCGAGAGTGTGGACTACCCTACGGCATGGTGCCACCCCATCGTGCCTGTCCCAAAAAAGACATCTGGTGTAAGGCTGTGTGTTGACCTGACACGACTCAACCGTTACGTGAAGAGGCCCGTGTATCCAGTGCGCTCACCTCATGACGCCATCGCCTCGATCGGGACCGGAGCAGTTTGGTTCACCACTCTTGATGCCAAGATGGGGTATTTTCAAGTCCCCATTAGAGAAGAAGACCAGGATTTAACCTGCTTCATAACACCTTGGGGTCGGTACAAGTTTCGGCGAGCGGTTATGGGTCTTGTCTCGTCTGGAGACGAGTATAACCGTCGAGGAGACCAAGCTCTCGGCGACATACCTAACACCATCAAGATCGTGGACGACATCCTGGCCTATGACTCCACCTACAGTGCGCACTTAGCCCATGTCATTCAGATTGTGCGGCGGTGTGACCAGCACGGCATCACTCTCAACCCACAGAAGTTTACATTCGCGGAAAGAGTGGTAGATTACTGTGGTTACTCTGTTTCTGGACAAGGCTACACGACAGACTCAAAGAAAGTTAAGGCAATCTCTGACTTCCCACGACCACAGCACATCACCGACTTACGATCATTCATGGGTCTTACAAACCAGCTTGGAAGCTTTTCTCCTGCTGTGGCTGCAGCTGCACAACCCCTCAGAGATCTCTTACGCCCGAAGAACAGTTGGTGCTGGTCTTCTAACCATGAAGAGGCGTTTGAGAAGGTGAAACAGTGTCTCGTCAGCCCACCTGTCTTGGCATACTTCGACCCATCATTACCAACGATGCTACAGACTGACGCCTCAAGGATGCACGGATTTGGATTCGTTCTCCTGCAGAAGCACAGTGACCAGTGGAAGATGGTGCAATGCGGGTCAAGATTTGTTACAGACACAGAGAGCCGCTATGCAGTAATAGAGTTGGAAATGGCTGCAATCGTCTGGGCAGTCAGGAAATGTGGCACCTACCTGAAAGGACTCCCTCACTTCGATCTAGTGCTCGACCACCGCCCGCTGATACCTCTCCTCAATAGCAAGTTGTTGGGAGAAATAGAGAACCTGCGGCTGCAGCGCATGAGGGAGAAGCTTGCTCAGTATTCTTTCACAGCAAGCTGGCAAAAGGGATCGACACACTGTGTGCCCGACGCCCTCTCACGTGCTCCAGTACAGGACCCAGTGGAGGAAGAGGATGCTGCTACTTCTGGTGACCTCGACCCTCTCCACTCAGCGGTCATCTCAGCGTTATCTGCCACCAATGAGGACGGCGTCCGCTTAGCACCACTCCAGGATCAGACTGTGGAAATGGTACGTGCCGCAGCAGCAAGAGACGGGGAGTACTGCTTGCTCAAGAACGTCATCATCGAGGGCTTCCCTGATCATTGCCACGACCTCGATCACCGCTTGCGTACGTACTGGCCGGTGCGCAGTCTGCTGGCCGTAGACGACGACCTGGTGGTTTACGGGCCGAGGCTTCTTATTCCTCACAGCCTCCGCCGAGAAACACTAGAGCGACTCCATGACAGTCATCAGGGGATGGAGCGCACCAAGCGACGGGCCCGACAAACGGTGTACTGGCCTGGTATGGACAGAGACGTTGAGAACGTCGTTTCTGGATGCTCACTATGCCGTCCACTCCTACCAAGCCAAGCCAACGAACCTCTCTGGCAGGACACGGACACACCCAGCAGGGTGTTTGAGTCAGTTTCTGCAGACTACTTCCACGCAGCAGGCCGTACATACCTCGTGTATGTAGATCGCTTGTCTGGGTGGCCTCACGTGTCTGCATGCTCACGTCCAGCATCGGCTGATCAGCTCGTTCGTGTCCTTCGGGGTGTGTTCGCCGACACGGGCGTGCCTGTTCTCCTGAGGACTGACGGTGGACCGCAGTTCACTTCTTCATCGGTACGGCGCTTCCTGGCTCGATGGGGGGTGGAGCATCGTGTATCTTCACCTCATTATCCACGCTCCAATGGTCACGCCGAGGCAGCGGTCAAGTCCGTGAAGAAGCTGATCCTCACGACCACACAGCAGGGACACCTGGACGAGGATGCGTTCGCTCGCGGGTTGCTGGAACTGCGCAACACTCCGAGGGCGGAAGGGCGATCACCAGCACAAGTCCTCTTCGGTCATCCTATGAGGTCCTGTGTCCCGGCTCATCATCGCTCATACGCTCAGCAGTGGCAGCGCGCTGCTGATGAGTGCGACGCCAAGGCAGAGCGACTGAGGAAGAAAGCGAAACTTCGCCACGACGCGTCCGCCCGTACTCTTCCTCTCCTGCACCTCGGTGGCCACGTCGACGTTCAAGATCACACGACAGGCCTCTGGGATCGCCTGGGTGTCATCGTGGCTGTTGGGCGAAGGAGAGACTACCTCATCAAGATGGGCAGCGGTCGCGTGATGTGGCGTAATAGAAGACACCTACGCCCACACAGACCTCTTGCTCCCCTTCCTGTCGAGCAGCACACCGCTCATGGCGGTGCAGCGCTTCAGCATCAGGGTCACGAGGAACACCACCATCCCGGCAGCCCGGAGCATCAGGGTAACGGGGTACACCGTGGCCGAGAGCAACCAGAGCGTCGAAGCAGCCGACAGCGTAGGGAGCCGAGACGACTGCAGGTGCGGTGGCACCGTAGCACCTACGATTAGTCGTACGTGTTCATTGTACGCTGTGTTTGTTTTGTGTATATGTACCGTGTTTTCTGTACTTCAATCATTGTAACTTTGTTTCATGTGTTACGGTAGCCATAACAAAGATAAGGAATCTTCCTTATGTCTCGGGGGAGGTGTGTGGTTGTTAGCTAGTTGTGTGAACGAGTGAATGAGCGAGACTTGTGTGAGGCATGAATACGTGTATGAGTGAACGAGCTAGGCTTCAGTCATAAGTGTTAAGTTGAAGTGCGCGGCCTGGCGCCGAGAGATCACCTACCTCCAGCCTTCTGTTCACACCTTCTGTGAATAAACACCTGCACTGTTACCTGCGTTTCCTGTGCCCCTGCTGGTCAAGAGTCGAACAATCACCAACGTTATTTTTTACTCATTTAATTATTTTTTCTCATGTGAGGTATTGCGTATTCATATGGTGCGCGTATTTTCACCCCTTCGGCTTGTTGGCGGCGGAAGAACCCTTATAATTATTCGTGCATTGCATCTGTAGCCCATTGAATACTGGATGAGGGACAGTGTGGGATGATTCTGTGTCCGTAATGTTTTTTTGACCTGATTATGTCCTTTCGTGATGCATAATGAAAGTGTGAGGAGCGTGCTGAGAGAGAGAGAGAGAGAGAGAGAGAGAGAGAGAGAGAGAGAGAGAGAGAGAGAGAGAGAGAGAGAGAGAGAGAGGAATAGTTGAAATCGTTGAAATCGCTGTGGTGGTCAACTGTATTTCTCCCCCACTCCTTTTTATTTACTTTTTTTTATTGTGTGTTTGTATGTCTGTGTTTGGCGAAAAAGAATGCA
>NC_087157.1:24535615-24543115 GCF_035594125.1 Scylla paramamosain
AAAGACGGGTAAAAAAAAAAAAAGAAGAATATGAAAAGATTAAAATAAGGTGAATGAGTTTCGTAAGTGAATAAACGATAAGCTTGGAGACACAATAAACCCGAAGGAACATTAAAGTCACAATTAAAGAAGATAATTCATTAGGTAAAGGAGAAATGAACACTGAATTTGTCAAGTGAATGAATGGAAATGTATGTAGATCCAAATAAATCATAAGACGAATAAAACAAAAATAAATAAATAAAACTAAACGTAAAAAAATGAAATACGACGAAGCATTAAAAGCAGTAAGAAAGGAGAGAAGATTAATAATGTGCAAAGACGCAACAAATGAATGAAACAAAGAAATTAAGCATAGAGATGAAGCACAAGACGATGTAGTTTCAAATGAAAACAAAATTAAATAAAAAGAGAAAACAAGTTAATTTAAAAGTGCAACAAAAATAAAATGCGAAACAAAACTCACAACGATAATTACAAGGGTCCTCCCAAATTTAATATATTAATAAACAGTTTAAGAAGAGATTACGAATAATATAAACTCGAATAAGTAAAACAACGGCACACACACAAAAAAAAAGTAAAAGTAATGAGAAAGACTGTAATGAGAAAGTAATGATAAAGACAATAATAATAATGAAAAAAAATTGCAATAACTACAAAAAAAAAAAAGAGTGGATGAAAACGAAATTAGATACATTTTTAATTATTTGAGTCTGAAAAGGAAAGACTGAATATGACTGCCAAAAGAATAACAATAAAAAGTACAAGAGAAATTGAAAAGAACGACAAAATGAAATAGAAAATGCAAAATAACATGATAATAAAACACACATTATTTATAAACACTCATACATAAATGACCTCAAGTATATCAGATTAGGTTACATTAAATTATGCTGAATTGGAGTTAAATTAGGGTTTGGTCAGGTCAATTTTGATCTGGTTAAGTTATGTTGGGTTAGATTAAGTTAGGTTTGGTTAGATTACATTAAATAAAGGGTTAGGTTAATTTATTTTAGGTTATGTTCAATTGGTTTTGGCTTAGTTAGGTTTATTTATGTTAAGTTAGGTTAAGTTTGGTTAGGTTTGCTTGGGTTGGGTTAGTCAGGTTGGGCAATGGTCTGGCAGGCACGGCAGGGCAAGGAAGGCGGAGCAGCATCAACACGGGAGTCTCTACGCACCGCTCGCATAATTCGCGCCAGAAATTACCTCCTTATGACACTAACTGCTCACCTGTCGCCTTAATGAGCTACCCCCGCCCACCTGTCTCAGCTGCACACGCCCACTGCACTACATACTCATTGCTGCTCCCACCTCTCTCTCTCTCTCTCTCTCTCTCTCTCCTCTCTCTCTCTCTCTCTCTCTCTCTCTCTCTCTCTCTCTCTCCCCCCGTGCTTTCTTTTCATTTCTGTCTTTTCACATCTCTCAAACCTCTTTTCCTTTTCTCCTTTTTTTTCTTCCTTCTGCTTTCTTCTCTTTCATGGTCTCTCTTTCATCCTCGTTTTGTGCCCTCATTTCCTCCTCTTCTCTTCCCTCTCTCTCTCTTACTTCTGTTCCCTCTTTCTTTCTCTCCCTCCCTCCCTTCCTCCCTCCCTCCCTCTCTCAGTCCCTTGCTCCTCCCTCCCTCTCTTCGTCAGCTGTCGTGGAAATAAACGCTTTGATTCGGTTTTTCTTCCCCGTCTTATGTTTTTTGGATCGCCTTTCATGTTTTTTCTCCAAGTTTTTCTATTCCTCTAATCCTTAATGTTTTTTTTCCTTTTTATTTTTTTTTCAGCTTTCTATATCTTTGGTTAATTTTGTTTGTATGTTATTTGATATTTTTTTTGTATTTGTTTATTTGTTGATGTTGTTGTTGTTGTTGTTGTTGGTAGTGGTGTTGTTGTTGTTGTTGTTGTTGTTGTTGTTGTTGTTGTTGTTGTTGTTGTTGTTGTTGTTGTTGTTTGGATCTGCCTTACCAACAAGAGATTAAAACACGTTGTCTCAGCAGAAAATAAGGAACACAAGAAAGAAAAATATGAATGTTTTATTAGTCAGAGAGGAGATACTGATTAATTTTCCTAAGAGAAAGAAAATGAATTAGTGGATGGATTGAGAGAGAGAGATAAAGAGAGAGAGAGAGAGAGAGAGAGAGAGAGAGAGAGAGAGAGAGAGAGAGAGAGAGAGAGAGAGAGAGAGAGAGAAATATCAGAATATGTTAAATGTTGAGAAACGCGGGCATTATGATTGAGCGCTAATGTTCGGATTGGCTTTGTTATCAAGTGTTCCTCGGAATAACCTGATGCCTTCATGTATTTGGCGGGGAAAACTGTAGCGGATAATCAACGTAAATCTTCATCAGGGAAATGGAAGCGTTAATATTGTGCCCGGTGTCTCATGTTCTATATCTCCCATTATACATATATCCAAATATATTATTCTGTTTTTTCTTGACAGAGACGCAGCGGTAATAACAGTAAAGCCAAGATATTTGTCAACAGTTTCTCGTCTTCTATATCTCTCACTATATATATCTAAGTATAGTGTTTGTTTTTCTACTGGCAGAGACGGAGAAGTGGTGACAATAAAGCCAAGTTCTTTGTCTCCGCTCAGTGCCTGCGCTGGTTCTTCATGCTCGCTGTGAGTACATAACATATTGATTAGTCTTTGTCTTTAATGAATGACTTCGAATTTATCATCATTGCGGCACGTTTGTCATTCATTGGACCACTGAATAATAATCTTATATAAATCCTTCCTGATGCCCTCGTAGCTTTGAATGGTAAGTGCTCTTTCTCCCACTCGCGTGTCGTCTGTGACTTGAGAGGTATCGGATCCACACTTAAGTCGTTGACGTACTGCATTAACAGAGAGACGAGGCTTTGTGCTAGCCCATTAGTGACAGGTAACGGCTGGGAGGTGTGGTAATTCAGTGCAGTTTATTTTCTATACCAGTCCTTGTCCATCCGTGCCCTGAGTTGTCTCCTGGTCCTGCTGAATGTTATATAGAGGGGCTTTGTTGCCGAATGCCTTCCGATAACCAAGATCTACATCGCTTGGCATTTCTTGTGTCACTGTTCATTAATCTGCTTATAATAGGTGAGACTGAGGAAGACGCAGAAGAGCGAGCTTATTGGAGAAGGATTATTCACTGTGGCTACCCATTATATATTACGGGAGCAGCCGAAAGAATATTCATAAATATATGTAAATTGAATTACAAAAACTGGTTAATGGAGAGAACAGGAAAGTTCTTGACATTGTTAGAGGATAGAGGAAGAAGAGGTGTATGGGAGATATAAAGGGAGATTAAAGAGAGAGAGAGAGAGAGAGAGAGAGAGAGAGAGAGAGAGAGAGAGAGAGAGAGAGAGAGAGAGAGAGAGAGAGAGAGAGAGAGAGAGAGAGAGAGAGAGATGCAGCAAGGATGTGGTTGATGAAGAAACAAGGAGGAAAGGTTTTGAGAACTGGTGCAAAATGGAGAAAGGAGAGGCTTAGAGGAAAGACGCGGATAAAGGAAGGGGAACGGCGGAGGAAAGCTGTACAAGGTGGAGGAACAAAGAGGACACGCGGGTGGAGGAGTGGACGTGACATCCTTTTAGTTCCAGGATGAAAATTTTCTCCGAGTATTAAAAATTATGATTAGCGAACCCCTGGCCAATATATTTAGAGAGGCCGGTTACTGGGTGCGCGGCGTGGCTGTGGGGGAGAGCGGCGGCAAGTTATGAAGAGGCTACGTTATAAATGATTACAGCATGTATAGGCTTATATTATTTATAGACAGTACAGGGAAGTTTATTATAACAAAAGAAATCTGAGATGCTTGGCCGTGGATGATGCGTGTCACTTCTTTTTTTTTTTTTTCTTTTGAGGGAAAGTGATGTAACGAAGCCACCCCCAGAAAGAAGAGAGAGAGAAAAAAGACTGAATAAATTAATAAATAAATAAAATGAAGTAAACAAAACTAAATAAGTAATGAAAAAATAAAAAAAACTGATATGTTAAAATTCCCATTCCACAAAAGCAAATAATGAAACTAATTCTGTGCTGATGAAAGAGTTAAGAGAGAAGTATCAGAACACCTTCAGGACAAACACAAACTCGTGGGGGCCAACAAGCCTGCTGCTGCTGCTTGTTTTTCTTTTGTGTTCTGTTATACAAAGGGATGACGATGAAGAGGCTTTCTTATAAGTGCTTTATTTATTTATTTATTTTTCATTTTGTTTATTTCATATGGTGTGGTGAAAAATAAAGCTGGCACAGGAGAGGATAAAATGATTCGCGGCTGAAAAATCTGCCAAAAAGGGATGGACGGGAACACCTTAATCTGGATTCCCTATAAAGGTGAAAAGCGCGGAATAAACTGATTGCGGACTTTCGATGGGTGAAATGGATTGGACGAATGTGATACAGATAAGGTTCTTATTGTTTGAAGCCGGAAAAGTTTTAAGTTAGATGAATTTAGAGTCAGGAACAGAAAGTCAGGAATTTGCTTATAAGAAGGATAATGGATAGATGGATTTTTCTTTTCATAAGAATATAAGAAATAAGGGAAGCTGCAAGAAACCACCAGGCCTACCCGTGCAATCCCTGTATGAAATATATCTACCTATTTCCACCTATCATCCCCATCCATAAACCCGTCTAATCTTCTCTTAAAGCTCTCTAATATCTTAGCACTAACAACATGATTACTGAGTCCGTTCCATTCATCTACCACTCTATTTGAGATCCAATTTCTTCCTATCTCTTTCTTAAACCTAAAACAAAAGAAAAAAAAAACAATAAAAAGCAGTGCCAATGAAGTCATTCCCTAAAAGAACTATGGGTAGAAAAACTGAGAGAACGATTTGTCTTCTAAGTTGTCATTTTTCTTTTTTTTGAACAGTAAGTCGTATGTAATGGAAATATAAAAACAGGAAGGGAGTTACAGAGTTTACCAATAAAAGTTTTGGGATGAAAGACTGAAGATATTTGTAAACTCTTGCTTTAGTAAGTGGATATAACAATGGTGAGGGTAAGTGCAGTGAAGTCGGTGGAAGAGGGGAAGGAACATGGAGGAGGAGGCAGGCATTTAGCAAGCTTGGAAAAATAATATCATGGAAATAACGGTGGAACACAATAAGAGATGCAACACTGCGGCGGTGAGTGAGAGAATCAAGGCTGTCTGTTAGAAGAGAGGAGTCGATGAAACGAAAATCCTTTGACTCCATCCATTTATAAAAAGTACACTGAATAGAAAACCTTGAAACGATTATGTTGTTTAGATCCTTAAACACATACAAAATGAAGAAGTTATTGCTTAAGAATGTAATAAAATAAAACAAAACAAAAACTACACGCTTCGTGCTTAGCCAATATAAGAAGATAAGAACATAGGCACGTATTGAAAACTGCAAGGACCGATCATGGCTACACGTGGCACTTCCTGTATAAAACCTGTTTACTTGTACCCAACTACCATTCCTGTCTATAAATTTAATATGATATCTTAAAACCATTCCTTTAAATCAGCATTAATATTTGCGCGTTTTATCTGTCAATCCATCCATCCATCCACCCATCTATCGATCGATCAATGAATGAATGAATCAATTAATCTACCTATCTATATTTCTATCTACTTATCTAGCCATCTACCTTTTTTTTTTTTATCTATGAATCATCCACACACACACACACACACACACACACCCACCTCAGTGATAAGCCTATAACAACCTATAACCACCTGCAACGTTAAAAAAAAAAAAAAAATACTTGGACCCTCACACCTATTCCGGCTCACCTGCCCGCCGGTACACCTGTCCCTGGCGTGGGTGCGTATATCGCTTTGTCAACACCAACGTATTTGAGTGCGATAAAAGTACCCGCCTGTTTTGATTTGCATGTGTACTCTATTCATATATTCGTTTAGTTTTGCATCCTGTTGAGCCGCACATAACCAGCCCTTCCCTCTCTCTCTCTCTCTCTCTCTCTCTCTCTCTCTCTCTCTCTCTCTCTCCCTCTCCCTTTCCTCTCATTTCTCTACTCTCCCTTCCTCTCCCTTCCCACACTGTGTTCGATGACATGGAACCACTGCTGTATGATTCATTCTGAGTTATGTTATGGCCTCAGAACTCTGGAAAATATTTGTTCGGTGCCTTTTTTTTTTTTTTTAACTGATTCCCTCGTTTGACTGCCATGTCCGTCTACCTACTTATTTACTTCCCTATCTACTTATCTTCCTACACACACACACACACACACACACACACACACACACACACACACACGCACACACACACACACACACACACACACACACACACACACACACTCGTCAAACATTCAAGCACAAAGACTTTATTCCACGTAGCGCTTACCTGTAATGATATTCCTCGTTAATCATTTATTGAGAAGGAATTATGGTGCTCTACAGTCCCACTAGTAGCCATGGTTACCTTCTCCTCGTAATGCCAATGTGCACAGTTAATCTCTTTCTAAGCACAGATTGTAAAGTGAACAGAAATGAAAATGAAAGAAAAAAAATCATATATTCCTCGTAAAGAAAAAAAGATAAAGTAGATAAAAACATACAAATAAAAAATGGATAAAAAAGACATTATTCTCTCAGTAATAGTGGAAGAATGAACTAATTTACCTGCGTGTCACCTGAGCAGGATTCGATCTCCAGGCAGACACACGGACAGCGAGCAGATCAGGTCACCTCTTCACCGCGACACAAAACTAACGACGCCATTTGTTTTGAGAGTATCTGAGTCCGTTATGTTGATGCCCAGGAAGAGGAGGAGGAGGAGGAGGAGGAGGAGGAGGAGGAGGAGGAGGAGGAGGAGAGGCATGAAGCGATAAGCTGATTTTTTGTTTTGTTTTCGACTTTTTTTAAGGTGCGTGTAAGAGAGAGAGAGAGAGAGAGAGAGAGAGAGAGAGAGAGAGAGAGAGAGAGAGAGAGAGAGAGAGAGAGAGAATTACAAGTCCTTCCCACGTACAGACCTGTAGTAATTCGTGCAGTTCTCGCTCATCCTTTTCATGGCGCATCTCGAGGACTTACAAGGATCTGCAGGCGTGTGGACTCGAGGGAACGATGAAGCTGCGAACAGGACGTGGTTGAGTTAGTGTGTGGTGTGGCGGGCTAATGTGCGGTGGGTTGGGCTAGTGTGTGGTAGGGTGGGCTAGTGTGTGGTGGGTTGGGCTAATGTGTGGTGGGCTGGGTTACGGTGTAGTGGGTTGGGGTAATGTTTGGCTGAATGGACGGACAGTGTGATGGGTTGGTGGATTATGAAGGCACTGAAACATTTCCTTGATGTCACAGGATGGGTGAAGCACACACACGTTAAGTAAAAAAAAGAAAAAAAAAGAAAGAAAAGGCAAAGACAAAGAGAAGGAAAGAAAACATCTGGTACTATGGATAGTTGTTCTGCTTGTACCAAAAGAAAAAAATTAATTGAATCATTGGTGCTTAGCGAAGTGAAAATTACTTATAAACTCCAGCCTTCCTTGATCAATTTGTAAATTACATCAAGG
>NC_087157.1:24548115-24565615 GCF_035594125.1 Scylla paramamosain
CACTTACTTGAAATTGTTACTTATTTTTCCTCACGGTGGATAACTTGACTGTATAACTAAAACATACGTGGAAAAAAAAAAAACACCGGGATTATAATGTTTGTTGAAGTGGGTGAGGACAAAGAGGAGCCAATGTGTCTCGTGGTGGCGGGTACCGGTGCTAGTGATTCATGAGTGGGTAAGGATGCACTCACACCTCTCACTTAATATAGATACAGAGGAGTACGTACCGCTAGACATTTCACCACATCTCATATGTTGTATTGTTTTGTACTTGGTTGTCATAGTTAGTGAATAAGTGGAGAAGAGTGATGAAATAGTAAGGGAGGCTGTGGCTTCCTTTCCGTGTTACCTTGTCCTCACTTTGTTCATTGTTTCTGTGTGAGGGAAAAGGTGAATAAAAACCTTTCACGCAGACTGTTGGGTGTGAATTCAGCGCTGAGGGACAGCAATATTATTCTCAGCGAAACTACACCTGGTTTTTATTGCTTGGAATATATCTCCTAGCTGTTGCAATGTAAGCAATGGCGCAAATTTCTTTATTATTTTCAAACGTTCCAGTATCTTATCTTGATTAATTTTAACAGACCATACTCCTAATGTATGCTACTTTGGTTTTGAAAGATGCTTTCATGATTCTTTAGTTTAAAAGTTTAACATGGATTATGCACACAATGGAAAATACACAACTAAGAGAATTCGATAAATCATCTCTGACTGAAAACCTTACGAGAAAACAAAACGTTTAAGAATACGATAAATACTTCCACTCAAGCCACTTGACTAAGCTTTAGCTACACGAGCGGAATAAAAACGTTAGTAAAAGACACACCTAAGAGAACTCGATAAATTATTTCTGCATTTCTGTGACCTTTGAGTCGTTTAAGAATACAAGACATGCTCCCACACAAGCTTTACCAGCGCGGGAGGAATAAAAAAGAAGCATCTCGGTGTCCTCAGCGGTAAGTGGTTTTCAGAATTCCCTGCAATGTGAGAAAATCACGTCGCCTCCTCAAAACCTTCCAGTTTGTGGCAGTGACGGTGCGCTTCTGTTAGGCCTTGCTGTAACACGCCATCAGATCCCTTTACACCCTCCAGCCCATGGCGAGCCAGTCCCTCGTGCTTAGTATCCTGTCCACATTACGTCTTCTGAAGCACTGACCACCACCACCGCGCACAAAAAAGTAAAAGAAAAGAAAAAAAAAAAAGAAAAGAAGAAACATAAGCAAATTGAAATGAAAAGAAAAAATAGAAAACAGACATGTAAAAATAAAACGCAAAGTTGAGTTTTTTTTATTTTTATTTTTTTCTTGTATACGCGCTCGCGTGTGTGTGTGTGTGTGTGTGTGTGTGTGTGTGTGTGTGTGTGTGTGTGTGTGTGTGCGTGTTTCATGCATGTACACACACACACACACACACACACACACACACACAACACACACAGAGACACACACACACGCGCACACACACACACACACACACAGAGACACACACACACACGCGCACACACACACACACACACAGACACACACACACACACACCACACACACAGACACACACACACACACACACACACACACACACACACACACCTCTCTCTCTCTCTCTCCTCTCTCTCTCTCTCTCTCTCTCTCTCTCTCTCTCTCTCTCTCTCTCTCTCTCTCTCTCTCTCTCTCTCTCTCTCGGCATACGGGAGTGGCCTAATAAGGTAACAAAGGCTGGGAATCCATCACGCTTTCCGCTCCTTAGGCTCCCCTGATGACAGGTTGCTGCAGGCTTGATTCATGTGTTCCCAGCCCGCCCTCTTATTCCATAATCCTCTTCTGTTCTTCCTCCTATTCCCTCTCCCTTTATCGTTCTCCATCATTACACACTCTGCTTTAGTTCTTTTCATCCTTCCCTACATTCTCTCTCTTCCTCTTGTATTCCTCCCGTTCTAAGTATCTTTCCGTTCTTATTTTATTTTTTTCTTGCCTTTGTCTCTCTACTCCCTCTTCCATTATCGTCCTTCTCGTATATTTCTTTCTTCTTTACCTTCTCTTCCCTTCCATTTTCTCGTTCGAGTTTTCTATCGCTATCTACTCGATTTTTCTACCTTCCTACTTACTTAACTCCTTCCTCCTTTCTCTCCCTTCTCTCTCCTTCCTTCCAGCAGTGTTGTCACAGCCTCAATATGTCTTCCGTTTAGATCTCATTCCTCAGGGGCGGCATAGATAACATGTCACCTGTCCTTTTTGGTTTCCTTCTCTCAGTTTGGACGCGAGCGACAGCGAATCAAGAAGGTTTGGGCGCCAGTATGTATTTCAACTTAGATAATGACTTTTAAGTGACGATAAACAGACTTAAGTAGTAATGTTAGTGTTTTCGTAATGTGAGTTTTATTGCTGGGATCTTGATTTATTTGCTAGAACGGTGATTGGCTGATGCGATGCATGTTTAAGAGAATCATTAAGCCGTTATTTTTCATTACCTTTACTGAGTTTTTATGTCGTAAAAAGTGCGTTTCTTCACAAATGGTCGTAATAAAAGTTTGTTCGTGTGTTGCTGATTAGAAATATTACGATTCATACTATTTAACGAGTTTCTAAGAAAGCATGTAGCTTTTTGTGGTGTAGATTGTGTGTGACGTAGGCTGTTTGTGGTGCTAGCCGTTAGATGTAGCCCATTTATGGTGCAGTGGTACAGACTGTGTGTGGTGCACGCATTCTGTGATGAAGATCATGTATGGTGCATTCGTCTGTGGTGTAAGCTAAGTGTGATGCAGGCTGTGTAGTGCAGGGCATGTAGTGTAAGCTGTGTGTGGTACAGGCTGTGTGGTACGAACCCGTATGGCGCCGCGTAAAGCAAGCGTCACCGCCTCCCCAGCTGGCGGTGATGGTCCGGGTAGAGTTGAGCCTAAACGGTGACAGCTGCTGCAAATCGGCGGCCTCGAGGACGTTCTCTCTCCCCTCCGTGCGGCTCCCGCGTCCCCAGCGGTGTGTGTGCGTGGCCGCCGCCTCCTCATTACGTGGACTTTATGTCGGCGAACTACACTTCCCTCCCCTCAACGCTCCCGGTCACGCTAACCCCTCTCTCCCATTGTATTTGTCTTCGTCTAGTCGCCTGTACCGCTCATAACCTTGTGTTTAGTGCTTTTTGTTCATGTAGTTTTTTCTTCTAGTTCTGGTTTTACTGTGTATTTTGCATCCCGTATGTGTGGCAAAGTATCCTTTACCTTCTTTGCTTATTATTTTTGCACTATGATAACTGAAAAAAAAAGAATGTGATTGTTTCCTGCTTCGTGTTCTTAAATAAGGGTTCCGGCGTCTTGTCTCGACTAGTTTGAACTGGTTAGAGTGAAAGTTAATGGATAATTCAAGAGTGGTTTTAAGATCCTGGTGACAATTTAACAAGGATTCTGCATCACCAGTGGGAAAGATACCCATTAAAACCCGATCAATAATTATGTCTGTGGCTTTTGAAAATAATCCCGATGAAAGAACGAAACACACACACACACACACACACACTACACACACACACACACACACACACCACACACACACACACACACACACACACACGGGCGAGCGCGCGCGCGCGCGCGTCAACTCTGTACCATTACTGCAATATTCATTTCCGCGTCTTACTGTGGCATTCTTGTCTAGTTGCTGAGTGGGGTAAATCTCAGTTTGACATGTGAGTGATGTCTTACGTTATTGATAAGCTCTGGCGTGTCATTGAGTAACGCAGACCACAGTAATGCATCACTCAGCACTATTTTGTTCCTCTCCACTGCCTCGAGATGGAAGAGCCTTGGAGAAAATTGTTTGTTTACACAGCAGTATAGGAGAGGGAAACTGGTCTGCCCTTTTGTTTACTCTACACTATGGCAATGTTTACCTGATATGTTCATAGGAGTAACTGAGAAGATGCAGAGCCATTACAGTACAGGCAAAGTGCAAATACGTAATGGTAGAACATATCATCTCTGAACGAACGGCTGACTGTAACATCTGACTTATCACTTCTCGTTCCTTCACGTGTTTGCATACGGTTTGCTTATTATGTTCATTAGGGACAGAGGTACAGCGTAGCACAGATAGCGTACTTACACAGACACAGCATCTCTCTCTGGGACACACATTTGACTATGAAATCTAACTTACATTTCTTACTTCCTGTTTTTTTGCATACGCTAAGATACGCTTTGCCTAGTATTTTTATAGAAGATATTGTTACATTATAGCATAGGCAGAGTACTTATATAGACACAGCATCACACCCTGGGACACATGAGGAACTGAGGCTAATCTTCATATTACATCCTCTACTTACCCTCCCCAGTTCTCCCCTCACATCTCATTACCTTCTTAGTCATATAAGCTGGCGATCCATTGCGTCGCTTTCCGCCCGCGTCCACACTTGAGCCTGTCCTGCTCCGGGGATTCACTGGCGGACACATCAACCACTTAATCATGAAAGGGAATTGATAGTCTGTTCGCATTACCTTATTGGATCAGTCAGACGCGCCTCCTCGCACCACCAGCCACCAGTCAAAGGCATTTCCCGCATACCTGAAGTGCATGCGTCGAGATCTAGTTAATTAATGACATGCAGCTTGATAAGGGAGAGGGAAGAGGGAGAGGGGTGTGTGAGAGAGGCAGAAGGACAGGCAGAGACAGGCATTTCTACAAGTTTAAGCTGCCCAGCCTCCCTCCACTTGAGCTTGTCCAATTCTGTCCAGTTCTGTCCAGCGCGCCCTCGCATTCTCTTCCTAGTCTTTGTCTGGTTGTAATGGGACACCTTTCTTGTCTTGTCTTGTGTTGGTGTTGGCTTCTTAATTTGTCGTGTCTCAATTATACCGGAAAATTTTGATTATGAAAGTTGATTTTGCGCATTCAGTTGAACCGTCTTTGTGCTTTTTTCGTTTTTTTTTTTTTTTTTTTTTTTTAATGTTATGGCTGATTCATGTTTTTTTTTTCATTTTTGGTCTATCTATTTGTTTTTTTTTGTCTGTTTCTGCCTGTCTGTTTCTTTCTCTGTCTGTCTGTCCGTCTGTCTGTCTGCCTGCCTGTCTGTCTTTGTCTGGGTGGCTGGGTGTGTGGCTCTCTGACACACACACACACACATCTCTCTCTCTCTCTCTCTCTCTCTCTCTCTCTCTCTCTCTCTCTCTCTCTCTCTCTCTCTCTCTCTCTCTCTCTCTCTCTCTCTCTCTCTCTCTCTCTCTCTCTCTCTCACACACACACACACACACACACACACACACACACACACACACTCACACACACACACACACTCACACACACACAAGCCCTCCCTCCAGCAAACCTTACCTCTCACTCTTACTTGGTGGTCGCTCCTGGGTACGGCTTACTTATTTATTTATCTGGGAGCAAATACATAGTTTCGCATTTGTGCAGAATTCCTAGAGGCGTGAAAGCAGAGCAGGGAGCCGATAAACCAAACTCAACTCGACAAGGCGCACGGATTTCCCATTAGTAAAGTCAAGAGAGAGAGAGAGAGAGAGAGAGAGAGAGAGAGAGAGAGAGAGAGAGAGAGAGAGAGAGAGAGAGAGAGAGAATAAAACAAAATCCTTCGAGCATGCAACAGTAATCATTCTCTAACTCGAGTCTCCAAATCATCCTTATTAGCATGTATATGTATAAATTTTCTCGAGTCATTATTATCACTAGTATCGTCTCCTTATTTCCAGTCCTCCTCTTACCTGTGCCGTGAGCGAAGGTAATTAGCAGGTTAAGTGCTTTGCCTGAGTGTTTATTAATACTGTGCTCGTCTAACCTTCACCTGACCTCCCGACGATGAAGGTGAGAGGGGGATGTTTTTTTTTCCTGTTATTTTCTCGTATTCTTTATCAACGTTGAACTTTTTTTTAATTTGTTTGCATTTTTATTAATATATTCCTCCCTCTGTGTGTATGTGTGTGTGTGTGTGTGTGTGTGTGTGTGTGTGTGTGTGTGTGTGTGTGTGTGTGTGTGTGTGTGTGTGTGTGTGTGTGTGTGTGTGTGTGTGTGTGTGTGTGTGTGTGTGTGTGTGTGAAAATTGGGTCAAGGATACATGTGAGAGTTTGTTGTCTTTTATGTATGTTCTTTCTCTGTTTTTTCTTTGTAAGGAATGCTTTTAGAGAGAGAGAGAGAGAGAGAGAGAGAGAGAGAGAGAGAGAGAGAGAGAGAGAGAGAGAGAGAGAGAGAGAGAGATTGATTATTTGATCGGTTGATTGATTTTTTTCGCCTCAAAAATGTGATCATATGGCGAAGAAAGATGCATAAAGACATATAAGTAGAGAGAGAGAGAGAGAGAGAGAGAGAGAGAGAGAGAGAGAGAGAGAGAGAGAGAGAGAGAGAGAGAGAGAGGTATTCCACATGTATCTTGTTCCACGTTCCATAGCAGCTCTTACATCCACTCGTGAGGGCTTCTCGAGACTCGAAGTGGTTCTGGGGATCGCTTTCATTTCAACTTTTTCCCTCTCCTATTTTACTGATATATCCTACCATAAAGGGATCCCCAGGCAGAAGAAGTGGCCACCTCCTCACGGCTCCTCTATTTTCCACACCCCCGCCAACTTCCCTAATCAATCGTGTCCTTCTTTACCGGTTTTTAGCTCAGCAATCGGCAAACTTTCGTCGTTAGCTTTCCACAGCCTCGAACACACGATTTGGAATTTTCCGAAGCTTCCCATTGACACCACGAATTTGTGCACTCTTCCTTCCCCCCTCCTTCCCTTCCCTTTCTCCCCGTCTCGTCCCGTCTCTGTCTTCCCTTCTCTATTCCACTCATCCTTTTCTTTCCTTCTGTCTCTCACTTTTCTTGTTTTTTTCATTCCACCCTTCCTCCCTCCGTCAGGTTTTTTTGTTTTGTTTCACGTGTATCTTCCTATTCCACACTTGATCTTTACTTATCTTTCTCTTCAGTTACTTCTTCGTTGTCGTTGTTGTTTTTGTAGTCGTCGTCGTAACTGCGATCGTTTTCATCATCGTCGTTGATGTAGTTGTCGTCAATGGCAGCGGCAGAGGAGTTATATTCCTCGTCACTGATGGCATCGATTTCTGCGTCATCAGTATCATTAACGTCTGCTAGTGTGGCAATAGGTGTTGTCTATATCAGGCTAGATGTCGTTAGCTTTGTCGTCTTTATTAGTCGTCGTCGTCGTCATCATTGTCATAGTCATTGTCGTCATCCTCCTCCTCCTCCTCCTCCTCCTCCTAGTCCTTCTCTTCCTCGTCCCCGGTAGTCCCGTTTCATACAAGGATCCTGAGTGGTCTGCTCTTGTCTGGAAGTCGTCCATTCATGAAATCTGCTTCTGATAGTTTGTCAACGAGATTTTTCCCGCCAGGATCGTATATGTGTGTAAACTTGCATGAATGGTGAGTGTTGTTTGTTAGTGTTGTTCTCGCCGAGTTGTAGTGTGTGTGTGTGTGTGTGTGTGTGTGTGTGTGTGTGTGTGTGTGTGTGTGTGGTGTGTGTGTGTGTGTGTGTGCCGAGAGCCTTTTTTTTTGGTAGACGCTAAGTTCTTAAGAAAATGCTTTAGTTACATTTACTTGCAAAAAATTAGGGATTACAATACTACGCCCGCTCGTGCACACACACACACACACACACACACACACACACACACACACACACCTTTAGATCAACAAACTACATACGCTCTCCTCTTCATCACAGTGAACACAAAATTGAGTGGCTTATCCTCAAATAGCGGAAGGATGCGTATATATCAGTATGTATTAGAGATCAGTCAGGACACGAACAAAGGACCTCTGGTTGTTGGCACGTGCAGGTGGTCGACAGGTAGAGCCAGGGAGAGGCAGGGAGAGGAGTGATCGATGAGTGATGGCGTGAGGGGTGAGGGGGCGACTTACTAAAATAACCATAGCGCCGCGTTGTTACAGAGCGTGCCATCGAGTTGCAGGTGCTGGGGCGTGATGGAGTGGTGGTGGGTGGATCTGGCTCGGGAAGTGATTGGGCACGTGAGGCATGAGTTTAAGGGTGATGAGTAGATTGAATTAGCGCAGGTGTGGCACATGCAGGAATATGTCTTCTGCATCTGTGTGTGTGTGTGTGTGTGTGTGTGTGTGTGTGTGTGTGTGTGTGTGTGTGTGTGTGTGTGTGTGTGTGTGTGTGTGTGTGTGCGCGTGTGTTGGCAAAGAGACATTTCACGTCACCCCAGACTCAGTGACGCTTGACGGGACACAAAACAGGTGCCATTGTTGCGTCTCTGCTGTAGTACTTTTATGGGTGGTGTGTGACGTGACGACTCTCTCTCTCTCTCTCTCTCTCTCTCTCTCTCTCTCTCTCTCTCTCTCTCTCTCTCTCTCTCTCTCTGCGTGCCCTCACCAGTACAAACAAAAGAAGAAAGCAATGCGGCGTAGGCGGCAAGCTGTCATCACGCCAGACGAGGGTTGGTCACACGATTCGAGCGCCGCACACTGCGCCACGTAACAAGGCAAGATGACTGGGAATACCGATCTTCTTGTACCTTTCATCCTGTGCGTCTAAGATCCTTCAGGAGAGGAGTACCAAGACACATTCTGTACTAAATCTTCGATGTTATGTTAGTGTTATCTCTGGGAGTGGAGATTTGGCGGGTATTTTGTTTTTGTTATCATTGTCTAGTTTCCTTTGCGTGTATGTAGAAAATATCTATTTAAATGCGATGGATGCTGACTAGTTCCGATTTTACTTTTACTAACGACGATAGATTTTCGTTTGTGTCGGAAAGTAATTTGTTCCGGGAAGGAGGATAAATAATTGGCCCTCCCTGTTGCGGGTTGTGGCCTCGTGATGTACAGTTTTATTATAGGTAAGGAAGGGGCGGTCACGTAGGATTGACTGGCTGACTGGCCGAGTAATTGCCTGCCTGATTGCCTGATTAACAAGCCGGCTTTTGTTTAATGCCAGACTTACCTCCCTACTGAATGACTGATGATTGACTGACTGAATGAGTGAATGACTGGTAGCACTGAATGATGACTTAAAGCAGCGATGGTTTGACTGAAGTGAATTATTTCCATTTCTCGTCACTTGGCAAGCAATTTTCATGAAGCGTGTTTTATTTGCTTGGTTTTGTGTGTGTTATTCTTCAGCTTTCCTTTGGCTGTTGTCAGGGGCATTTGTTGGTTTTCTTTATTTTTAGGCGTTGGGTGTTTTTCGTTTTCCTTTTGGTATTGTGGGCGCTGTTTATTGGTTGGTTTCCTTTATTATTTTTGGCGGTGTGTTTTTCCGCGGGCACTGGCTGCTACTGTTGTTCCTGCATTGTTGTTGCTATCGTTTTAACGGCGTCGCTTTTCATTACTTTGTGGGCGCGTGGTGATATTCGGTTATGTTTATTTTTGCCTTTCAATAGTTTGGTGTTGTTGGTGATGTATACGCTCAAGTGTTGCTACACACAGTGTTGTGGTGTGCACGATACACGGCTCTAGGCAATTCTGCATTTTTATTATTGGAATTACATTTACAATGCACATTCACTTGTTCTGGCGTATAAACCTTGTCAGTAAGTTTGTCTTCAGAGAGAGAGAGAGAGAGAGAGAGAGAGAGAGAGAGAGAGAGAGAGAGATGAAAAAAAAAAACTGTGTGGTTGGTGGACGTGGCAGCGAGTGGTGGTGGTGGTGCTCTCGCCGTTGGCCTGCTGGCTTCTCCATCACCTGCAGGCGCGGTTCGGACTCGCCCAGAGGTGGTCACACATCTTGAGGAGCTGTGCTTGATGGCGGTGTTTGCCAGAGTTTCATGGACGCCTGACATCCTTAGACACACTCCTCAATGTTCCTACGTCCCTGATAACATGTTGGTGTCATGGCCAAGGGCGCTGCCACGTTGCACTTCACCGCTGCCGTGTCATCTGTCCGGAGTGTCTTTCATGCGTGGTGCCTCTCGGGGACTCACTGGTTTTTACCTTTTTTTTTTTTTATATAGTTTTCACTCCAGAGTTTATGTTTTCTTTCCCGACTTTATATTTTTACTTCAGCTTTCACTTTGGGCCCCTGTCAACCTGCAGCAACATGTCCCCGTGAGCTCCATCCCGGCACTCGTTTTCCTACGGTCCCCGCACAGCCGCTCCTTTTATAATAGTTTTAATCTGTTCCTTCTCCAATCCTTCCATAACGCATGTAACCTGGGGCTACTGCAACGCTTGACACAATATTACGCTTTCTCCCCTATAAAACAAAGCTGATCGCATCTCCTGGTCGTGGAACTGCCTCGCGCTGGGTAGTGAAGATAACACCTCTCTTCTCTTCTTTTGCTGCTTCTCCAGACGGACAAAACAGCCTCTTCTGCCTTTCTCATTGTGACTTGTGAGCTGGGCTTGTGTCGCGTGACTCATGCTGAGGAGTCACTTTATTATATAATCCTCACCTGTCATGAAATTTTGATGCCGAAACACCTTGTGCATTTTTTAAGTCTTTTATCATTTCTCTCTCTTTTTGTCTTGTGTTATTTATGGAAGTGGGAGGTAATTTTTCTGTCTCATATGAACGAAGGAGATGGTTGATAAGTACGTACCTGGCAAGACCTATATAATGACGTCACTTCGTTGTAATTCATAAATGTAATGAAACGAAAATTTGGAAGTGCACTATGTTGGATACTGAAGTTTCTGTGTTATATATGTGCCATCTCTAAATATTATAGCGGACACAATCATCTCCTTATTACCAGGCCAAGAATAACACACAGAGGCAGCAGCTGCTATGTTCAGAATAAAAGAAACTGTACCATCTTCAATATCGATTGTTTCTCTGTTATGTATTTACCTTATCTGAATATTATAACGAGCACAATCATCTCCTTATTACCAGGCTAAGAATGACACACAGAGGCTGCAGCTCATAATTACAGAACATCATCCACACTAGGCGCCACCCACACACCCATTAACCCTCGTTTCGTCCTGTGGCATCCCTTGCAGCAGCTCAGATTTCACGGTGCATTCAGGTTTCCCGTCACAGTACCCGCAGCCAGCAAGGGGGAAGTGAAGTGTGGCGAAACGCTGTGGCGAAACACTGTGGTGGCGTAACGCGGCTTAGCAAAGGGCCTCCTGACACACTAGTTATTCTGCCGCGCTGAGCTTGCTTACTCACGCCTACACAGACACGCAGACAGACAGACAGACACATGTAAACTGAGACGCAGATGCACAGATTGTTGATGTAAATTTTCTTGTATTCAGTATAAAAAAAAAAAAAAAAATAAATAAATAAAATGAAGATTCTCTCTCTCTCTCTCTCTCTCTCTCTCTCTCTCTCTCTCTCTCTCTCTCTCTCTCTCTCTCTCTCTCTCTCTCTCTCTCTCTCTCTCTCTCACGATAGACTCTTCAAATTACACGCGAGGAAACGGTTGCAAAATTGTTTGGAAATCCTTTCAAATCTCATGAATAAAAAAAAATATATATATGAAAAAATCCATCGTACAATAAATCTATGGAATGGGCCTCCTCAAGACGTGAAAGATTGCAACACCTAGGGACTTTTAAACGCCGTCTTGATAAATATTTTCCGTCAGATCTTCGGGTAACAGCGTTTGTTTGTTAGAGATTAAACTCCTTGCCTCCTGGAGATGGGGCACCTCATTTCAACTATTTTCATTCTTTCCTATAAAATTTCCTTCGGGTATTTACTTGTACCCCTTGAGGTATTTATTTCCAACCTGTTTCCCCTACGGCTTATACAGGAGGGAGTGTTGGATGGGGAGAGAGCCTTCTGCCTTGCTGTCCTTGTCTTCCACTATCACCTTAATAGCCCTAGGACAGGTCACCTCGTGAGGACCGCAAGGTCTGTTGTGGCCTGCGTACCTATGTAACCTCCCCCACCTCTCTCTCTCTCTCTCTCTCTCTCTCTCTCTCTCTCTCTCTCACACACACACACACACACACACACACACACACACACACACACACACACACACACACACACACACACACACACACACACACACACACACACACACACACACACACACACACACACACACACACACACACACACACATTAACACTAACAATGGATGCCCTAACCTACTTTTTTCCTTCTTACTATACTTCTTTCCTAACTTTGCTCCATCCCTCACTGGTCCTCCGTCTTTCCTTCCGATCTCTCTTTCCCCCACCCTCTCCCTGTCCAAAGTCGAGGCATATCTAGAGAGAGAGAGAGAGAGAGAGAGAGAGAGAGAGAGAGAGAGAGAGAGAGAGAGAGAGAGAGAGAGAGAGAGAGAGATTTAGATGACTATTAAGGAGGTTCACGAGGGATTTAAGAAAAAGAATGAGCGATAGTAAGGAGAAAAAAAAAAAAGACGTATTCACAGTGAAGGAGTTCTGGTTACGGAAAACGAGGAGGAGGAGAAGGAGGAGGAGGTGGAGGGTGGAGGAGTGATGGTGAAGAGAAAAGTGTGGAATGAAGATAAACGGGGAAAAAGATGCAGTATATGATAAAAGTGAGGAAAGTAAGGGCAACGAGGGAGAGTTAATGAGGATAAACTACAATGAGAGAGAGAGAGAGAGAGAGAGAGAGAGAGAGAGAGAGAGAGAGAGAGAGAGAGAGAGAGAGAGAGAGAGAGAAGCAGTTTTAGTGGGTCGTGGTGGAGTGGTAATATAGTGGAGGGAGAGAACACCTTTCCTCCACCTCTTCCACTGTGCCTCTCCCTCTCCCACCTCTCTCTCTCTCTCTCTCTCTCTCTCTCTCTCTCTCTCTCTCTCTCTCTCTCTCTCTCTCTCTCTCTCTCTCTCTCCCACCTCCTCTCCCTCTTCCTCTCCCTCCCTCCTTTCATTCTGCTTTTAGTGTTTATGTTTCGCCAGACGTCCACCAGGGAGCAGGTTTTGTTTGTTCCTTTGTGCTCACGACTCTAACTCCCTCTCCTCCTCCCTCCCTCTTCCTCTCTCTCCCTCTTCCCACCCTTTCCCCACACCACTCCATCTCCCAGCATCCTGTGTAACACCAGTCTCTTTCATTCCCCACCTCTCACCTCACACACACACACACACACACACACACACACACACACACACACACACACACACACACACACACACTCCAAGACTCGTCCACCCATCCATCCCCTCTGCCTCCACTAATGGCTCCTCTCCACTCTCTTCTCCCCCAACTAACTCCTTCACCCACTAATTCTTCTTCCTCTTCCTCATCCATGTATTATTCATCCACTTCTTTTTCCACCGTCATTTATATTTGTTCCCCCTACTCTCCACTCTTTTCCACTCATTAACTACTCCACTCACTAATTCTTCCCCCTCTCTCTTATTCATTTCCTATTCATCTATTTTCTCCTTCCTCCATTCTCATCTCCGTTAATTTTTCCTTAGTTTCCTCTCCACCTTTCCCCTTCCCTAGTCATCATCCTCTTATCCTATCGTCCTTCTCTTCCCCTCACTGCTATCTCTCTCTCTCTCTCTCTCTCTCTCTCTCTCTCTCTCTCTCTCTCTCTCTCTCTCTCTCTCTCTCTCTCTCTCTCTCTCTCCTTTCCTTGCAAGCTGGTAACCTTCACTCTTCCATTACTTCACTTTATAAGAAACACTAATTAAAAGAAATTTGTTTTACGTGACCTAATTCCCACGCACATAAAACTAAGGCCACACAACTACTGCGACTAAAACTACTTGTTACCATTCATTAAAACAGGTAATTAGATTGTTATGTCTGGTGTTTATTTCTCTCTCTCTCTCTCTCTCTCTCTCTCTCTCTCTCTCTCTCTCTCTCTCTCTCTCTCTCTCTCTCTCTCTCTCTCTCTCTCTCTCTCTCTCTCTGTGTGTGTGTGTGTGTGTGTGTTTTCTCTTCCTATCACTGCAATTATTATCCTGTCTATGCGTCAAGAAAAGAGAGGGAGGGGGAGTCGAGGTGATAGGAAGGGAGAGGGAGAGAGGGAGAGGAAGTGGAAGTGAGAGGAGGGGAGAGGGAGGGAGAGAGAGACGAAAAATAGATTGTTATCCACTCCTCTCTCTCTCTCTCTCTCTCTCTCTCTCTCTCTCTCTCTCTCTCTCTCTCTCTCTCTCTCTCTCTCTCTCTCGCTTTCCACCACCATCACTATCCTGTCTATGCGTCAATGGAAGAGAAGGAGAAGAAGTGGAAGTGAGAGGAGGGGAAAGGGAGGGAGAGGAAAGGCGTCTTGGAGTGTAAACCAGAGAGTCTTCTGTCTGAACCCATTTTGCATATTTTTCCAGGCCCCTTTTTACCTTGACGCTCTACTAATTAACGAAGAGCCGTGTTGCTGGGACAGGTGACTAATGCCTTGCTGGTGGAGGGACTAATGAGTCTCTCTCTCTCTCTCTCTCTCTCTCTCTCTCTCTCTCTCTCTCTCTCTCTCTCTCTCTCTCTCTCAATGTATGTGCTTGCTTTTGTGATTTTGTTGTAATCTTAGCAAGATACCAGTAAATGTTTTCTCTCTCTCTCTCTCTCTCTCTCTCTCTCTCTCTCTCTCTCTCTCTCTCTCTCTCTCTCTCTCTCTCTCTCTCTCTCTCAAGTGAACTGATGAGAAAACTTATCCTATCAGGCAGGTGTCGGTTCGTCTCACCTCAACCACAAACCCTCCACACTTGTCTCATTACTTCGTTAATCCACCAGCACCACCACCACCACCACCATCATCACCACCACCACCACCACCACCACATCTGGGTCCCTCTCTCCTTTCTCCTTTATCTCTCTCTCTCTCTCTCTCTCTCTCTCTCTCTCTCTACCTGCCCGTCAGTTCATTAATCCACCCACCTCATTGCTCTCTAAATCCTGTGCCGCCCACCAACCCATCCACCCTCCCAACCTCCAGCCCTCCTGCTCACCCACTGCTCCGTTATTCCCAGTCGCTATTGCCTCTGAGTTTCCAGGAAGAAAGAGAAAAGAGAGGAGAAGCACGAGCAGGAAGAGTGAGAGCAACGGGAATAGGAGGGGTGAGAGGAAGAAGAGGAGGAGGAGGAGGAGGAGGAGGAGGAGGAGAAGGAGGAACAGAAGGAGGGTTGATGTGATAGAAAGTGCCAGAAGGAGGAAGAGGAGAATGCAAAAGAGATAAATGAAGGATTGGAATCTGTATAAATTGATTTGTTGATTTCAATTTGTCAGTCTCTTTCTTGTAACAGGCAGGTTTAATAGAACTCCGGGAGCAGAAAGATTTTGTAATAAATGTAATAGTAATGGTGTAGGAAATTACATTTAAGTGTACCAATGAAGGCAGCACATCACTAAGGCTTAAGTATATACCAGCGTATTATATTAATAGTCCAAGTGTGTATAAATTATTACAACTATTAAAAAAGATATGCCACACAATACAAATGACCCTGGTTTGTCATGTCCATAACTAATCTTTTTATGGTAAACTGAATGAAGGATTCTGGGAATAATTATATTATGTAATGCATATGGAAGCTGTGCTCCATATTTTCTCAAAGTCTGAGCATAATGGATATATATATATATATATATATATATATATATATATATATATATATATATATATATATATATATATATATATATATATATATATATATATATATATATATATATATCTCTCTCTCTCTCTCTCTCTCTCTCTCTCTCTCTCTCTCTCTCTCTCTCTCTCTCTCTCTCTCTCTCTCTCTCTCTCTCTCTCACACACACACACACACACACACACACACACACACACACACACACCTATATATCCATCTATCTAGCTATAAATCTATCAAGACCAGACAAGCCCAAGCCTCTCACTCCATCTACTGTATTAATATAGGTTAAGAAAGGGAACATAACGTATTTTCCCCTCGCAGGCCAGATGGGGCGGTGAGGCAGGCCGTGATGGGGGATAAGATGGGGGGCAGCGAGGGCAGGCAGGTAGGAAGGCCATTCCTCTCTATTTTCCTCGCACCTGAGCTGAGAATACGAGGCAAGGGGAACACAGACGCAGCCCTGACCACCCTCTGTGCACGCTAAGAGAAATATTAAGGTTTCTGTAGTAGTAGTAGTACGTAGTGGTGGAGGTGGTGGTGGTCAGTGAATGTTTTCGTGGAGATTCTGACGAGATGGAATGATGGGAAAAATATTGCGAGAAGTGTGTATGGGTGGATGGAGTGTGTTTAATTTTTTTCTTTGCAAGTGTGTGTGTGTGTGTGTGTGTGTGTGTGTGTGTGTGTGTGTGTGTGTGTGTGTGTGTGTGTGTGTGTGTGTGTGTGTGTGTGTGTGTGTGTGTGTGTGTGTGTGTGTGTGTGTGTGTGTGTATTTCTTTTTATAGGCGGGACTGTAGACTATACACACACACACACACACACACACACACACACACACACACACACACACACACACACACACACACACACACACACACACACACACACACACAAATACCGATAATATTTACGTCTATGTATCTTTTCTTATTGAAAGGGTCTGGTGAGCGTTGGAAAATACTTGAATTTCAGCAGGTGAATCTATACAGCCATAGAGGAAGTAATAATGGGAAGGAACATGACACTCTACACTGCCAGGCAATTCTGTAAAGGGTTCTTTCATTGGTGCCGACTGTTTTCTACTGTGGTGTTCAAAAGAAGTTTGTGCGTATGTTTCTTGTAACACGCGTTGGTGGTGGTGGTGGTGGTGGTGGTGGTGGTAGTCGTAGTTATAGTAGTAGTAGGAGGACGATGAAGGGAAATGAGAAGGAAAAGAGGATAGAAGACTTAGGAAAAAAAAACATTTACCAGAAAACATATTGGCTCATAATATGGTCATTATTAATGTGTGCGCGAGAATATTAGAAAGGAGGAAGAGGGAGGATGAAGAGGAAGAAGAAGAAGAAGAAGAAGAAGAAGAAGAAGAAGAAGAAGAAGAAGAAGAAAAAGAAAAAGAAAACGTAGAAGAAAAGAGGAAGAAGAATCAGATAAAATTGAAAAGAATAAAAAGAAAAAGAAAAAGAAAAAGAACAAGAGGAAAAAGAAGAAAAAAAAACTAAAAGAAGAACAAGTAATACCTACTACAGTATATAATAACCTAATAACACAGTAACAATATTTCTCACCACAACAGCTGCGAGAGGTGTAATCGGATGCGTAACTCGATAACAGGCTGGTGGACATAATACGATATAACACGACGCTTTGCTCCCCATAATGCATTCATTCCCCGCTGCTGTGCCATCCTATTTATAGTTGGGAATTAATTATTGTGCGAGCATTAATCCCTGCCATAATTAGGGTGGTGCAGACATAAGGCAGGAATACATCGCTCTAAACAGGTGTTGGTGAGGCGCAGGTGTGACTCCTGCAGCCATGATGAATCTGTCAGGCCACAACTCTGTCTGATGACACTCAGTAGTAGTAGTAGTAGTAGTAGTAGCAGACTGATAGGATTATATATATAACAAAATATATATATATACACACAAACTATTAAATATAAAAAGGTATGTTTGTTTGGCACTGAATCAACGCTCATCGCGCGCGCGCACACACACACACACACACACACACACACACACACACACACACACACACACACACACACACACACACACACACGA
>NC_087157.1:24570615-24575615 GCF_035594125.1 Scylla paramamosain
TTGGCAGCGGAACCTCGTGTGTGTGTGTGTGTGTGTGTGTGTGTGTGTGTGTGTGTGTGTGTGTGTGTGTGTGTGTGTTGTTTGCCGTGAGCATTCATCCGTCTTTCCTTCCTATTGTTTTTCTTATTTGTTTATCGTTTCCACTGTTGTTTTTCTCCTTCCCTGTTAATTCTTTTTTTTACGCACTTTATATCCTTTCCTATTTTCTGCTTTATCTTTTGGTTTTCGGGTCATTTTTCATTTCTTCCTTTGTTTCCACCTTGCTCTTCCTCCATTTATTCATTAGTACCTTTACTTTGTTCTTTCGTTGGTTCCCTGTGTGACTTCTTTCTTTCATTTGTTTATTCATTTAGGCTTTTGTTAATTTTCTCCTTTTTCTTCGTTGTTGTTTTCGGTTCCTTCGTTCCTTCCTTTTCTTCTCTTCTTTTATTCTTCAGTATAACAATCCTTTCCTTAATCCATCCGCCCTTCTTTATGTCTTCCTTCCATTCTGTCGTCATTCCTTCCCCTCGCCGCCCCTCTCCTTCCCTTCCTCGCTGTCCATCTACCCACCTTTCTACTTCCCTCCCTGACAGGAAAACAAACCATCTCATCTCGTCCATCTAGGAATATGATACCCTTTCCCTCCCTCCCTTTCCTCTGTTCCCTCCCTTCCCTCTCCCTTCCTTCCTCAAATAACACCCAGCCAAGATGAACTGAGAGGAAAACAGGAAAACACCTTATCAGTTCTCCCTTTCTGTTTTTCCTCGTGAACTAAAGCTCTCCTGAACCTCCGCGTCTGTTCCTCTTTCCTGTGATATCCCGGCGCCCTTTTCTTCCTCCCTTAATTCCCGGATAAAGGAACACGCTGGCGGAGAAGGCGGCGGCAGCAAGGAGGGCGGTCCGGCCGAGCTCTTGGACACCTGAGACCCATTACTCTAGATAAGACCAGGGAACATTAATTATTTTCCTTCCGGGTCTTCTCGTCTGCTTCGCTTCTTATTTTTTATTCTTGACTCTATATTCTCTCTCTTACGTGTTTTCTACGATCGTCCAGGCCTTTACAGTTTCTTGTTCCGTGTGTAATGTTTGTGGTTTTTATAATTTTCCAGTTATGGTTCTCCTTTCTGTTTTCTTCCTGTTTATGTTTTCAGTGGCGTGAGTCTTAAAACCCTAATGGACGACTGGTGATGTGGATGTTGTTGTCTGGTGGTGTGTCTTTGTTATTCTGTGTCTGTTGTGTATTGTGTGTGTGTGTCTATGTGTGTGTGTGTGTGTGTGTGTGTGTGTGTGTGTGTGTGTGTGTGTGTGTTGACTTTGGTGAGTTTTTTTTTTTTTTTTTGCATCGTTTCGTGTCTATACGTCGCTGATCTGGACTTCATTTGATATTTTTTTTTTTTGTTCATGGAGTTGTCTTTTAAAAGTTTTTTCTTCTCTTGGTGTCTATGGTGTGTCATTAGTTTGGAATTCTCCGTCCGTTTATTATTTTGTATTTTTGTTGGCTTTGTTATATATATATATATATATATATATATATATATATATATATATATATATATATATATATATATATATATATATATATATATATATATATATATATTTTTTTTTTATTATGCTGCGTCATGTATTTGATTTCCTCTTTACCTTTCCATTGCGTTATTTTCTTTGGTTTGTGTCTGTGGTACTTTATTTTTCTGACTTCCTTTCCGTCTACAGAATTTATTACGAGCTTTTATTTCTTTCCTATCAGTAGTTCATCCTTCTTTTTTAAACTCCTCTTTGACTTCCCTTCTTTCTATATTGTATAATTATGCTGCCAGTCTCTGTGTCTCGGCCTGTTTACTCATCAGCCGCGTGTGTCTTCTTTTTGTCTCCCTTTAAGTGTTTGTGTCGGTGTGATGTATTGGCGTCAGTCACCGTGCCAACCATCCCCCCTCTTGTCTCCTTATATCACCTGTCTCTTCTCCCCACCGTACTTCATCTTTACCTGTCCTCTCTCTTCGTCTCCAGTTCGTCTTCGTTTTGTCCCCCTCTCTCATTCCTCGTCTTCACTTCTCGCTTTCTCCCCTTCCTCTCAGTTGTCTCTTGTCTTTAGCATCTCTCTCTCTCTCTCTCTCTCTCTCTCTCTCTCTCTCTCTCTCTCTCTCTCTCTCTCTCTCTCTCTCTCTCTCTCTCTCTCTTTCCTTCCGTCATTCCATTCCTCCCTCCCCCCAACCCGCCTCCCTTCTCCCTTTTTCCCTTCCCACTCCCTGTTCCTCCGTTAGTCCTTCCCTCCCTTCGCCCCGCCGCCTGCCAGCCTCTTAATAAAGCTGTCCATCAGTTATTTTCGGGGCGCCAAGCGAGTTTAAGCCTCGTACTTCATCCATCATTTAATTAAGTCTGTCTTACGGAATTCACCTTTCATTCGCTTCCTTTCCTTCCGTGTCGCTGTCTGTCTGTCTGTCACTGTTTGTCAAATTTGTTTACGTGAATGACGATGTTGATGATAATGGTGTGTGTGTGTGTGTGTGTGTGTGTGTGTGTGTGTGTGTGTGTGTGTGTGTGTGTGTGTTTGTGTTTTACTGAGTGTATGTGTGTCCCCCTGTCTGTTTGTCTGTCTGTCTGTCATTTTTTTTTTATTACATGTACCTTAGTTTTTCTTCCTGTTAATTTCTGCCTCTGTTTGGCTTGTTTGTTTGTTTGTTTGTTTGTGTTAGTGGTGTGCGGGATTGTGTGCCTGTTTGCTGTTTGTGTATCTCCGTATATGTCTGTTTAGTTGTTTGTTTACTTGTACGAGTATGTCTGTATGTCCGCTAGTATCTATATCTTTAGTAAGCCGTGTTCCAATTTCTCTCTCTCTCTCTCTCTCTCTCTCTCTCTCTCTCTCTCTCTCTCTCTCTCTCTCTCTCTCTCGCCCGCGGTATCGGAAAAGTGATGCATGGCTTGTTCCGAGGAGCCACAGGTGTTCACGAGGACGCCAGGTGTTCATTTAGTGTGAGGCACAACCGTTCTGTAAGTGTGTGTGTGTGTGTGTGTGTGTGTGTGTGTGTGTGCTTGCAGGTGTATTGTTGAGCTAGAGAGAGAGAGAGAGAGAGAGAGAGAGAGAGAGAGAGAGAGAGAGAGAGAGAGAGAGAGAGAGAGAGAGAGAGAGAGAGAGAGAGAGAGAGAAAGATTGATTTATTGAACATAAGACTTTACTGGGTTAATGGGGCATTCTTTGTTTGCTTATGTGGGTGTTTGTATGTGTGTGTGTGTGTGTGTGTGGGTGGGTGGGTGGGTGGGTGCGAGTATGAGTGGATGGTTCAGCTTAGGCGAGTTCATATATGTCGGTATATAAGAGACAGACAAATTGGTTCATGACATTATCAAAAAGAAGTATTAGAGATTCACAGTCGTGTGTAGGGTTAAAGAAATATGTGGTGCCTTGTTACTCATATTTCTACTCGTCTGTTTTACCAACACAGTAACCTTTTCCCCTCTTCTGACCTTTCTCATGTTCACCCTGTGTTGCCTGATCTTGTTTAGAGATTTTTTTAACAACGGAAGGCAGCCATGTGCGTGTGTGTGTGTGTGTGTGTGTGTGTGTGTGTGTGTGTGTGTGTGTGTGTGTGTGTGTGTGTGTGTGTGTGTGTGTGTGTGTGTGTGTGTGGCCGCAGTTATGTGAATTTTTATTACACGTTTCCGTATTTTGCATTCGTTCCCGCGTGCCGTCGTGTCTTTAGTAAATTTTAATTATGTGCAAATGTATACTTTTGTGACCTCGCATGTTGGGATGTTTGTGGCTGAAAAAATACACGGCTATATGTTTTTAAGGTAGAGATTCATGAATGCATTCATAAACTGAGTGTGTGTGTCTGCACATGTGTGTGTGTGTGTGTGTGTGTGTGTGTGTGTGTGTGTGTGTGTGTGTGAGTACCTTCCACGGCTTCTTGCCCTCGTGTGTGTGTGTGTGTGTGTGTGTGTGTGTGTGAGTACCTTCCACGGCTTCTTGCCCTCGTGTGTGTGTGTGTGTGTGTGTGTGTGTATGTGAGTACCTTCCACGGCTTCCTGCTGCTCGTAAAGTAAAATCAAAGTGAAGGTTCAGGCGGCCATAACTCTTGGGTTACGAGTCTTTGTCGGCACTGTGAGTCCTCTCCGTCAGCCGCCCCGAGTGTGTCCCTCCTGGGCGTCAAACCTGCCTTATGGATGGTGCTTTTTGTTGTTGTTTTTGTTCGATTTTATTAGATTAAAATGGAATTGTGTGTGTGTGTGTGTGTGTGTGTGTGTGTGTGTGTGTGTGTGTGTGTGTGTGTGTGTGTGTGTGTGTGTGTGTGTGTGTGTGTGTGTGTGTGTGTGTGTGTGTGTGTGTGTGTGTGTGTGTGTGTGTGATTGAAACAAATAGCCAGGACAGAAAGTCAAACAGAACCAAACAGACAAACAAAAATACAGACACAAAAGATTATATACTATGTAACACGATTTTTGTCTTTGACAAGCAAGTGTTATTTTCCAACTCTTTTTATTTCTAAATAATAGAAAATATCCATTATTTCTGTCAAACTTTACTTTTGTGGCTTTTAGAATGATTTTTTGGACACAAAATAGCTAAATTTCACCATTTTTCCAGATGCTGTCACAGAGAACTTCTTTGCTCTTGTCTTGATAAATTGACCACATATATTGCAGAATGCATCTGGAGAATGATTGCAGCCTCTTGATGGAATTTCACCTCTTGTGATGTGTCTTCTCAGGGAGCCAAATCAGAACTGATTGGTGGTCTGCAAGCCCCTACTTTTAAAATTGTCAAGCAGTACTCTAGAATATTCTTAATCTTTCTCGAATGTGTCCCAGAATGTTCTGAATCTTTCTAAAAATTATTGAGCCTACTTTACAATATTCTGAATCATTCTAGAAAATTCTTGTAATTCTAAGAAAAATTTGATACTTCTACATATTTCTGCTGCATTCTAGAATGTTCTAGAGTATTCTGGAAATGTATACATTGAATATAATGTTCTAAAATTTTCTAGAAACTATTAATAGTGTCTAGTAGAACATTC
>NC_087157.1:24580615-24590615 GCF_035594125.1 Scylla paramamosain
AATTTCAATGTCTAAATAAATGAGACAATCATTATAGTTACAAATAATTCCACTTTGCTGGGCTCTGAATTAGTGATGTTAGGGGGTAGAGCTTCACATGTGTTGGGAAAACAATAAATATATTCTGGAGAAAAAGCTGTGAAATGCGATGGGAAGTATCTCTGAGTAAAGTGAGTTAAGTGTATACGTAGGAATGAGTGTGATGGCAACCCAGGCACCATCACACACAAGCATCTACTCAACGATACCACGCATTTTACCAAAGACCTTTATGCCGGGAGCTATACAGAATGTTAAATGTAGCAACAAAATCATGAAAACAGTTACTCATCCAAGCGATAAATCTAACAGCTCACGGCGGCAGTCTTACTGAGAGGGAAAAGGTCTCCCTTAACCCTGACAGAGCTATAGCTGTAGTTATCTACCTCGGGGGAAATCTTTAAGCACCTTTAATAAATCTACCACCCCACTTCATAACCTAATGTTCCCTTGAGCCTCGCGATGTTGAAGGGGAAAAATAAACCTTTCACGAGAGACTTGCAGGAATGTACGGATAATAGACACGCCACTTGCTAGACGGCAAAGTATAAAGGTGTCTAATGCAAGGTCATGTGTGGCTCCACCTGGTGACGCAATGTTGTGTGTGCCATGTGAATATTAGAAGGTAGAAGGACGGGTAAGCCTGCACTTATATCAGCTTGCGTGAGAGAGAGAGAGAGAGAGAGAGAGAGAGAGAGAGAGAGAGAGAGAGAGAGAGAGAGAGAGAGAGAGAGCGTGCTGAAATGTACTCTAAACATCATAGCAGCTTTTATGTTTGTCGTGATGTGAACGTTTGTATTCACGCTGAAGTATACGAGAACCTGGGATTGAGAGAGAGAGAGAGAGAGAGAGAGAGAGAGAGAGAGAGAGAGAGAGAGAGAGAGAGAGAGAGAGAGAGAGAGAGAGAGTCAGAGTCAGACAAATAAAGTAAGTAGCGTGTTTGAGAATCGTGTTTAGCGGTAAGACAAGTGTGCATGCGTGCGTGTGTGTGTGTGGGGGGGGGGGCCAGAATGAGACAACGAAGGAACTATTACTTTACAACACGACAACGAATATTACATAAAACAGTGTGTGCTTTAGGCGACCTCCCTTACAATAATAACCTTCAGGAGGCTTAGGAGCGACTCGCGGAGCTTTGAAGGTAGGAGGGAAGAAAGTTGATTAGCGTGAAAACCATTTAGGACATTTTTCGTCTTCTTCACTGATATACTTGGAGGAAGGACGGAGGGAAGGAGAGAGAGAGAGAGAGAGAGAGAGAGAGAGAGAGAGAGAGAGAGAGAGAGAGAGAGAGAGAGAGAGAGAGAGAGAGAGAAGGATTGCAGGATATTAGTGAAAGTGAGGTGGATGAAGGTGATGAGAGGACCGTGTCTGTATGTGTGTGTGTGTGTGTGTGTGTGTGTGTGTGTGTGTGTGTGTGTGTGTGTGTGTGTGTGTGTGTGTGTGTGTGTGTGTGTGTGTGTGTGTGTGTGTGTGTGTGTAGGAGATAAGTCCTTACCATCAGAGTGAAGGATAAGCGGGGAGAGGCAAGGATTTGGGCGTGGACGGGGCGCTCCGATCCCCTTTATTGCTTGGCGGAGAGAACCTTCCTGTTTGGAGAGAGAGAGAGAGAGAGAGAGAGAGAGAGAGAGAGAGAGAGAGAGAGAGAGAGAGAGAGAGAGAGAGAGAGAGAGAGAGATCAATGGAAAAGCGAAATGTTGACTTTAGAAAGAAAAGTGAAGACGCTCGACACTGGAAGGAGGCGCAAAAGAGATTAGAGGCTGGCGAAGGGGAAAAAGTGAAACAAAATAAATGGGAGGAGATTAACCAGGAAGTCTGAAGCCGTGGGGAAGATTAGCTAGGCAGTTTGATAAAGGAAAGGTGATTAAGTGGAGTTGCAAGAAAGGAAAAGAAAATAAAAGGCCACAGGGAAATGGAGAGAGAGAGAGAGAGAGAGAGAGAGAGAGAGAGAGAGAGAGAGAGAGAGAGAGAGAGAGAGAGAGAGAGAGAGAGAGAGAGAGAGAGAGAGAGAGAGAGAGAGAGAGAGAGAGAGAGAGAGAGAGAGAGAGAGTTTAAGAATGTTGAAACAGGAATGAAGGAAAATACGAGGTAGAAGAGAAAGATACAGCGGCTCTTCTAGCTTGAAAAATGCGCTCAAGATGGCAATTCTCCCCAAATGATGTGAATTACGTTACCTAAGCTTAAAAAAGGCGAAGGCGACTTTGTGACTTTGTCCTGACGCGCTTCCTACAAGACGAGGAAAGGAGGACAACTAGGAAGAGGAGGCAGAGGAAGAGAAGGACGAGGAGGAGAAGGAAGAAGAGGAGGAGCAGGAGGAGGAATGAGAACATTAAAACAGGGGAAAGTTTGTGGAAAAAAATGGATAAAGGCGTGTAGTTTTAGAGATTGTAAAATGAGTCACCCTTTTGGGAACTCTTAAGGGGAGGGCGCAATTACCGTGTGTGTGCGTGTGTGTATGTGTGTGTGTGTGTGTGTGTGTGTGTGTGTGTGTGTGTGTGTGTGTGTGTGTGTGTGTGTGTGTGTGTGTGTGTGTGTTGGGTAATGCGGGTGCAGGAAGCAGCTTCAGAGTAATGTAAACGATAAGAATGTGTTGCGAAACGTGTGTAGTTGGAGTCGTCCTGTAATGAGTGTGTGTACGAGTAGGTGAGTGCATGGAGAGTGTTGCGGTGTGTTGGCAAGGCGCGGCGAGGCTTGGTGTGGTGTGCGTGTCCGGGAGGGGATAGTGAGGTGAGGACGGAGGAAGAAAGGGTGATGCGTGGCGAGATTTTCCAGTGGCTACCACCCAACAACACGAGGGATGAAAGGAAAAAGGATTTGTGTGTGTGTCTGTGAGAGAGAGAGAGAGAGAGAGAGAGAGAGAGAGAGAGAGAGAGAGAGAGAGAGAGAGAGAGAGAGAGAGAGAGAGAGAGAGGTAAAGATGATGGGCAATAGAGATGGAAAGATGACGGGGCAATACAAGCAAGCTTTTCCTCTTTTTTTTTTTTTGAGTGCTCTGATATTTGCTTACTTTATTTCTGTTGGGGAAGACGGACCAAGTGTTGCAAAGGAAACATGAAAAAAAGTGAAAAAGAAAACCTTTCCAGATGTCGCCATGAACGAATTTAAGAAAAAAAAGAAAAAAAGAAAAGAAAAAAAAAAAAAAAAAAAAAAAAAATATATATATATATATATATATATATATATATATATATATATATATATATATATATATATATATATATATATATATATATATATATATATATATATATAAGATGTAAGCAAGGATACACCGGAGTTTCTTTCTTCATTTCTTACTTGCGCAACGTTTCAGTTTTTCAGAAGGCATCTTCAGGCTAAAAGACGCAATAATATTAATACACTGATCCAAAATACGTATACAACACAAAAACAGATAAACGACACTAACCCATAAGAGGTACAGCAACATGCGTAAAACAAAATACAGTATTGGAATAATAATGAAAAAAAAAATGTGTAGACAATAAAGGTGTATGGTAAAAACATATTTGTAGGAAAGAGCGTTTAATTGTGTTGAATTCTTGGATTGATGAGTGAGCTATTGAATAAACATTCTTGAACAAACTTCCCCATTCCTTTGGTTTATATGGCAAATGTTTAAGAGTATTGATTAGATGTTTAAAGGCAAGAAAATGGTTCACGAAATTAATTTTACATTTACGGAGTTGAATATAAAAATCCTAGTGAAAGTACATCCAATTCTGAGGTGGCAAGTGATCTATCTGAGAGGTTGATGACTGTTTTGTCTTTGCTAACTGTATTGTTGGTCGGAATGCCTAGAGCTGCTAATTTTTTTACTTTGATTTTATCATTTTATCAGTCTAACTCCCACCTTTTGTAGTCCTCACCTCCCCACCAGCGAGAGCACACCAGGTCTGTTTTACCACACTATTCCATTATTTTTTCCACTTGTTTTTGTCTTTCAGTGCCTACAAATATGTTTTTACCATATACCTTTATTGCCTACTCACTTTTTTTTTCCATTACTATTCCAGTGTTTTGCTTCACCCTATAGGTCTCTATTTTGTTTTACGCATGTTGCTGTATCCCTTATGGGTTAGTGTCTTTTATCTTTTTTTTTTTTTGTTGTATACGTATTTTGGATCAGTGTATTAATATTATTGTGTCTTCTAGCCTGAAGATGTGTTCTGAAAAGCTGAAACGTTGCGCAAGTAAGAAATGAAGAAAGAAACTCCGGTGTTCCCCAGCTCACCTCTTCTATATATATATATATATATATATATATATATATATATATATATATATATATATATATATATATATATATATATATATATATATATATATATATATATATATATATATATATATATATATATATATATATATATATATATATATATATATATATATATATATATATATATATATATATATATATATATATATATATATATATATATATATATATATATATATATATTTTTTTTTTCTTATTTTCTAATTTGTTTTTTTTTAAGAGAGATATTCAATTTTTAAGTTCTTCACAAGATCCAACATGTATATTAATTTCATAGAGAAAATGAACGCAAGATAATAGGTTACGTTAAGTGGCCTTGGATGAATATACTATTTTGATGCTTCATAAGAGTTGACATGTACATTTTTTTCCTAGGAAGACAACTGATAGGAGAGGAAGTGAAAGCAAGATATTAGGTTAGATAATGTGGGTTTACATTAGGTTCGGTTAGGTTAGGTTAGGTCGCCTACGCTTAGGTTTAGTCCACCTTTCCCATTACACGAGCAATGAGCGGCAACATTTCCGATTGCATAAGTTTGGGAGACGCATTGTGCCGCTCATAAAGCGTTGATGTCATAATTGAAGGGGACGGCACCATATGGGCCGGCAACGAGCTGTTATTGTGGCTCATTACAACGGCGCCAGCTGCGAGGGACACACTACTGGGAGCAGCAGCGGCAGGAGCAGGAGGAGCAGCAGGAGGAGGAGAATGGCGCTGATGACACTGGCAGGAGACATAAGCTGGAAAATACTGTAAGGGAAGAAGAGAAAAGGAAAACATGATAATAAACACACTTGAAGAGGAACAGCTGCCAGACAGGAGCTCAGCAAACAGTAATCAGCATCAATAAAGCAACACAGTAAGGAAACCACTGTCAGAATTGGATAAGAAGGAAAGGAGATTCTCTTATCAAGTTTGCAAGTAATCAGTGAAGTTATCAATAGGGAAGTTATGGTTATTAGCGTTTTGTGCCTTTGTCCTGTGAGGGGACGTGGGGATGTCACAAGGGAAATATTTGGGGAGGTTACGTACGAAAATAAAAAAAAAATAAAAAAACAGACACCTTTAGAGAAACAAAGGGTGGAGAGAGAGAGAGAGAGAGAGAGAGAGAGAGAGAGAGAGAGAGAGAGAGAGAGAGAGAGAGAGAGAGAGAGAGAGAGAGAGAGAGAGAGAGAGAGAGAGAGAGAGATGCTCATGTGGTTTCATTGTGTTGCATTTTGTAAAGCAACACAAATGCACCCCCTCTCCCTCCACATAGATTTACGTTATTATGATGATAATCGTCTTAGTGAACATGCAGCGGTGCGGGGGAAGGGAGTGGTGTAGGTTAAGCTTTCTATTGCGGTTAATGAGAAAGGTTTACGCGGCGTGCCCTCTAATGACCGTATTATGAGGACACGTATGTATGAGCGGTGCTTGCCTGCCTAACGATTTGCTTATTCCCGCCGCCAGCAGACTAAGAACTGGCTCACATGACGGTGCAGCTTTTCGTATTTTACATAAGAACAAAGGAACATATGGAGACATGACAAGCCACAACAAGCCATCAGATCTACACGTGGCTCTACTTGTACTGAAAAAGTTGCCTCCCTATTTCCATCTGTCATCCTCATCCATAAATATTTCTAAGGTTTTTGTTATATTGTTAATGGAGTTTATTCAATTATTTAATGATTGTCTTTTCTCCAACTTCAAGCTTCGAACCGGATTCCTTGTAACTGTTCCGAAGATTAGGTCTTGCTCTTTCCATGGATACTACAGTCTTGGATACACCAGTGTTATGAAATGTAATGGAGAAGTAGTGGTGAAAACATCCTCGTTGCTGTCTTTGTATCGTTCTTGGGTATTATTGCACTACTTACTGTTATTTTCTTCCTGCCTGCTGTGTTTGCGTGTGTGTTAAGGAAGAGCTTGAGACGACTGCTTCCCTGGGATGTCTTATATTGTCTTCCTGCTTCCCATTTTGATTTTGTGACTGTTAGATGATGACTTGAGATGTTGTTACTTTTGGTTAAGGTTTCATCACACATTCTTTTTTATATAACAAGGGCTCAGGCAACAAAAAATCAGTGTTGATGAAAAACCCCACATATGCAGACCCTAAAGGATACAGTTCGAGATAGGTGAAAAATAGTCTAAGAGGGGTCTTGAAACATCCCTCTCTTGGAACAACAACAACAATTACGACTACTACTACTACTACTACTACTACTACTACTACTACTACTACTACTAATAATAATAATAATAATAGAATATTAACAACACCAACAACAGGAACGGCAACAAGACATCAAACTTTTTTTCTCGTTACCAGGAATAAGAAAATTAAAATATTTTCCTCCTTTTACTTGAGTACTGGGAATCGGGGAAGCCAATTTGGAGCGCGGTTATGTAATCCCTGAGAAGTGTTGCCTTATTAGTGTCGAGCATCCTAGACGGGCATCAGTTTGTTTATCCTGTGGACTTAGAGCATTGTTGTGTAGCTCTCAAGGGGATGGGTGCTCTCTCTCTCTCTCTCTCTCTCTCTCTCTCTCTCTCTCTCTCTCTCTCTCTCTCTCTCTCTCTCTCTCTCTCTCTCTCTCTGGTTACATAATGTTCAATCGGAAAGTTTTACCACTGAAGTAACTCGATTACGTGGCCCATTTTTCCTGCTTACTTACTTACTTACTTACTTAGTTACACACACACACACACACACACACACACACACACACACACACACACACACACACACACACACACACCGGTATCACCTTGAGGTAATTATCAGGAAGGGTACAAGGACTTACCTGTCATCAACACCTGACGGAGACACCAGCCGTTGCCATAGCGACCCAGATGGTGGTGGTGGTGGTGGTGGTGGTGTGGGGGGAGGGGAGTAGTATAGGTTAATGTGACGGTGTTGCCTTTCCCTCCTTCCCTCCCTCCCCTCTTTCCTTCTATCTCTCCCTTCCTCCCTTCATCCCTTTTACTCTCCTGGTGTGGTGGTGGAAATTATATATTTTATTATTTTTTTTATTTCTTTCATAATTATAAATGTTTTTTTTGTCTGTTTTTGTGTATTTACGTAGTGTTTGTTATTAGTTTGTTTTGATTGGATGATTGGTGTTCTTGTTTTGTTGCTTTCTATTTTCGTGGTGTTTTGTTGTGTTTGTTTATTTATTTATTTTTTTCGTTTTCTTATTGTTCCTTTGTTGTGTTTTTCTCTGTGTCTTTGTGTGTGTGTGTGTGTGTGTGTGTGTGTGTGTGTGTGTGTGTGTGTGTGTGTGTGTGTGCACTCGTCAAAACAAAGACGAAAAAACACAAGCAGACACACACAACACAAGCAGGTACACAGAACACAAATACTAGACACGCAGAACACAGATCCCCACATCCACACACACACACACACACACACACACACACACACACACACACACACACACACACACACACACACACACACACACACACATCACACATAAACCAACTCGTATATCAAGTCACCACTGCTCAATCTCTGTATCTCACTTTCTCTGCTTCTCTTATTATTTTTACTCTTTTTTCTCAACTAATCACTCACTTGGCGCATCATTACGTATACCTCCACTTAAGTTATAACAAATGGAAGCGATGCGAGCAGGCGACGCAGCGAAATGTGTGTCGCGCAGATCAAAACTGTCCTGACGTGATGCAATGTGCTGATACTCAAAGCGAATCATGGTAAACAAATCCACGCCATTGCAGATTCACTTAGGAAGACGTGATGCTGCAGATATTCGATGCTGAGGGGATAATGCTGCACTTCGGTATGCTGCTACGTGTGTTTGTGTGTGTCTGAGTGTTTGTTTAAGTGTTTTTTGTGTGTAGTGGAGAAAAAGAAGGAAGCAGTGGCAGAGTTGGTGGTAGTAAAGAGAGAGAGAGAGAGAGAGAGAGAGAGAGAGAGAGAGAGAGAGAGAGAGAGAGAGAGAGAGAGAGAGAGAGAGAGAGAGAGAGAGAGAGAGAGAGAGAGACTATTACATGTACTGATGCAACTACACCTACACACACACACACACACACACGGCAGCCTACACTGCTATGACGTTAAACAAGATTAATGTCAGTAGTGTTGGGAACGTGTGACCTTCTGTGTGTTGCGCTGGGAGGAGGAGGAGGAGGAGGAGAAGATAATGGTGATGAAAGAAAGGTACGAGAATAAAGTGTAATAATGGTATATAACAACACTTCCGGCAGAACAAAAATAATCGTAAAATTGAGGAAGGAGAAGAAAAGGAGAAGAGGACTGAGAAGAAGAAGAAGAAGAAGAAGAAGAAGAAGAAGAAGAAGAAGAAGAAGAAGAAGAAGAAGAAGAAAGAAAAAGAAAAAAAGAAGAAGGAAAAATGAAGATAAAAATGACAGTAACAGTTACAACAACAATAAAAAAGGCAATAATGATATCAACAACAACAGCAGCAACAGGAACAACAGCACCAACAACAACAACAACAACAACAACAACAACAACAACAACAACAACAACAACAACAACAATGAAAGAAAAAACACCAAAAGAAAATCTACACATGATTGCTAAAAAAAAAATAAATAAAAAAATAAATAAAAGAAAATAGAAGTAAAACATAGCATGAAAGAGGTCTAAGAGAAAAAGGAGAGAAATCGACTTGCAAATAGCACTCATACCCACTGAGAGGATTACGAAGAAACAAATCAACACAGCGAGGGAAAGACAAACAAAAAAAAAAAAAAAAAAAGAAAGCAGTAGAATCACCAGGCAGCCTTTCAGTTCAGTTCAGCTCACTTCAACTCACTTCCCTCTGATAAATACGAGAGGAAATACCATCTAAAAGGAATATCTTCGCCAAACTATGATTTATGCGCGTGGCAGAGATAAAAAAATGTGACAAATTACCATTGCAACTGGAGACAGAGAGACGGAGAGAGAGGGAAAGGACTGAGGGAAATACAGACACATGTATGAAAAGAAAGCTAGGAATTGATATACGTATACATACAAGTGAGGGGAGGAGAGTGACACGTATACAGGATGAATAATGCGAGAGGGTATACTGGTGGAAGAGGAGGGTGAAAAAGTATAGGGACAGCAGGAGAGAGAGAAAGAGAGAGAGAGAGAAAGAGAAAGAGAGGGGGGGGGAACGGGAAGGGGACGAGAGGTGGAGGTGACACATGGTTGGGTAATGAGGAGTGAGGCGCCGTCCTGTAATGGTTTCCAAACATCACTCCCTCACTCACTCATCCCCTCCTGCCCTGCTACTCACTCACTCACTCACTCACTCACTCACTCACTGCTTCGTTTCCTTCCCTCATCCGTCACTGGTTCGCACTCCCTTCCTTCCTATCATTTATTCTCACCATTCTTACTACTCTTTTTCTTCTTTTTTCCTTTATCATTCAGCCTTGCTTTCTTTCCTAATGATCCACTCTTTTCCTCTGTCATTATTTTTTCTCCTTTTCCTTATCACACTTGTTCTCTTTGCTGATGTCTCACCCTTTTCTTATCTCTGATTTTTTTTTCTTTTGCTGTTTTTTTTTCATCTCTCAGTCACTTTCACTCTCTCTACAACTATTTTTCTTTACTCACCTGTCTCATCACTTTTTCTTGTCACCTCTTTCATCATCCTCTTCTTTATTTTTCCCTCGCTTTCACTCCGTCTTTCTTTCTCTCTTCCTTCTTT
>NC_087157.1:24593115-24598115 GCF_035594125.1 Scylla paramamosain
TCTGGTTGTTTTTTTGCTTCCCGGCGACTCGACTTGAGACTCTAAGCTGCAATTCTCACTTTTATTTTACCTTTGTGCAATCTTTGGAATAGAAATAATAATGGGCGTAGTTGATCTTGCTCTCGTTCTTGTGACTGCTTAGTGTTGCTGTTGCTGTTGTTTTTTGTCTTGTCTTCGGTGTGACTTTTTTTGTCTTGGTTTGTAAAGTTATTGATTTGTTGGTGTATTTCAGTTTTAATGAGATGGTAGTGGAGACAGTTTTATGAGATAGAAGATGACTAGAAAAAAAAATCAGGACGGTGATATGGAAGGTGAAGACGATAGAGGATGAAGAAAAAATGAAGGAAACGAAGCAGAAGATAAAGACGGTGAAGAAGAGAAGAAAGCACCAGCAGTAGCAGCAGCAGCAGCAGCAGCAGCAGCAGCAGGCAACTTCACAACAAAGAGAGCCAGAAAGAACTGAACAAAAGGAAAACCACAAAGACGAATAAAGAGCAGGATGAGGCAGAGAATATTGAGAGAGAATATGGGAATAAATACAAGTAATAGATGGAAATATTTCTAGAGGAGTCATATGGGGACGATAACACGCTGACCCAAATCAAAGCTGATCTTTTGGGAACTGAGAACTGAAAACATTCCTTTCCTTCGGTAACAAACAAACTTCAAAGGAACGAAAATAACGAGATACTTGATTACGAGAAAGATTCCAATCTTCAGAAATCAAAGAAAGGAAAACACTGAAAGCTCAACATTTCATAGAATCATCCATCGTCATCTCTTCTTCCTCAAGAAGAGAGAGAGAGAGAGAGAGAGAGAGAGAGAGAGAGAGAGAGAGAGAGAGAGAGAGAGAGAGAGAGAGAGAGAGAGAGAGAGAGAGGCAGAGAGACAATAACTTACTGAGCCAAATAAGAAAAAAAAATCTTAGCCTTTTCAGAAACTAAAAATGAAAATACATCTCTTTCCTTTCCTCCCATTACAAATAAACTTCCAGGGAAACAAAATAGTAAAAAGGAAACCTGACTACTTGCCGGAAAGAAAGACTCCAAACTCCAGATATCAAGGAACAACTACACTGGAAACATAACATTTCATGGAATCATCATCTCTTCCTCCTCAAAAGAAACAAAAAATGAAAAAGAAAATGTAAACATCGGTAACATGTAACTTGGAGACGACATCTTGCTGACCCAAACCAAAACCCTTTCTACCCTAATCAGAAAGCTAACAAAATGAAAAACAAATCCCTTACTTTTCCTTCCATTACACATCATCACAGGAACCAAAATAACAACAAGAAACCCGAATACTTACCAGACAATAAAGACTCTGAACTTCACAAATCAGAGATAGACAATACCAGAAGCTTGACATTTCATCGAATCACCATCTCCTTCTCTCCCCCTCCCCCTACCAAAAAAAAAAAAAAAAAAATGGATAAACATCGATGAACTTCGGAACGTGTAACCTTTTCTTGGAGCACCTGGAGCGGGAAAGCCTCTCTCTGGGCCACGCACACCTCGATTAATACTGAGGTGAAGAGGCTCCTCCAGCGGGTATCAACAGTGGTGCCTCTCCTCAGCCCTGCCTCGGTGTATCAATATTCCAAGTTTTTTTCAGCACGCCCCTCTCAATTATACCTGGGACGAGGGTGCTTCTTGCTCAGAGAGAGAGAGAGAGAGAGAGAGAGAGAGAGAGAGAGAGAGAGAGAGAGAGAGAGAGAGAGAGAGAGAGAGAGAGAGAGAGAGAGAGAGAGAGACGCTCACTTCATCTCAAGTCTCAGAATTTTACATGAAGTGAACTGTAATTCTCGTAAAATGACATTGTTGAGTTTGTTAGGAGAGAGAGAGAGAGAGAGAGAGAGAGAGAGAGAGAGAGAGAGAGAGAGAGAGAGAGAGAGAGAGAGAGAGAGAGAGAGAGAGAGAGAGAGAGATACTGCAGAAAATCATTTGTGAATGTTATAAAAAAAAATAATAAGTAAGAAAAATTAAGCTTTTAAAAATAGAGCAATATTGGAAAGGTGAGGAAAGAAAAGACGCGAAGAAAAAGGAAAGGGAAAGAATTAGCAATAGAGGCAGGAAGAAGAGTAGAAACAAAAATAGGAGATTTATAAAGAAAGGGAGGAAAATATACGTGATTTAGGTGTTGGATAGCGAGAAGGAGAGAGCGAGAGAGGAAAAAAAAATAAAAAAGAGCGAGGAAGATAAAGATGGAAAGAAGCTCGTAAAATGATGCAAACAAGAAGGAACAGTTTATGCATGAAGCTCTGAAGCCCCGTGCTGGAGGGATTGCTTTTCCTCCTCCTCCTCCTCCTCCTCCTCCTCCTCCTCCACACTTTTTCTTCCTTCCTCCCAATTTCCTGCTCGTGCCCATCTTCCTCTTCCTCATTCTGTTTCATTCGTCCATCTTGTTCCCCTCTCCTCGTCCTATGTTCGGTGCGTTTTACATCTCTCTCTCTCTCTCTCTCTCTCTCTCTCTCTCTCTCTCTCTCTCTCTCTCTCTCTCTCTCTCTCTCTCTCTCTCTCTCTCTCTCTCTCTCTCTCTCTCTCTCTCTCTCTCTCTCTCTCATGATTTTGTTCGTCGTCAGGAGACAAAAGAGTACGTGATGTGTGTTTCTTAATGCTCTCTCTCTCTCTCTCTCTCTCTCTCTCTCTCTCTCTCTCTCTCTCTCTCTCTCTCTCTCTCTCTCTCTCTCTCTCTCTCTCTCTCTCTCTCTCTCTCTCTCTCTCTCTCTCTCTCTCTCTCTCTCTCTCTCTCTCTCTCTCTCTCTCTCTCTCTCTCTCTCTCTCTCTCTCTCGCGCTAGCTCTCACTTCCTCTACCCATCCCCCTCCCCATCCCTTACCTCTCCCTCCTTCCCTTCACTCTGCCATCATTCATTCCCTCCTCGTCCCTTGCCCTCCCCGTCCACCCCAGTCCATTGTTGCTCTCCTCTCCCTTGGATGGATTATGTACAGGTGGGCTGGGCTGGGGAGCAATGGGTGGATGGGGAGAGAGATTGCATGGCGACCCCTGTGGTGGCTGGTAGGAGAGAGAGAGAGAGAGAAAGAGAGAGAGAGGAGGTTGAAAGAGAAACAGGGAGTGGAATCAGGAACGCGTGGGAAATAAATCGTAAAAGTGTTGTGTTTTTCCCGCTTTCCTATAATTTTCTCATTAGGGTCATGTGTTTCCCGCGCCTGAAAGCCCTGATTACATGGCTTTCAGTGGCCCTCGTCCTGCTGTGGTGAAGTGCCCTGTGTACCTGCCTCGACCTGTTCGCCGCCGCCACCTCAGCACTGCCAGGTTATGTTGAAAGTGTGGTTATGTGTGTAGGACTGGCGGGTCAGTGTGGGTTCTGGTGAGTTTTGGTCATTGAGGAGGATGAAGGAGTGGCGAGAGGAGGAATGGACAGCACATAGACTCCTTAATGGCTTCTATTGTTGTGTGTGTGTGTTTTTCCGGGTTTCTAGTTCTGTATCCATATTTCTCTGTCTCACTATTGCATTGTTTACTTTATATACCCAGTGCTTTCCCTAGTTTTATGTTTTATCTGTCTATCGGTCTTCCTCTGTTCCCGGATTTATAGCTTTGTTTCCATATTTCTCCTAGTCTTAGTACTGCATTCTATATTTATCCACCTACTGGTCTGTCTACTTTTCTCTATATATATTTATCTTTTTATTTCCTGTCTGTTTTTTCCAAGGATATATAACGCTGTTTCCCCGCCAGTTGCTACAAGGGAGGTTTAATCCTCTCATCCTATCAGACAGTCTGAGCCTATGTGGTGTACAAAATATTGACCCAAATACGATGAAATATGAGGCCTTAGTCGTTATTTTATCTTACTCGGAAGCTGTGAGGGAGAGAACACAGAAAACACTGATAAAACGGGAGTGAGGCGGGAGCGGCTTCACCGTGGGAACGTGTTACTGAAGCAAAACTATTTGTTGTAGAAGTGTTTGTGAAAAGTGATTCAGTGCAACAATATAACATTACATAATATAACAAGTATTTTGTTTTTTCCAACATGTATATCGAAGTTTCTGCGAATCGGGAACGATACTGAAGACTAAATTGAACATATTTGAAACAAAACTATTTAAAAAAATTCACTAAACATGCATATATATTTCATTGAAAGGTTGTGTCGTCATAAAAATCAATACAGTGTGAAGGGAAACAATTTTTTTCTTTTCCTTTTTTTTTTTTTTGCTCCTGGTCAGCCACCTTATCACGAAAAAAAAATCATAATTATTTCTAGTTTATGGCAAAATATCAACAACTTAGTCCATGAATGGATTATTCTGCACAGCCTTAGCATTTTCATTTATTTATTTGTTTATTTATTTATTCATTTATTTATTAATTAATTTTTGGAGTTTAATGTTTTCAGTACCATGGCATCACCTTCATATTCTATTTGAATGAGTTTTATCACGTTTTGGATGACAATTTTCATAACTCATGTAGTTTAATCTCACCTATAGTTGATTATATATTGCAGAGATATAAATGTAGTATATTCTGTATTTCCACCTTTTTACAACTTGAACTCTTTCAAGACATTCATTTATCCTGTAATTTTTGACAAAGCTTATGAGGTTGAGAAATCACGTGTGGTACTAGATAGGTTGCTTAGTGGTTAGAGATGAAGACTTACAGATATTCATGGAGAGAAGGACCTACACAATCCCTTCCTCTCGCCTCCCTGTAATGGATGCAATGAGGAGACTTGCAGGTGTCCCCTTTATTAATTACCTGTGACCTCACCTGCGCGGCTCGCCTCCCCTTCAGCGGCAGGGACGGCTCCCTTCCTTTGCGTCTTGAACAGGTGTGATCCTGGATAATTCATGTGCGTATTAGTGTGTGTGTGTGTGTGTGTGTGTGTGTGTGTGTGTGTGTGTTATGTAGGAGGGGTACCGCCCAAGAGCAACAAAACTGCAATAAAAAAAAAAGGGCCACTGAGGTGCCGGTCCCCGAACAGTCGAAAGCGGTAGTCAAAAATTACAGGATAAATGTCTTG
>NC_087157.1:24608115-24615615 GCF_035594125.1 Scylla paramamosain
ATATAAAAGCGGCCTAGTAATTTTTTTTTTCCACGTGTGTTTTTTTCTCTTTACCTGAACATGATGGCGCTGGTGGAAGTGGCGGCGGTGGCGGTGGTGGTGGTAGTGGCGGCGGCGGGTGGTAGTGGTGGTGGTGGTGGGTGTGTCGGGTACAGGAGGGTGTTGGGGGAAGGAGTGGGGGGTAAAGTAGGGGTGGGGGTGTTGTGGTGGTGGTGATAGCGGCTGTGGTGGGTATAGGGGGGGGTGTTAGGGGGAGGGAATGAGGGTAGGAATGGGGGGGGGGTGGGGGTGGCGTGGGTAGTGACGGCGGCAGGGACAGGGCAGGGCAGGGGAGACGGGGGGAATGATACGAATGTGACACGATTTCCCCCGCTGTTAATTCGCTTCAGACCGCAAACATTAAAACAATTTTGGCCAATCATCACTATTGCCGCGACTCGTGTTTAAAAGTGAAAATCTATTACGTGTGCCTTTTTTTATATTGGTTTTTATTTATTTATTTTTTTCACAGGCAGGGTTAGATGGATGGATGGATGGAGAGGGGGAGGGAGGGAGGAAGGGAGAGGATGTTGGGAAGGGGGGAGGATAGAAACTAGGTACGTTGTAATTGTATTAAACGTGTGTGTGTGTGTGTGTGTGTGTGTGTGTGGGTGTGGGTGTGGGTGGGTGTGTGGTGTGTACCAGTGTCCCTGTATAGAAATCAAGGTAATAAAACAAATTAGCAGTAATATACCGGGGATAAAGCAGGTGTGAGGAGTGGTGGCCAGGTGTAGTAAAGGTGTGTGGTTGGTAACTCTTTGTTTGGCGAAGGATGTAGTTTGCTGTGTGGAGGTGAGGTGTAGTGTGAGGTGTAGGTGTAGGCGTAATGAAAGTGTGATGAAATATGGTGAATGGAATATTAGTTGAGAGAGAGAGAGAGAGAGAGAGAGAGAGAGAGAGAGAGAGAGAGAGAGAGAGAGAGAGAGAGAGAGAGAGAGAGAGAGAGAGAGAATCAATTACAAAAAAAAAAGAAATTACATGCTACAATAACATTAGAAAATATCACCCACTGCCATAAAAACTGCAGAAAAAAACTGAAATGTCACTAAGAAAAAAAAGTAAATAAAATAAAATAAAGAAATAAACATCATGAAAAACTTGAAATGCCACCAACAGCAAAAAAACAAAAGCAAGAGGACAAAAGTTAACATTAAAAGAAAAATATATGTACTGTCATCAGAATAAAACCGTAAAGTGCAGCATGAGAGAACGAAACACGTGTAGCATGAAAGATAGAAAAGAAAGAGCGGAGAAGAAGAAAGTACAGAGTGATAGATCGAAAAAAAAATGCAGCAAAGTAGTAGGTGAGAATGAAGAAATAAGACACACACACACAAAAAAAAAAAAATAGAGGGACGAGATGCGCACCACAGCAACACGGGTTAAGTGGACAGCATACACGCACATACTCACACATGCACGGACATAACGAAAGAGATAAAGATGAGAGGAAAAACAGATATCACTGTCTCTCGAGATCTGATGCATGATAATGAGTGGTGAAGAGAAATGTGTTGTGTAAGCCAATGACAATGCTGATAAAGAGATAAGCAGTGAAATATATGTGGATTTTTATGAAAGTAATTAGGTATTATTAATTTAAAAAGTGCTAGATATGTAAATGTGCAAATTCCAATTATAAGCTATTAGTAAATGGTTAAAGAGTTCAATTTGGTGCTGGATCAAGAATAATTAATTAAAAGCACAGAGAAAAATTAAGACAATAATATGTAATTGACATTCAATACATACATACGAGTACATGCATACATACTCGTACATATATATATATATATATATATATATATATATATATATATATATATATATATATATATATATATATATATATATATATATATATATATATATATATATATATATATATATATATATATATATATATATATATATATATATATATATATATAATATATATACATATATACATGGATAGATATATACACGAACATATGCATAGATACACCTAAAAAAAAGACACACACACACACACACACACACACACACATACACACACAGCCGAGGCAGACGCAGGCGCAGGAGGGCGAGGCGTGCGTCTGGCATCGTCTTCTCATTTTTGTGGTGGTAACAGATCACACTGTCGCCCCGCTAACCTGCCCCGTTTGTACCTGTGTGTGTGTGTGTGTGTGTGTGTGTGTGTGTGTGTGTAGAACGAATATGTCTTTCCTTTTTTCTGTTATCTTGTTTGCATTTATCCTAGAGAGAGAGAGAGAGAGAGAGAGAGAGAGAGAGAGAGAGAGAGAGAGAGAGAGAGAGAGAGAGAGAGAGAGAGAGAGAGAGAGAGAATCCTGCTTTCATTTGCTGATCACGTCTGAAATACACAGTTCCCAATGTGGAGAATTTTACTGCCGAACACCCAAGCGTCCTTTTGTCTCGTCAGAACCAGCTGCTCGTCTCTCTGCGTTTGGGATTGACTGTGTCCGATCGAAACCCTTCTGTCTATCTGCTTGTCTGTCTGTATGTGTCTGTCTATCCTGTATCTACCTCTCCCTCTCTCCTGTATGCATGTGAGTGCGCGTGTCTGTTCCTGTCGGCGTCGTTGGGGGTTTCAATTTTGATGTTGTTGTGTCTCCACTTCACGTTCCCTTCCTGACGTGGCCTATTTGTATCTGTCGGCTCGTCTGCCTCCACCTCTCTTTGCCTCCCTCCGCTGGTCGCGTTTTTTCTGCTGTCCCCTCCTGGTTTGTTTAACTCTTTTGCCTGTGTCTGTTATTATTCTATATTATGGATATGTTCTGTTTTTTTTTAAATATTTTTCTTGTGTGTGTATTTGTTTGTCTTTCGCGTGTGTGTGTGTGTGTGTGTGTATGTGTGTGTGTGTGTGTGTGTGTGTGTGTGTGTGTGTGTGTGTGTTCTGTTTAGACAAGTAGTTGATTAAGCTGATTAGTTTTGCTGGTTAGTTAGTTAGTTTGTTATTTATTGTTATTTAAATTAATTCAATTGATGATGATGATGATGATGATGATGATGATGATGATGATGATGAGTTCTTATCAAGCTCAAATTAACACATTGTATCTGTTATTTTCAGAGGACGACACGGACTGGATACGTGACTGCCTGACAAACAGTAAGTTCACTTATCTTAAATGTCACTACACGGTGAAGGTTATTCGAAAGCATTCAGTTCACTGGCAAATTAATACAGAAATCATGAAGGTGACTTAGTAAACCTCATTAACATCCACTTGAGCCTCTTAAAATTAGGTGGGTAAGACGCTGCAATAACACGGCTCGAAGTAATATAGAAGTGGTAAGAAATGACTGTAAAGTAATAAGACACGTGGTGCTCATTCCCACACTAACGCTTGACGCAGTGTTTTTGTGATGCGCAACAGATTACTTTCACGCTGCCTTGGCGATGTAATGCGAGCTTGTCACTTATTCCAAAACGCCTGAAGAGTAAGAAAGAATGAAGAGGGAATAAGGAAATGTTGAGAAAAACACTACGGCTTAACTCTAGTAAAGAACAGTGGTGAGATGTGTATGATGTTAAACAGGTGAACTTTTCAACTGGTTCTTTCTTGCAGCATTGCGTAAAAGTGCTTGTTGTAATGCTAGTGGGACAAATAAATATTGCACTTAAGCCCCAAACGAACAGGTGTGAAGAGTGTCATGCGTGGTTCTTCCCAGATGGAGTAATGGTGCAGAACTCAAGGCGGGGAGGCTACGAAGACAAACACGGTAATCTGTTTGTGTTGTTATTATCTTGAAAACGTGTGTGAGTCAAATTACTGTTCATTTTGCTTTAATTTTTTGTCGGATGATCTTGTGTTCCTTTACCTTCGTACCTTGTGATCTGTAAAAGTGTGTGCCTAGTGCAAGATGTTAGTATGTGTATCTTTGTCGTTATTTCCATGTTTTTCTTCTTTCTAACTGATTTGTATGTTTTTTTTATTGTTATTATTTTGGTGGTGGTGTGAGGATGTTCTTTTGTGAACGTAAGCTCTACTTCTCAGCGCATTTCTGGTCTATCTCTAATTGTTACTGTACATATCTTTGTCCTTTATTCCATATTTCTTCTCTTTTTACTGATTTGTCTGTTTTTATAATAATTTTTTAAGGTATTATTCCAGAATCACTACAGATTCACCTCTACTTTCGTGACGCATCTCACTGGCTAGAGATCCTCATTCTGAGTATTTTGAACCCCGTATATATGTGTCGCAAATTAATACTAACGACGTCAGTGATTTTTTTAAAATTTATTGGCTTGCTTTCGGACGTGTTATCATTAGGTTAGGTTAGGTTAGGCTTAATTAGATTAGATTAGGTTTGGTTCGATTTGTTTAGGTTTGATTTAGTTTGGTTTGGTTGGGTTATGTTTGGTTTGGTTAGGTTAGTTTTGTTTAGGTTAGACATGGTTAGGTTAGGTTTGGTATGGTTATGTTTGCTTACGTTAGATAATAACGCCGCCAGCGAGTTTACAGCTGTGAGCGACTGGTCTAAAAACTGTTTACTGCGCAGTTTTGGTGAGGTTTCTAATGGTATTTCCAAGGACGAAACAATTTTTTCTGGTAAGTTTTGATGCGTTTTGACTAATTTGCAATAAATTTTTGTCGTAAGCTACAATGTTCCATATAGTAGGGGGGGAATAAAAATGACAACAGTGATTTGCGACAGAAAATGATGGCAGATTATTTAAAAAAAAAAAAAAACGCATCAAGACTTATCAGAAAAAAAAAAAAAAAGATGGTTTCGTCCGCTATGTGGAGTTTGTTGGGAAACTGGAAATTTACCATTTTTAGGGATTGGCAGGACTGGTTTACGCGTCTTTAAGCTCTAGTTTTTAGTCATATTTGGTCTTTGTTTTTGTGTATCTCCTTGCTTTTATTTCAAATTTTCTACAATTTCATTATATTTGTCGGCTTTTTATTGCTATTTTATGGTGGCTGGGAAAGGTTCATGTGTGCCTGTAAGCTCTAGTTTACAGTGCATTTTTGGTCTGACTCAGACTGAAAAAAAAAAAAAAAAAAGAAAACACACACAAATAGGTATATTCTCACTTCCGCTCGCTGAAGGCCCGTCCTGTCTTCCTCTACCTCGTTTGACTCAAGAAATGAGGGCAGAGTAACCAGGCCACGTGTGGGTGACGACGCGTGGCGGGATAATGAGCACTTGAGTTGGGACTTGAACGGGCAGTTACTTTCATTGCCTCTTTACGTTGACTGACCACTCGGCCACCACGTCAGTTCGTTCGCCTCTTGCCTCTGTCTTTCTGTGTATTTGCTTATTTGTCTGTTTGTCTGTCTGTCTAACTACCTACCTACCTACTTGCCTATCTGTGTATCCATCTGTTTATCTATCTATTTATCTATCTGTCTGTATATTTACCTATTTATCTATCTATTCACAAAATGGTCAATCACTTAACCATTCTATTTATTCATCTATCTATCTATCTATCTATCTATCTATTTATCTATCTATCCACCTATCAATAAAATAATGAATTACTTTATCTCTCTATCTATCAATCTTTCTATCTATCTAGCTATCTATCTATCTTTTTAGTCCTGAACTCAACGTACAAGCGGATGACCTTCAGGCTCTGCCAAGCATGAAGAGAAACAACCAATCATAGCCGCCGCATAACGGGTCCAGCAGCAGTGCGGAGCCGGCCAATCAGCGACACTTGCGACTCAGGGTGACCCCACGGGCTACTGAATAAATACTGGGCCACATAGCGACTCCAGCCATCCCCACCTCGGCTACAACACGCTACTGAAGAAGAGTTAATAAACCCGAAATCGTTATCGAGTGAAAATGGCTAGCTTCGGCGAAGTCGTAAATCAAATTACAAAAGAGAAAAGGACAATCATAAGATATAAAGAAAATATCTTAAACAAGTTAATGAATGGTAAATTAGCCATCACATTTAACGAAACTTGTGCACGAGAAAATATCCCCGTTTATACTATCAATCTATCTCTGTATCTACCTATCTATTTGTATCTATCCATGCTTTTTTTTCGTATATATTTTTCACCTTCATCTTCATCCATCCGTCTGTTCGTCTTTGTCTGTCCAGTACCTTTTCATTCTTCTGTTTCTCTGTCTGTTTTCGTTCCGGATAAGCCGCTCCCCGTGCCTCGGCTCCTCGCCACGGTCAGCAAAGGAAAGCTGGTACGGGTGCTCACTATATCCGCCGAACAAAACTATTCCTTCCAAACGTAATACGAATGAGTCCCGTGAAAAGAGAGATTGGTAACGATAGTTCTGTTTCCGCTGTAAAAACGCAGCGCTCGGGAGAAAAAAAAAAAAGTAACCGAAATTTAAAAAGGTTTAAAAGGTTCATTAATGTTGAAGCCGGAGAAAAAAAAAAAAAAAGGAGAGAATAAAAAACCTGCAATCGCTACAGACGCAGGAACAGATGTAATTCCATGAAATTCTGAAATTGAGAGATCCATTTCAACTTCCACTCTTTCTCTTTATTTTTTTTTTATTATTTCCCTACATATGTGCCTGCTTACCTACTTGTCTTTCTTGCCTACTTGTTCACTTACCTTTTTTTTTTAGCTATCTTTCTTTCTTATCTAATTTTCTCTCTCCTTTCCACTATAAATACTTTCCTACTTACCCAAGGTTCTAGTTCACTATCCCTTTTACTTATTTCTCCTTTCTACTTGCCTAACTGTACATCACTACCTTTCCTACTTACTTGTCTGTTTACTCACCAACCTACCTGTCTACCTACCTACATCTACCTACCCACCTAGCTAGCTATCTTTTCTGCCTTCTTAAGTATGTAAATATTAGAATGGTAGACAGATAGATGAACAAAAAGACACACACACTCACACTCACACACACACACACACACACACACACACACACACACACACACACACACACACACACACAGAGAGAGAGAGAGAGAGAGAGAGAGAGAGAGAGAGAGAGAGAGAGAGAGAGAGAGAGAGAGAGAGAGAGAGAGAGAGAGAGAGAGAGAGAGAGAGAGAGAGAGAGATGAGTGTAATCGAAAGTCAGCCAACAGTCAACTCACTCATTCTATTCAACATTAAGAATAAGGAAATTAAGTGACCTGCAGTGACTTTTTTTTTTTTTTTTTTTTTGTAATTAGATGAAAAAAAAAATGTGATGTTTTCTCAAGTAAGTTTTCCCAAAAGCTTACACTTTCTTGGATTGCATTTTTGGCGACTCAGATTTGCGGAAGTTAATTAAGGAAGGACATGAAAAAGAAAAAAATGGAAGGAATGGAGGCAGGCGCCTTGAAGAATTAAGAATAAAGAAATGAAGGAACGGAAGGAAGGAAAGGAAGAAAGGAAGTAGGAAAATAATCAAGGATGTGGGATCTTAATGAGGTAAGGAAGGAGGAAATTGAATGAAGGAGGGAGAGAAAGGGAAGGCGGATCGTAGGGAAGAGAGAATGAAAGAGAGTTAATAAGGATAGATATT
>NC_087157.1:24623115-24630615 GCF_035594125.1 Scylla paramamosain
AGACAGACGGAGATAGACAGATAGGAAAAAAGACAGAGATAAATATAATTAACAGATAGACAGGTAGAAAAGACAGATATATGATTGACAAATGAAGAGATAGATCGAAAAAAAGAGACAGAGATAAATATTATTCATTTATGGACAGCCAGAATGAACAGAGATAGATGAGTGAAGAGACAAACAAATAATCGACGGACGAATAGACAAAGAAATAGATGGATGGCTTTAAGGACAGACAGACAGACATTCAGACAGACATAGACAGAAAGACAAGGAGAGAGAGGATACGAAGAATCAGCGAATAAGTCGAGAGGGAAAAAGTTCAAACTGAGCCAATAAGGAAGAAGTGGAGTTGGTGTGAGAGGTAAATCAGGTTTGGCGGAGGAGGAGGAGGAGGAGGAGGAGGAGGAGGGAAGGGAACAGGAAGACGACCAGGAGGATGAGGATGAGGAGGAGGAGGAGGAAGGAAAGGCAACGCAACTTGCTCGCCAGACAGAGAGTTGGGATAATTTCTGAAGTTCGAGTCAAAAGTCTAATGAACTTTTCGCTGGTTTGGTTAGATTCCACTCTCTCTCTCTCTCTCTCTCTCTCTCTCTCTCTCTCTCTCTCTCTCTCTCTCTCTCTCTGATAAGCTCAACTAAACAACTAATAAAACCTTAACGCACCTATGAAAAAAGCATTTTACAATAAACTTAAGGAAAAAAAAGATGAAAATAATGGAGCGTCTCTTGAAATGTTTGCGGTTCCTTTTCCGTTTCCAGAGTCTATTGAAAATGGGAAGTCGGAAAGCTAAATGGAGGAAGGGAGGAGGGGGAGGGGTTCTCTTACTGGGTGGCGAAAGGGAAGGGGGAAGTGGGGAAAGGGGTAGGGAGAGTGGGAGAATGGGGGAAGGGAGGGGACGGGGGGTGTAATATCGAGACTGATGACCGCAATGTCGCTTATCAAAAGACTCCGCTGTGTCATTTTAATTGCCTGCTTTTTTTTTTTTTTGCTCTTGTGTGCGTATGTGTTTGTGTGTTTGTGTGACGTTTAATTTTTACATGCAGTTCATCTCTCTCTTTTGTTTCGTGAGGTGCATGTGTGTGTGTGTGTGTGTGTGTGTGTGTGTGTGTGTGTGTGTGTGTGTGTGTGTGTGTTTGTGTGTGTGTGTCATCTCTCATGATTGACATTTCACATTATTTGCTTTCACATGCCATCCATTTCACAACGCACTGTTATATATTTCCTCTATTTTTATTTATACGTTTTTCTTTTTCCTACTCGTCATTTTGAAGGCCAAGTTTTCAGGGAAGCAACGTAAAATCCCCCTAATAAAGTGAGGTGCAGCCAGTCTGTCCTTACCTGACCTTTCTTCACATCGCCTTCTCCGTCTTGCCCTGTATTCACTCACTTTTTATTTTATTTTCCTGTCGTGTGTTTGAAATAAGTCGTGGTGGGGAGGAAAATATTTAATATTTATTTTTTGTCACTGGCGCGAAGGTGACTGACTGACTGAGTGATTGACTGATGGAATGACTGACGGTTAACTTGACGACCAGTTGATATGGCGACTGATTGAACGGATAAATGTTAACTGCGCTGGATGACTGGTTGCGTGGCAGGCTGGGTAGAAGGCTGGCTGGCTGGCTGGCTGTCTGGCTGGTTAGTTGGCTGGTTAGATATCTGGCTGGCTGACTGTCTGGCTTAGTGGTTTACTGACTGGCATGCTGGCTAGATGGTTGACTGGCTGGGTGGTAGGTTAGATATTTGGTTGGCTGGCTGGCGGGCTAGATATCTGGTTGACTGGTTGTCTGGATAGCTGGCTGCCTGATTGGTTGGCTGACTGGCTGGTTGACTAGATAGGAGGCTAGCTGGCTGCTTGAGTGGCCTGATGGCTAGCTGACTAGATAGGGGGCTGGCTCGATGGCTGGTTGGCTGTCTGTCTAGCTGGTTATGTGGCTGGCTGGCTGGCTAGAATATTTGCTGACTCGCTCGCTCTGGCTTATGAGTGCTGATAGAAAATTTCAAATATACCAACATAATAAATGCATTAATGTCAGCATGTGTAATATTTTACATACGGCGAGGCCACGAGAGTTGTATGTGTGAGTCATGTTATATTTGAAGAGTTGTAAATTGTGGAAACACTTGGATGTATTTGGCATAGAAATGTTATTTTCTCAGGTTTTCTAAGGTGACGACAGTGAACTCTATAAGTGAATGTAAAAAAATTCATTCTGGTTGCATCTGATGGTGAAAATTAATGGTCGAGGAATGTGACTCACAAATTCAGGAGGGGTTTGTCAAGGAGATGGAAGCTGTGATGTGTAAGAATGTGCTCTGCTTGGGGGAGTTTTGATTACTGTCATGGAAATTTGTGTGATGCAATCTGTTTTGCGTCGCGCGGTATTCATATTAAGCTCCCATTGCTTATTACTATAGCGTTTTTTTTTTTTATGGAAATGATCAGAACTTGCCTGTCTGTGTAAAAAAATGTCTATAACTTGTATCGTTTATTAGTTTGTCGTTTTGTTTTATTCACTTAAATATTTTGAATCTCCCTTGGTAGTCTGTACAAAGACGTTTACACAACAGATTCGAATGGTTTCTCAAGCTCTTTTATTAACTTCGAATATATATTCTGTTAGAAGCATCTGTAGTTAGTCTAAAGTCTCGTCTATTATCCTTCAGTAAGTGATCCGCGTGCTTGCATGTTTAGTTTCTCTTCAAGTCAGAAACACCTTAAGGTCTTCAGAAAGGCATTACAGCAAGCCGGTGCAGCTGACGGCGGGCTGACGGTGGTCGTAACGCCGCGTGTACACTCACAGGTGGCTGGCAGTGCTCCTCAGCCAATCCACGGTCCCTTGCAGCCCACACAGCGCCAATTTTAACCGCTACCGCCTCCTGTGGTGCAACGCTGCCACCCTTGACGACACTGGATGCTTTACCTCACTTTGAAAGGTAAATTGGCCCGCTTCTTTTTTATTTTTTTTTTCAGAATCTCTTGCAACAATGAGTTTAATCTCTTTTATTTGTATCTTCAGCGAGACTCCTTAACGCGTAAATAAGGAGTGTACACACACACACACACACACACACACACACACACACACACACACACACACACACACACACACACACACACACACACACACACACACACACACACACACACACACACACACACACACACACACACACACACACACACACACACACACTCTCCTGTTGCCGTCACCACTGTCACCACCACACCATGGCAACACAACGCGATACTCGTAATAACATCTAATGAGACGATACCTCCTGAATACAACATTTCTTTATATTAGAGCGTTGTACTCCATTGCTTCTTCTTCTCAGCTTTCTTCCTCTTTCATAACCTTTCTTCACTTCAGCTTCTCTTTTTTTCTCTGCCTCCCTCTCTTCATCTCTCACTACCCCCTTCTTCCCTTTCTTCATTCCTTTACTTCCTCCTCCTCCTCCTCCTCTTCCTTCGTTACTCCTGCCCTCCGTTCCCTGTACCATAAAATACAGTACAGGTAGGAATTTTACGGCAGGTGAGGACACAGGTTAATTAGTCACCTTTTGAACACAGGTATGAGGAGAGAAGATTTTATTCCTTGTATTTTTTTCTGTCTTTTATCTTTAATTGGACTTGACTGTGTTTTTTCTTCTTTATTCTTTATTTTTTTTCCTACTCTTCATATCCATATTGTGTGTTAGAGAGAGAGAGAGAGAGAGAGAGAGAGAGAGAGAGAGAGAGAGAGAGAGAGAGAGAGAGAGAGAGAGAGAGAGAGAGAGAGAGAGAGAGTATGTATCACCATTATTGGACAATGAAGCCTCGTACAGCCTCCGGTTATCTGAAGCTTGACTGATGTAGGTGGTGGTGGTGGTGGTGGTGGTGGTGAGTTGAGGAAGTTCGTGTTAACAGTGAAGCTGATGGTGTTAATTATAATGGTGATGAAAGTAGTGGTGGTAGTGGTGGTGGTGGTGGTGGTGGTGTTACTGGAAGGTTCTGGAAATATCTATAAAATTAATGGTTTCTGTAATAACAGTGAACTGATGATGTTATTGGTGAGACATAATATTTTAACCACGCTAAACACTATGAATGTCTAGCTATCGTCGTCACTTACAATTACTTAGAATAGGATAAGTTTTCTCGTTATCACCTTTCCCTTGACCTCCATGGAAGCACATCTCTCACTGGGCATCACAGAGGTACACTGACATCACACTCATACTATCGTCACTGTCTACAGCATTCTCTATCACTTTAACGCCGCGACTTCCATAAACGTCTTACATTTATAGTGATTGGCCTGTTTTCTGTAAGGGTGTAATACCTCAAGGGTGGAGCTTCCATAAATGCCTTACATACAGAGTGATTGGCATGTACGAGTATAGTCTGTGAGGGCTGAAATACCTCAAGAGCTTGACTACTAACCTGAGTAAACTGCATTCATCTAACGTCTCATGACTTCAATGTAATTTCCTTATTTTTTTACTAATGGGCATTGTTAGTACAGTTTGTTTGATGATAAATGAATAACCCGGATGTTCTGAGTTATAAATCCTTGCTATCGGCGTCTTCACATCAGCATCCTGTCAAGTTCTTTCCTTTATAGTTGAGTACTGTGTTTAGTTCCGTCTTCTATTCATAATGTTCAATGGTTTTATTCTTAGAGGCACCATTGCTGCAACAGTGTAAGAATAGTAGTGGTGGTGGTGGTGGTGATAGGGGTAGTAGTGGTTGAAGCGTCAGCAACAGTGGTTGTATTTTATTTAGTAATGTGATATTGTCATTATTCTCGGAGGGCGCTAGGAGGGCACGTATAGATGCTCCTCTCCATAAGCTGATTGGATGCGAGACAACGGTACATCCGGGGGAAGCAGTCTGGCTCGCCACGCCTTGACAACTGTCCGTGTGTAATGTTGAGTTACGTTTACTTTGTTCCACTGTCTTTGTATTTTCTAGTGGCAATAAGAGAGAGAGAGAGAGAGAGAGAGAGAGAGAGAGAGAGAGAGAGAGAGAGAGAGAGAGAGAGAGAGAGAGAGAGAGAATTCTGCATTACCTACATCTGCGCATATACGTAGGTATCCAGACAGATATACAGGCAACCGGAAACACACACACACACACACACTCTCTCTCTCTCTCTCTCTCTCTCTCTCTCTCTCTCTCTCTCTCTCTCTCTCTCTCTCTCTCTCCCAGACACAGAGCATATGGTACAACGCTCCATCTTTCCGACATGTTGTAAAAAGTGACTAAGAACAACGGAGATAAAGGAAAAATTAAGAAATCCAGACCTTTATTTTTTCGCTAACGATGATAAGAGGAATAAATAAAGATGAGAAATACAGTCCCTCCCTGAAGATGTGAATGTCTTATCTCATTCACTACACACCTTTAATCAATCTTAGTCCTAATCATCTGCCTACATCTTTTAAAAGACTTATTTTCTCGCACTACAGTATCTAAAAGACGTAACGATCTAGCTTGGCAACGATGAAATTCTTATTCACATTCTCTTAGCTTTATGACTTTTTTGTCCATTTTAATAATTTACTTCGATATATCTTAATTCACATCACTTAAAACAATGTATGGAATCTTTATAAGCATCTATAAGAAAGAAGGGAGGGAGAATTAAAAAAAAAAATAGACTTTTGCGATTTCTAGGCTGTACAATATTTGGAGGTGGATATGGAACAAGAAAAGATGGCTCAGGGTGGTTAGCTATTCATGAAAAATATGTCAAATAGCAGTGAAAGGATTAATAATTTACTACAGTGACCTCAGTGCTAACAAGAGGCAACCATAACAGAATAAAGGGTTGAAGTAAAGTTCGAGTCGAAGATTGGTACATAAATACAAACTACTATTTCTTTCTAGTGACCTTCCTAACCTAACACGATGGCAACTTTCTCATAATTCTGCAAAAAAAAAAAAAAAAAGAACTCATTACCCAAACATTTGCATAACTTGAAATACACATTCATAATAACATTAACGTCCAGGATACTAATTATGCACGAGTGGACGAGAGTGATGAGGAAGGAAAATTTTGAGTGAGTGACTGTGTGAGAAAATGAGGTACTGAGGAAGTGAGGAAGAGAGGAAGTGAGGGATGAGGGAGTTGGGAATAGGATGAAGGAGGAGTGGAATGAATGAGTGAATAAATATAATTAGTGAATGCGTAGAAGAGAGAGAGAGAGAGAGAGAGAGAGAGAGAGAGAGAGAGAGAGAGAGAGAGAGAGAGAGAGAGAGAGAGAGAGAGAGAGAGAGAGAGAGAGAGAGAGAGAGAGAGAGAGAGAGAGAGAGACAAAGAAAACTGAATAAACAAAAAGAAAGTCAATAAAAAAAAGGTGCGTGAGTAAGTCAGCAAGAAAGCGAGTGAGTACATAAATAAAAAAAAATAACAATGAAGAAAGAAAAGAAGAAAGAACCTGACGTGGATGAGGGAATAAATCAGTAATGGAGAAACGACACGAGGAAAACAGGTGAGGGACAGGTAAAGTGGAGATAGAACTGGAGACAGACAGGTTATGCATTTCACACACGCTTTACAGTACCACAACACCACCTCCTCCTCCTCCTCCTCCTCCTCCTCCTCCTCCTCCTCCTCCTCGCCGGCACCAGTGTTCTAAAACCTCGTTACAGTCGCTGATGTAGGTGACTCTGCTATTATGTTCAGCGGTTAATTAGTGCAACCTTCCCCGGGACTGTAAAAGTGAATAACATCATAAATAGATCCACCGTCAAATTAGACCAGTAAATATCTTGTGCTGAGACGCCTGGGAATTACATGAAAGTTGATTTTTGTGCTTTTTCTTTTTTTTTTCTTCGTTTTCTTTCCCCCTTCCTTCTTGCTTCTTCTTCTTGTGTTGTTGTTGTTGTTGTTGTTGGTGGTGGTGGTGGTGGTGTTAATGCTGTTGGTCTTCTTCGTGTTTTTGTTGTTCTTTTTCTCGTTCTTGTTCTCGTTCTCCTTCTCCTCTTCCTTCTCTTCCACCACCATTACCTCCTACTTCTTCTCTTTTCTTCTCCTCTCCTCTCCTCTCCTCTCCTCTCCCCTCCTCTCCTCCCCCCTCCTCTCCTCTCCCCTCCTCTCCCCTCCTCTCCGCTCATCTCTCCTCCTCCTCCTCCTCCTCCAGCTTAAATTAAAATGCACTTCCTGACATTATTGATCTAGTTTGAGTTTGCATGCTTTAAAAATACGTGGAAAAATGTACGAGTAGTTGGTGATGAAAGTACACACACACACACACACACACACACACACACACACACACACACACACACACACACACACACACAGTCATTAACATTCAGGAAATAAAAAATAGAAAAGTAATATATTGCATTTCTCGCTGCGAAAATTAATATATTTGTAATCACATTTACATTTGTTTTACTAAATGACCAAATTGAATAGAAGTAGGCGATTTGGTGCTAAGCTAAAAAAATTGTCAATGCATTTTAGATTGCGTTTCAATTTTGGGTTCATTTTCTTT
>NC_087157.1:24633115-24663115 GCF_035594125.1 Scylla paramamosain
CACTCTCTCCTCTCTCTCTCTCTCTCTCTCTCTCTCTCTCTCTCTCTCTCTCTCTAGCTTGTATTTGTTCATGCCACAGGAAGATTTAGTAATATCACATCCCAGGCAATCACGTAATGGCTCTATGTATCTATGGCCACGACTATTTCTTTTGGAGAGCCTCTATTTTCCCTGCCCCGTCCGTCTGTATGTCTGTGTCTGTGTGTGGGTGGGTGGGTGGTTGTGGGAGTGTTTTTTTTTTTTTTCCTCTGTTTCAGTTTGCCTCAGTCTTCTCTCTCTCTCTCTCTCTCTCTCTCCTCTCTCTCTCTCTCTCTCTCCTCTCTCTCTCTCTCTCTCTCTCTCTCTCTCTCTCTCTCTCCTCCTCTCTCTCTCTCTCTCTTTCCTCTTTTCCTTTCTCTTTGTCTGTCTCATTCTGTGCCTCCTGCCTGCCTGCCTGTGTGTGTGTGTGTGTGTGTGTGTGTAATAATAATAATAATAATAATAATAAACGGTTTATTATTTAGGCAGTTGACAAACTGAAAATGTACATAGGGGATGGGGAAAAACTTAACCTTAATCCTAACGGTAAGACTAATCTAGGAGGGAAATACTATCGATTGATGGCTCGCACCATGGTGGGAATCGCACTGAGTCTGTACCGGTCCGTGCGCGGCGCCTTCAGGGGCGTTATTTTGTTGTGGTGTCTGGTGGCACGGACAGGGGCGAGGCGCGTCGGGCGGCAGCATGTCTCTGAGACGCGGATGATGCAGTAGTCCCTTCCCAAACTTCTCCAGAGCCTCTCGGTGCCTGGTGGATATTCTGGACAGACTCAGGGTGGTCAGGGCTTCTTCATAGGTGGTGTATGCAGGGCCAAGGATGACCCTGCACGCCCTTTTCTGCACACTCTCTAGCTGTAGCTGTTGAGTGTGTGTGAGGGAGGAGGACCACGCTGGGGAGGCGTACATGAGTTTGGGGAGGATGAAGGTGAGGTACACCCCCCTTAACTCATCTGTCGGCGTCCCCAGCGACCTGAGTCTGCGCAGCATGTACAGCCTGTAGGTAGCTGATCTCACGGTGCTGGCGACATGCTGCTTCCAGGTCAGCTGGTCGTCCACCGTGACTCCGAAGCTTGGCACATTGGACCACCTGGAGGGGGTGAGGGCCCACTGTGAGCCGGGGAGGGGGCACTGGTACAGAGGAGGTACAGAAATGCATCACCACAGTTTTGCTGTGGTTGATGGTCATCCTGCTCTCCTCTGTCCACGTCCGCAGTCGCTCAGAATTGCTTGCAGTGGCGAGTAGTCCGGGTTCTTGTTGGAAACTGGGACGCCCACGGTGCAGTCGTCCACATACTTCCAGCGATGGGGGGTGTCGGTGAGGGCGTCGTTGATGAGGAGGAGGAAGCATAGAGGACCCATCTTGGTCCCCTGGGGGACTCCACATGTCAGCTGTTGGAAATTAGAGACAGAGCCCTGATAGCGAACGGCCTGACGTCTCCCTGTGAGGAAGTCGGCTAGCCACGCTATCAGATTAGGAGGAGACCCAGACTTACTGCCTTGCTGATGACAACAGTGTGATCAACTAGATCAAAGGCTTTTTTGAAGTCGACAAAAGCAACAGCTAGAGAGGTGTTTCGCTTGTCCAGGTGGCTGTGGATGAATTCAAGGAAGCTGGTCAGGTAATGTGAGGTGGAGGTGGCTTTAATATTTCCGAATTGTCTGATATCCACGGTGTTACAAATTTTGGTGTATGCCCAGTCATATACAAAATCTTCACAAATAAGGCTAGGGATGGGGGTGATAGAGACTGGCCTGAGGTCATTGAGTGACTGAGGACTGGAAGTTTTGGGGATGGGAGTGACATAAGATGTCTTCCAGTCCGCGGGGCAAGAGTGTTGGGAGAGTGAGGCGTTTATTATGGAGCATAGCGGTGTTGCTAGCTCTACAGCAAATTCCTTGTAAATTTTTATAGGAAGGTCAGTGGGTGTGGTGGATCTTGGTTTAAATTTAAGTATTCTCTTAAAAACATCCATCGCCTGGACAGTGTGTGGAGGGGAGGGAGCGGGCAGATAGGCAGGAAGCGGAGTGGTGTGGAGGGGAGGAAAGGTTTGACAGATAGCAGCAAAGTGATCGTTCATCTCCTGAGCCGCGAGATTAGCAGGAAGGTGTGAGGTGCAAGGAAGGGATGAAGTGTGCTTTTGTAAGCCACACAAAGCTTTGATCTTAGCGTACCACTGTCTGTTGTTGGTCAGCTTGAGGTGGTGTATCTTGTCTGGGTAATAGCTTGCCTTTGCATTCTTAATCTCCCTGATTACTCTGTTTCTTAGTTTCCTGTAAAGGACCGGGCAGGAGTGGAACGCCCAGGTCCGCTGACGCATGAGTCTTTTAATGCGGGGCGTCATCCAGGGAGCATCAGACGGGTGCGTTGTGACGCTCTTGGCTGGGAAGTAGTGGTGGAAGGCTGCTGTAGTAGTGGCGACGTAGTTTTGCCATTTTAAGTGGACGTCCTCCTCATCCAGCACCTCGGTCCACGGGTGTTGTGTCACCCACTGCCCAAACTCCCTCATGGCTGAGTCAGGCATGGGGCGGTGGGTCCTGGTGACAGCTGACCGGGGGTCGAGGTGGTGGGTGTGGGTGACCACAGTATGGAGAGGTGGGTGCTCCGTCCCATGGGAGGCAGCGGCTTGGGTGGCGAGTACTGCTGGCCCAGGTCTGTGAGGATAAGGTCGAGGATGGCTTGCTGGTGGGTGGGGAAGTCCACGACCTGGGTGAGGTGTAGCTGGTGTAGGATATCGTTGATATCTAATCTGTTAAAGTCCCCACAGATGACCAGCTTGGCAGCAGGATACCTCACCCTCAGGGCATCAGCAGTGTTGATGATGTGAGCGGTGAGCAACTGTGCAGTGGCGGCTCGTGGGGGGTGGTACACGACGCAGACTATGATGGAGGCCGTGTTGTTGGGATGGGAGGGGGGCGTGACTCTCACCCACAGGGCCTCCACACCGGCAGGAATATCGACAGGGAGGTGTGAGGGGCTGAGGGCAGAGCGGCAGAAGACGGCCACTCCCCCCCCTGCGCCCTGACCTGAGGTGATGGTATAGCTGGTAGTCCTGCATCGTGCACACCTCAGGAACAATCTGCCACGCCTCAGTAACCGCCACAATGTCCGCACAAGTAGATCTCACCGTCACAATCACTTCGTCCATCTTGTTGGCCAGAGACGTTGCATTAAATAAGAGGAGTGAGGGAAGACTATACCACGTTCTCGGCACCTCAAAGTGTTTGTATTCCCTCTTCTCCACCCTGCGGTCGTCTCTGGCACTGGAGGTCACTACCTTGATGGGACGCACCACACTTTTGCCTCCTCTCGATCCACGGTTTCGAAATAGTTTTAAGGACTTAAGGCACTGTATCACGTTGGGTGGCGGGTACCCAGATCCTCGTCTACGACGCAGGAGGTAATTGCGTTCGTATGTTTGCACTGAAGCACTCATTTTTCTTTATGTATCACACGCATTCGCTACAAGGGTTCACAAAAACAACAATCCCACCAGATCGAGCCTCAAACTAAACGCTAAAAGTTGAAAACAGAAAAGTAAAAAAACAAAACAAACTGAGGTCACTATCACTAGGGGGCGGGGAAGGCCAACAAGTAGGCCGAGGCTGCTCGAGAGCGCCAAGGTCACACGTCCTGCCCGTATGAGGTCAAGACGGTGTGTGTGTGTGTGTGTGTGTGTGTGTGTGTGTGTGTGTGTGTGTGTGCGTGCGTGCTTGTGTGTGTGTGTGTGTGTGTGTGTGTGTGTGTGTGTGTGTGTGTGTGTGTGTGTGTGTGTGTGTGCTTTTATCTCAATGTGTTTGTCAGTCTTTCTCTCTCTCTCTCTCTCTCTCTCTCTCTCTCTCTCTCTCTCTCTCTCTCTCTCTCTCTCTCTCTCTCTCTCTCTCTCTCTCTCTCTCTCTGTCTCTCTCTCTCTCATCCAATCAGCAGCTGACTCATTTTTCTACCCAAACCTCTATTTTTTTCCCTGCCTTAATTTCTGCCTCCTAAGTCACTAATTAGGGCAAGTTTGGCTGCCTTTGTCCGGCCTGAGCCCCGCCACGACCTTCTCTTTGCCCCTATTCTGCTATCCGCTTGATCTCTTCCTTTTCTCCTTTATTTTTGTCTTTCTGCTTGTCAATAGTCAGTACTTTCTATTTGTTCTTTTGCTTTCCAATATCTTTTTTTTTCATAATCACCTATAGCTTATTTTTGATACTTATTTTTGTAGTAAAGTGTCTTCGATAAATTAATCTCTTTCCTCTCTTTTCTGTGTCCATGCAATTAAGTGTTTTATAGCAAATGTTACCATAAGACGACTATAGGAGTAAAAAGAGTTAATTTCTCCATTTTCTCTTATTTTTTTTTCCTTCAGTGACTTTCTTTTCATTTCTCTCTCTTATTGTTGTTCTTTCCGTTGCTTCGCTTTTTCGTTCCCCCTCCTGTCAGTTATCTTCACTTTTTCATCTGCTTCGCTATCACAATTTCATTTAATTTCTCATCATTCTCCTACCTCTTTTTTTCTTTTTCTCTGTTTTTCTTTTCATCAATCTCTCTTTTTCTCTTTATCTCTTTTCTTTTTCTCTTGCTTTCTTTTTTTTATATCATTCCATTTTTCCATTGTCATTTAGTTCCTCACCCTTCTTTTACAGGTTTTAAATTTCTTTTTTTCTAGTCAATATCCCTATTTTCACTGTTATTTTCTTTTCTCCACGGTTCCTTCATTTCTGATCCATTATTCCTATCTCTGGCGTCTCCCAGCTCTTTTCTTACTCCTCTTCCTCTCCCTCTCTCCCTCTCTCGACCTCTGCTCATTCTACAAGTCAAATGCCTCGTCTAGAAGGGAAGGAATGAGGGCAGAGAGGAAAAGAAAGTCGAGACGTTTCGATCTCATCTCATGAATCACAGGAGCCCTATTTTTTTTGTCTGGCCACCGTCTGAAGGATACACGGTTTGGGAAAGACTTTATTTTCTGTGTCATTTAAGACCCTGAAGACGTTTATTTTTTTTCATCATTTTGCGATTAGTTGAGCTCGGAGGTATTCACGAGTCAAATCTATTTTCTGGTTTGCTTCTGGTTAGTGGAGTTTAATATGTGTGCGAAATGGAATAGAGGGATAGAAATCTTTGTTATTTGTGGAAACATGCAGCTACTGACGCTCGAGAACATGATAGGAATAATTACTTTCTTCATCCAAAGTTCGCCACAGTCGGCTGGTTTTTTTTTTTTTCTTTTTGTTTCCTTATGGTTAAATACGTAAGCGAAAAGGGGGGTAGAGGGATGTATATTTTTTTGTTATATGTCGAAGCATGCAGCTGCTAACGCCTAAGGACAGTGTACGGCTTACTTTCTTCCAACCAAAATTCACCAAACTCTGCTATCTTCTGGTCTCCTCGCGGTTAGTGGAGTTTGAATGCTTGTACGAGATGGGGATAGAGGGATAGCGATCTTTGCAATTTGTCTACGCAAGCAGCTGTTGATACCTAAACACAGGGTTGGAGTGATTAGTACTTTCCTCAGGCCAGAGTTCTCTAGATTTTTTTCCACCTCTGCTAGTCAAGAGGAGAATCGACTTGTGTTTTGTCTCCGTGGCTTTGATATGACAGAACATTCCCTTACAGACTCTTCATATGCACATTATCTCTAGAACGTGCACTCATTGGCCATCACTGCAAGGTAAACAGGCTTATTATCACCCTTAAAGAGAGCGTGGAGAGTAAGAATAGCCACTAGAAGTACAAAAACACTTACCCTTACTCTGATAATAATAGGTGATTGTGAAATTTTATTCGTTAACGTGCCTCTTACTGCACTGTCGCTGTTGCTTTATGGGGAATGCAAAAAAGGAGAGTGAAAGAAAAAAAAAAGTAAAAAAGAAGGAAAGAAAGAAGGAAGGAAAGAAGGAAGGAAGGAACAAAGGAAAGAAAAAAGGAAAGAAGCAAGGGAGAATGAAATAAATATAAATATAAGTAGATAAAGAGAGAAAGGAAGAAAGAAAGAAAAAGAAAGAAAGAAAGGAAGGAATGTAAGAAGAAAGCAGGACTGTTGCTATTGCTGTGTGAAGAAAGCAAACATGAAAGGAAGAAAGGAAAAAAGAATGGAGAAATGAATGAATAAAGAAGTAGGACGAAGAAAGTAGAAGCAGGAGGAGGAGGAGGAGGAGGAGGAGGAGGAGGAGGAGAAGGGGATAACAATGAAAAGAGTCACGCAGGAGGCAGCAGCGAAGGTTCATCTCTTTCCTCAGCAACACACAAGTCACGTCAGAATAAAGTCGTCGGTTTCGCCGCGACACTAAAGGCAGGATGTGTTTTCTTAGAATTTCAACACAAATGCCGGGTAACGGAAGGCAACTGTGAGACTGAGCGGTGACACGTGCCTGACACACACACACACACACACACACACACACACATTAGCTAATCTGTATCGTGTTGGAGCTAATGGTGCTAAATAATTTACCATTTAGTGCTGAAAAGAAAGAAAACAATACAAAAAAAAAACACTGAATCACAAGCAAACAACAATAAACAATATAGAACAGTGCTTTTGACATCAATAGACATCAATGGAAAAATTTTTATGCTCATGTAGTGGTGGCGGTGATGGTGGTGGTGGTGGGTGTGGTGGTGGTGGTGAAGGAGGAAAGGGGCAGGTAAATAAGCTTAACACAGGTGATGCACGACTAATTCAGGCTGTCAGGTAGAAAGTGACAACCGTAAAGGAACGTGGCGGGAAAGAGCAGGTGGGAAAAAAAAATGTGACAGGAATGATGAGAGAGAGAGAGAGAGAGAGAGAGAGAGAGAGAGAGAGAGAGAGAGAGAGAGAGAGAGAGAGAGAGAGAGAGAGAGAGACGACAGACGAGAGAGTTTGTTATAGTAAGCCAAAATTCCTGTCCATCATCCAATCACGTCCTGTCCCGCGTCACACTTTTTCCTCCCAAACGACCAATTTCTGGCAGGGAAAAATTAGTTTACACACTTAATACCGAATAATGCTATCAGCGCCAAGGCAAAAAAAAAAAAAAAAAAAATGGTGGAGCTCTCTTTTTTTTTTATCTCTGCCTGACATTGCGAGAGTGTGCAGATGAAAATGAGAGAGAGAGAGAGAGAGAGAGAGAGAGAGAGAGAGAGAGAGAGAGAGAGAGAGAGAGAGAGAGAGAGAGAGATTAATCACCAAAGTAAAAGAATAAGGTAAGGTAAAAAAGAGATCCAGGAAATGTTGAACATAAAGGCAAATAAAAAAAAAAAAACTTACAAGAGGAATAAAAAAAAAAAGAGGCTCGTGAATGTTGCTGTGGAATTTGTGCGCCTTAAGAATCATGAAAGCTGAGAGTAAAGAGAAGAGAAAGAGGCGGAAGAGGAATGCATGAAAGAATGATAAGTAAAGGGGGGAAGAAAAGGTCATGAGAGAGAAATAGAGAGAAGAGAGTCATTCATCTCTGGGAACAAAATTTGGTAACGTTGTCCTGAAAAAAAAAAAAAAAATGAAAAGAAAAATATGGATGGAATAAAAGAGAAATCACATTGAGCGGCTTTTCCCTCCTATATTTTTGTGACCTTGACCTCCGTGACACATTGCAATAAAAAAGAATAAATAAAACAGAAAAAAATAAAAGCTAAAGGATATATAATGAAGAAAGTGACAAAAATGATTCGGCAGTGACTTTAAGGAAATAGGTTCAGTTGATTACCTTCTAAAATGTTTTTTTTTTTTTCATCTTTTGGACAGTTTTGGACAGTTTGTTTTACTGATGATGAACAATACGCACAAAAAACGCAAAAAAAAAAAAAAATGTAAGGGAGATCATTGACAACGACAAGAGCAACAACACCTACAATAACAACAACAACCATTAACATCCTTACCATCCACCCTTACCACCACCATCACCACCACCACCACAACAACAACAACTATCACCAGCACTACCACCACCACAACAACAGCAACTACCACCACCACCACGACAACAACAAAAAACATCAACAACAACAACAACAACAACAACAACAACAACAACAACAACCAAAAACAACAACAAAACTATCCTCTAACTAAGTTTTTTTTTTTTTTCATGACCAGCCAGTCTAGTCTTCCTCTTTATTTTTTTGTCGGTCGCCTGTGTGTGTTTGTTTGAAAGTCGCATGTAATTGACTTTGGCGGCTCTCCGTTCCGCGCTGCGTGAAATTTGTGCTTCCAGGCATCAAATGTGCCATCCAAGTTTGCCTGCCGCGGGAGGGAAGAGCGGCGGCAATAAGATTATCGTTGCCATTTTTTTGTATCAGAGCAAACTTGTGAGCTCAGTTTTATTCCCATATGCAGCCAATTAATTTACTTTGGCTTGAGAGAGAGAGAGAGAGAGAGAGAGAGAGAGAGAGAGAGAGAGAGAGAGAGAGAGAGAGAGAGAGAATTTATTAATGCTTATATCATAATACTTTTCTGCGATTAGAAGTGGTGGAGGAGGAGGAGGAGGAGGAGGAGGAGGAGGAGGAGAAGAAGGAGGGGGCCACCGACAGAATAGTGATGGCTGTTGTAGGTTTGGCAAGAAAGCAGGAAAAGGAGGAAAAGAAGAGTAAGACAACATTTCCTTAATATAGAGAAAGATTGAAAGGACCAGCTGATGAATCGTGAGGCATTGAAATATGGCACAAATGCAGCTCATCTCGTACTCCATCAAGGTGGGAGGCGATGTGAGGTTCCCATAGAGACAACATAGATGGAACTAGTAACCTTGGTGCCTTATAATGCTTTCCTTTCCTTCTCCTTCCGTGGAGAGGTTGTGGAAGGCCTGAAACACCTCCGCGTGTTGTCAGGGAACGGGACTTTTGTTACCTATTTCTTCCCCTGAGAGGCTTTGAGAGTCTTGATGTGGCTCACTGTGTTACTTTCCCTCATTAATGTCTTTCTTGAGAGGCTGTGAGGGCCTTGATGCTCGGGAGGGCACGGATCAATAGGATTTTTCCCTACTCCTTACTTCCGTCGCCAGCTTTTGAATGATTTTTTTTTTTTCGGAGTCACAAAGACTGCCACTAAAAAGCTGTGATGATGTTGAAGTTCAAATGTTTCCTTGCCAACTCCTTCCCTGACGAAACTGTCTTGATAAAGTTCAAATGGTTGTAAATACATCATGTAAATACATGAAACTTTTTCGATGCAATATACAACACCTCACAGCACTAAAAGTATGATACAGGAATCTGCAGGAAAGGAAAGGAAAGGGATTTAAAGAGTGAATTTTCTAACCAGTATACTGTTTAAAAGTGTGTGCATAACAAAAAATAAATATCCGTGTCTTTTTTTGATTAGGGAGAGGTGCAACACATAGTAGCACAGAATCTTTACAAATATCTACAGCAAAGAAAATAAATTAAAAGAGTGGATTTATAGATTATACCGACAATTTCTTGTCGGTATAATCTTTAGATATGGCTGCAGAACGAAAACGAAATGTACCAACGTGATCTTTGATTAATAAAGGATAGAGGCGCCAAATAGCAGCACAGAATCTTTATAAACATAATTATGAAAGAAAAGAATTAAAAAGAGTAAGCTTTCCAATTTCTGACCAGCATAAAACGCTTAGAAGTAGATGCAGAATAAAATTGAAATGTCCCACCTTGGTCTGGCATTGAGAACAAGAGCACCAAATCGCAGAGAAAAGGTTGATCTCCTTTGTTTTACAGTTATTTTCATCCCAACTCCTTCCCTCGAGTGTTTTCCAAGGTCTCGGTTTAGTGAGGTGGCGGCGAATTGTCCTTTGTCTTCCCCCGCGTGTTGCCCTCCCCGCCACGGCCGCCAGGGGCCTTCTCGACGTGGCGTGGCGAGCTAACACCATCCTGCATGTTTTCCTCCCTCCCGTGTTCCCAATGGAGACTCTTGCAGCTGTTTCAGGGTAAAATTTCTCGAGGTTTAGTGCAGGATCCCTTGGGTTTAGTCTTGTCCTCGTCCTCTTGTCCTTGTTCCCCCTCCTCCTCCTCCTCCTCCTCCTCCTCCTCCTCCTCCTCCTCCTTGTCTTTTCGTTTTCATCTTTTCTTCGTTTCTTCTTCTTCTTCTTCTTCTTCTTCTTCTTCTTCTTCTTCTTCTTCTTCTTCTTCTTCTTCTTCGTCGTCGTCGTCGTCGTCGTCGTCGTCGTCGTCGTCGTCGTCGTTGTCGTCGTCGTCCTCCTCCTCCTCCTTCTCCTCCTCCTGCTCCAACGACCACACCACGTTGAATACTTCGCTTTTCGTCCGATCAGCGAAGTTAAGCAGCGTTGAGTCCGGTTTGTACTTGGATGGGTGACCGCTTGGGAACACCGGTTGTTGTTGGCATTCCATCTTTTTTTTAACCCCGTAACAATAATGACTGACCCCGTCACAGTAATTATAAAAGGAATCAACCCCTTGCAGAACAATTAACTCATTACTATAGTCATCTAGTTAAAATGTATCCCACGTAATCAAATTTGGAGGTAGAGGAAGCTCCTCATCAGATGACGTAAATAATAGGATTGTATGTACCCTCCATAGTAAGAAGCAGACCTCATTTCTTTCTTACTTTCCTCTCAAATTACATGTTGTTTTTTCCATACAACGCGGTACCACTTCCTTTTTCCGGCAAGCTTCGGCTGGATGGATGAGGGAGTGGGAGGACCCTTTTTCTGTGCTATCCTGTCTTTCCCACTAATAGTTAACGCTGTTTAGTTATCTAAACAGCCTAGTAAGGACCTCAGGGTTTGTTGCTATTTGGACTTCTTTTGTATTCCTTTGTATTCCTCCTCCTCTTCTTCCTCCTCATAGACACTTTTATTGCAGGTTTTTATTTCAAATTCTTTCTTTTCTTTCAATTTTTCTTCACTTTAGTCTTGTGTTTGTTTGGTGGTTACCTGTATTTTTCTTTATTCTAGTAATTTTTTGGTTTGTCTTGATTTTCATTTGTTTGAAGTAAGTTGAATTGCATGTTTACTGGTTGTTTTGTAGTGGCTTTCTTTTTATTTGTTTTTTCCTTGTGTTCGTGTGTCTTTGTCTTTGTCCGCGTCTATTTGTGTGTCTTTCTTCGCCTGTTTTTTGTTTTTCTGTCTGTTTGTCTGTCTGGCTGGCTGGCTGGCTGGCTGGCGTGCTTGCTCTCTCTCTCTCTCTCTCTCTCTCTCTCTCTCTCTCTCTCTCTCTCTCTCTCTCTCTCTCTCTCTCTCTCAAGGATCTGTATTATCCCTAATCATGTTTATGGCTTATGCAGATGACGTACCGGTTTGGCTGAGCAGCGACATTACGTGTGTGTGTGGACGATGCAGAGCCGATGAAGTGAATTCCGGCGGCTGATTGCTGTAAGGAGCTGCAAGAATTGGCATAGATGTACGAGTATATGTGGAGCAAAATGAGGATAATTCGTTTAACCAAGAAAAGAGGTTACGATTTCTATGAGTGAAAAGATAGATGGTAAAATATGAAAGCCGGTAAATTGAAATGGAAAAAAAAAATCATTGACAATAATATATGCAGTTGTCTTCCTGGAAACATTATCGGCGTTTTTCCTTTACTCTTTATTGTGTCTGGTCGAATTCCTTAGCGCGTAAAAAAAAAAAAAAGAATAAAAAAATGTAGTTGGACTTAAAAGAAAAGCAGTTTTTGCTTGATGGGTGTGCAGCAATGTGTGGCATGAGAGTTTACGTAGTGTAATCTTTATGTAGTCAGAAATCAAATTAGCAGCTTTGATAGGGGATGCGGTGGTACGGTGCAAAAAAAGAGGACTTCTAGCACAAACCTCCCTTACGAACGCAGTGAAGTGTATAAAAAAGAACTGATTTAATAATAACTTACAAGCGTTCACTGCTAGACGATTTTTTTTTTGTAATGATCTACAACTTTTTAGATCTTTTTTTTTATTACTAGTTTCTTGAATAGTTCAGTACCCTCGGATACACAAAATAACCTATTCTCTCTTTTCTCTGTGTCCATGGAAACTTTATTTCTTTAACTATTTATTTTTTAACTGATCCGATTGTTGGGGAGAGGCGGTATCCTAGTGGTCAGCGTCGCTCTAAATATCTGCCTGACTCACCATGGGCAGGGACTGACCAACTAAGCCTTTGCATAAAATATAAGAGGCCGACCATCAAAGCTTAAAAAAATAATAAGAGAAGAGTTGCAGCAAAAATTCCCTACAGACGGTATAGGACAAGAACACCAAAGAAAAAACAAAGACATGTCAGTGAAATGGTTAATTAAAACAGAGACGTGCGTATAGGAACCAAATTGAGGGACGATGACATGACAAAACTTATGTTCAAGAAGAAGATAGGAAAGAAATGGTTCTCAAATAGAATGGTAGATGAATGAAGTGGATTCAGTAATGGTTGTTAATGCTGAGTCATTAGGGAGATTTAAAAGAAGATTGAACATATTTATTGATGGGGATGATATGTGGAAATAGGTAGGTATGTTTCATGCAGGGATTTTAGAGATACTTAAAGATGAAAATAGGTAAATTAGTTCAGATATTTAACTAGAAACCTTTACTAAGTCTTGTGCAATGGCCTGAAGTTACAGGAGACACAAGCAAGGAGTACCCGTGAGATTAAAAACTATTTTGAGGAAAGAGTAAATTCAGACAGGACAAGGCGACACGAGTTCGAACTTGTACACTACGATACGAGCCAACCCACCCATCCACACACACACTCATTGACACACACACACACACACACACACACACACACACACACACACACACACACATGGGTTTTCACGTCGTTTCTTTTTGTTAACTATTTTTCTTTGAATTTCTTCTTTTTGCTTTCTTTCTCCATCCTTTTTCTTTCATTCCTGCACACGATTTTTCACCTTCCGTGGCATATTTTCTATCGATTTCTTTTCTTTCGGTCTTTCTCGCCTGGCATTCCTCGGTGCTCGTTTTTTAAAATTTTTTTCCCCTCCCATGGTTCCTTTTAATTTCCTTTGTTTTGTGTGTGTGTGTGTGTGTGTGTGTGTGTGTGTGTGCGCGCCTGTGGAGTTTAATTTTTTTCTATTTTTATTCCCTGTGTGACATTTTACGTACAGTTTGGTGTTGGCACTTTTTCTCTTTACGTCTTTTTTTCTTTTAGCTCTACAATTTTTACCTTTATTCTTTTTTCACATATTTTCATTTATAGATTTTCTTATTTATTTATGTTTACAATAACGACAGTGACTGATTTTCTACCATTAGTAAGATAAATAACCCTCGTACAGTAACACTTGCGTCAACATCGACAGAGTTTATGAGAAAAGAAAGAATAAATAAGAAAAAAAGTTGAATAAAAAAAAAAAAAGAGATTTCCATTTTCAACGAGGGAAATAACTGATGTCCCCTAAAATAACCTAGAGGATTTTCACTATTACTTTATATATTTTTTTTATTAGAGGTGTAAGTGAACAAATGAATGATAATCTCCATAATGTTACCTTTTTTTGCATCTCACTTGCTTTCTCTCGCCTTCACGATACTTAGCTGTCATTACACTTACCTGAAAATTCTCTCTCTCTCTCTCTCTCTCTCTCTCTCTCTCTCTCTCTCTCTCTCTCTCTCTCTCTCTCTCTCTCTCTCTCTCTCTCTCTCTCTCTTTCTCTCATTATGGAGGGAAACATTTAATTGCCACCTACCAGTTCTCAGGGTTCGGGATAGGGGGGGTGATCGGGGGCTGGGAGGGGTATGGGGGGGCGGGAAGGCACAGGGGATCTTCCATTAGGGTAATCTGGATCAAGAGCAACTGAGGTGGACTCACTTTTCATTATATTTTCTACCTTTTTTTTTTTTTAGGACAGTCCACCATTACTTTTGTTCTTTTTCTTTGTCTCTGTCTGTCTGACTCTCTCTCTCTCTCTCTCTCTCTCTCTCTCTCTCTCTCTCTCTCTCTCTCTCTCTCTCTCTCTCTCTCTCTCTCTCTCTCTCTCTCTCTTGTACACTTTTGCTTGAATGTCTTTGTTTCGTTAATTTTTCTTGCTATTTCTTTTCATTCCATTTTGATATATCACTCTTCATTCTCTTATTTCTTGACGTCTCTCATCTTGCTTCACTCTTCTGGCTTTCTTTTCTTCATTCTTCTATGCTTTCCTTCATTATTTTTGGTTTTCCTTCCTTCATTTTTCTGAACTTTCCTTCCCTCATTCTTGTAGGATTTCTTTATTCTTTTTTTTTTTTTCTTGGCTCCACTTTCTCTATTCTTCTTGTCCTTCTGTCATTTCAGTGGTGCCTCCTTTTACCTCTTTGGTGCTTCTTCTCTTTTACTCGTTTCTTTTTATTTTAATCATATTTAAGTTCATGTATTTTTTCTTTCATCTCAGTGTTGTTTATTTCCTCTCTTGAAGGGGTTTCTCCTTCCTCCTCTTGTGTGTGTCTATTGTTGCAGTAAGTGTTCTTGTCATCTTATATTGTTGTGTCGTCTTTCCTCCAGCGATCTTTACTTATATTTTTGTAAACGTAATAAATGAGTAGATGAATGAATGGTGTAATTTTGTCTTTGTGGTTTCTTTTCTTGTCTTCGTCGTCTTCCACTTCTCACTCCTCCTCATTCTCTCTTTTCTTGTCTTTCTTGTCTTTTTCTTTTCCTTCTTGTTCTTGTTTTCTCGCTCTTGTTCTTCTACTTCTTATTTTTGTTGTTTTTGTTATCCACTGTAAATATCTTTTTTTTTAATAATTTCTTTGTCATTTATCTTATACTTAGTTGTCCCTCCTTTTCCTCCTCCTCCTCCTCCTCCTCCTCCTCCTCCATCTTTTCCTCTTTCTGTTCTGCTGACTTGGTTTCCGGTTCCTTCATAGCAATCAACAAATTGTTTTCCCTGAGCACACACACACACACACACACACACACACACACACACACACACACACACACACACACATTTTTTTGTGGGTTAGGCTGACTGGCTGCTTTTTCCACACGTGTAATTCATGTAGCTGGTTTTTTAAATTTTTTCTCTTTCTCTCTTCCTCTTTTTCTCTTTTTTTTTTTCCCCCTTCAATGGCTATGAGTGTTTATTTTGTGTTTTTGTTGTTGTTGCTGTTGTTGTTGTTGTTGTTGTTGTTGTTGTTGTTGTTGTTGTTGTTGTTGTTGTTCACGTTGCTGCTGCTGCTGCTGCTGCTGCTGCTGCTGCTGATGATGATGATGATGATGATGATGATGATGATACTGTTGTTGTTGTTGTTGTTGTTAGTTGTGGTGGTAGTGGTGGTGTTAGTGATGGTAGTGATGTTAGTGATGGTGGTAGTGATGATGATGAAAAAAAATAATAATAAATATAATAATAATAATAATAATAATAATAATGATAATAATAATAATAATAATAATAATAATAATAATAATAATAATAATAATAATAATAATAACAATAACAACAACAGTAACGACGATAACAATCAATGCATACTCTGGATGCACGTTAATTTATGAACATCGATAATTTATCTATCCGGTATATTTGGCCAAGGGTTTTCCTGCACTAATAAATTAATAATCACGTGTGGATGAAATATATTTGTATTTATTTCAACTGCTAAATCTTGAAGCCATGAAAAGCTTTTGATGATGCGTAAAAGTTTGAAGTTGTATAAAATTGTTACATTTGTTTTTTGTCAAGTTTTATTAAAGATTTCAATAAGCTTTTACTCCTAACGACTTTTGTTAATGAGGGAAATTTCGCGATGTAACTCCTGTGCTTACTGGACACTGGACACCTTTGTTCCCCCCACTCCCTCACCACCTCCTGCAGCATCTCATACCACTCCCATGTATAAAAGTGCTTGTCACACACACACACACACACACACACACACACACACACACACACACACACACACACACACACACACCTTTACCCTTTGCTCTTCTATGAAACTCCCCCCTGTTATATGCAGTTTCTGGTCGTGTGTCACAATTTGTGGAGCACTTTAGAGTGTGAAAAATTCGGGAATAGAAGTGATCCTGCCACCCCCCTTTTCGCTCCCTCTCCCTGCTTCCTCCCCCCCATTCCTCCACCCACACTTCCCGTCCCCCCAGTGACTCTCTCACGCTCCCTCCCCCCCATAAGCGTGATTACCAGCGGCTTTACCGGAGATTATGTAATTACGCTCCGCGGGCAAATTTGCAGTGGTGATTAGGTTTATAACAAATGATAAAATTAAGCATCCTGCATATCAGTGATTAATTTTGTTTGCATTTCGTATAAACTGCGAATTAACATTTTTAATAACTTAGGTGAACATCGTCCTTCTCTCGTCTGTAATGTGTATTTGTACATATATATATTTTTTTTGTTTTAACTGGAAATTGTATCTCTTCTTTCAATTAACATATGTATTTATTCAATTGACATCTGCATTGTTTTCTTTTTTTTCAGTTGCCGTTGTTTTTTTTTTCTCTCTTTCAATTGAGATTTTTTTTTTTTCTTTCTTTCTTTCAACTGACATGTATTTTTGTTTCTTTCAGTCGACATCTAATTTGATCTTTCTTTCTTTCTTTCAAATCACATGTATTTTTTTCTCTTTTTTCGATTAACATATGTATTTCTTTATTTCTTTTAACTGATATGTATTTTGCTTCTTTCTTTTAACTGATATGTTTTTTCTCTCTCCCTTTCGACTGGCATTTGCATATATATATTTTTTTTTTGACACGTATTTCTCTTTTTTTTTCAGCTGACATATGTATTTCTTTTTCTTCTTTTTAATTGACATGATTTTTTTTTTCTTTCTCTCAACTATCATGTGTATTTTTCTTCTTTCTATTGACCTAAGTATTTTTTTTCCTTTTCTCTCAGTTGACATGTGTATTTTTTTTCTTTCTTTCATCTGTCATATGTATTCTTATTCTTTCTATTGACTTCAGTATTCTTTCTTTTCTTTCAGTTGATATATGTATTTTTTTCTTTCAACTAGTGTACATATTTCTCTTCTTTCTCTCTATTAACATCTGTTTTTTTTCTTTTTTCTATTGACATACGTAGTTCTTTTCTCTCCTTCAGTTGACAAATGTACTTTTGTTCCTCTCAACTTGCATATGTCATTACCTTCACATCAACTTCTCGTCGCTCGCACTTTACATAACTTTCAAGATGCAGTTTCCACGAAATTCGCATAAGGAATATTTATAGTTTGTAAAGTAAATTAAGGAAAGTTCTGTAGCTTGTGTGACTTTTTGTGAAAGAGAGAGAGAGAGAGAGAGAGAGAGAGAGAGAGAGAGAGAGAGAGAGAGAGAGAGAGAGAGAGAGAGAGAGAGAGAGAACAAATTGGAACGCACAGAACCCTTCCATTGATGGCGTCTTTCAGCTCTGCCTAATAGACAGGGGAAAAACATACGGCGACAGTATTTTGCAGCGTTGTTGAATGAGGGGACGAAGGAACAGGAGGAGGGAGTGGCTGGCTCGTACACTGAAGACAGGGAGACAATCGAGAAAGGGTAGTGGAAGATGTAGGAAGAGGAAGGCTGCAGGCTGGCGAACTCTCTCTCATAGGAATACATAGGATAGTGAAACAGCAACGGTCGTTAGGGACTTACATGGTTGGGAACTCCTTCTAACTACAGCGTAAAGAGACGCTCTGGATGCAAAAGTGACATGACAGCTGTGTAAAATGGTATAAAAGAAAAGATAGTTAAGGATTGCCAAATAGCAGTAGTTCTTTAGGGCCTTACATGTCTGTCTGGGAACTACTACTAACTAACTACCACACAAAGGGACGCTCTGGACGCAGAAGTGACATGATAACAGGGATAATGACATAAAAGACAGGATGACAAAGAATACCCAAACAGCAACAGTCATTTAGGGCCTTACATGTCTGTCAGGCAATTACTACTAACTACAGCATAAGGAGACGCTCATGACGCATAAGTGACATGCTAGCAGTGATAAAAGGCATTAAAGAGAGAATAGCCAAGGTAACTAAACACCAACAGTCATTTAGAGCCTTTCATAACGGTTTCGAAACCACTAACTAGAGGAAAATGACGCACTGAGCGTAAGAGTGACATGATAACAGTAATAAAAGATATAAAAGAGACTAAGAAGATGGTCAACAGCAGATATTCTAAAGAGAAAGGAAAGGTAAACGGAGACAGACAAAGGAAATCTCTTTTAATTGATCTTCTAATTTTGGACTCAGAAGCAACCTCGGCACAAGGAAGAAAGAAACGTTGCTTTCTTTGGTCAGGGTCAGCATGGAGCGATTAGAAGGGAAGGTGCTGAGTTCAACACATTGAGTTTGATTCATGTTGAGGAGCCAGTTAGCCTCACGGTAAGGGTAGACAGTTGTGTGTGCCGCGATATTCTGGCTGATGAGAATCTGAAGTGAGTTTTGGAAATTATTTCAGTTCACTCTTAAAACAGGAAATGTCAACCAGAGTCTAGAATAAAGAGTTTTCTTAAAGACTTTTATGTAGATTCAATGAAATCAAAACACCTGCTCCCTAGGAAGATAGAGACGTAATGTGCTGAAGAAAAAAGTTCATGGCCAAGAAGTGAAATAATTAGGTAAAGGATAAAATAAAGTAGAGAAATAATAGTGTTTTTTATGACCTTTGAAGATCCAAGGCGCTGGATGCTGACTTGGTGTACTCCACTGGTGGAAATCTAAGAGGAAGGTCAAGAGATTAACATTACGAATAGAGCAAGAAGCTGCCAGGAGACTCAGGTTGTCGCTGAGATGATCGTTTGTCAAAGGAGCAGGAAGAGGAGGAAGAGGAAGAGAAGGAAGAGCGAGGAAGGAGGAGGGATAGGATTGTGGATGCAATATATATGACTGAGATGGAGTAGGGTCTGGTTACTGAGATAACTGATCGATGAAAGTTTGAAAGTTGCTTGGGTGGAGTTGAGACGACTGCTGCAGTTCAAATGGAGCCTCCGCGTCCTCCTGGTGGCGGGAGTGTGAACCAGACGCTGAGTTGGTGCCTGATTCTACTCGTACGCTTCTCCTGCAACACGGACAGCATACTCTCCATTCCTACGCACCTCAACACGCTGACAAGATTATGTACTAGAGTCACATTGGTCTGTATAGTAATAATAAAGTTGGTAAATGTAAACTGTATTTTTTTAAGGATTTTTATTTAAAACTTAGAGTGTGTCCTTTATTGTTTATGACTTTGACTCTTATGGCTTCTGAAATCGTATAGTGCAAAGTAAGAGTTTAATATCTAAAGACATCACTGACGGCAAAAGGAGTGATGGAGCTGTTCAAACCTTTTAGTGTCTCTGCTATAATTTTGGTCAATAAAATTATCTAGGCTTTTCCTCATTTGAAATAACACGAACAGGTACCATAACTTCCCCTATTAGCAGTCCATGGGTGAAGATCGGGAGCCTCTACATCAATTCTACCCATGTAAACTCCCCTTACGAAGATTTCCTCCCCATGTAAATTTCACCCAAATAATTCCACTGTAAGATAAAGTCCCCTCAAACCTAGCCTGAGCGTAATTCATCACAGGGGAGAAAGTTTTGGTGGTGGAAACGTTGTGGGTGGAATGTTCGTGACGGAAGTGTGTCTGGGGTGAGTATACGCCGGGCGGGACAGCAGTGTGAGGGACATCTGCGGCAGACTGACAGTAAGGATTTTTTTTTTTCTTTTTTGAGGGAAAGCTCTCTTCTTTAATCTTTGTATTTGTTACTTCATGTTTATTAATTTCATTTGTTTTTAGTTCATATGTTTGTGTTCATTAATCTTATTTTATCAATTGATTGGCTTATTCAAGTGGTTAATTAGTGAGTCTATTTAATTAGTGTTTATTTGTTTAATGTTTATTATTATAATTCATACATCATTATTTCGCATTTATTATCTACTTATTGTAATGTTTCGTTTTTCTTTTTCACGGGAAAAAAAATCATATATATTTTCATTTATCTATTTAACTAATTAATTTATTTTATTGTATTTGTGTTTGTGTACTCAAAGGAGAAAAAAGCTCACATATTTATGTATTTATGTATTCATTTATTTCTCTGTCTATTGACCTACCTATCAGTCTATCTATTTATCTATATACCTACCTATCCATCCATCAATCTATCTATCTAACCACATACCCATCAATCTACTCCCCCACTCAGTTTTCCACCTTGCCATACCATGAATTATTTTCTTGTATTTGAGGCGGTAAGAAACAGTGGCGGAGGCAGGAGTGTGACAGCCATGATTATGTGTCGCTGCGGAGACACGAGAGATTAGAGGAGCGCCGCGCGGGACATGAGGGCTCAGGGCGCGGCTCCCAGGCTGCCTGTGTGTCCTAAGAGGCGACTAGGAGGGATCAAGCACGAGCCCTGGCGCCTCCCCCTTCAGGAACTTTAATATTTCATGAGAGAAGAAGAGGATTAGGGGATAACTTGTCTTTCTTTTTCTATATTTTTTAATTTTTTTTAATTTTTTGTTCGTTTTGTTGGTCTTTTTTTGTGGGTTATTATTGGGTATGCTTGATTATAAGGTTAAGGGATTTTTAGTGTATAAGATTATTATTGTTTATTGTTGTTAATGTGGTGGTGGTGGTGGTGGTGGTGGTGTTGGTGGTGATGTTGGTGGTGGTGGTGGTGGTGGTAATGGTGGGGCTACTGCTGTTGTTATTCCCATTTTTTTTTTCCCTATGATTCTACTAATAAAAGTTCACTGCTTATTTTAATTCACTGTTCTTGTCTAGATTCAATTTTTCTTACTATTTTTTGGCTTTACATTTGTTTCGTTTCGCTACTAACTTTTACTGCTGTCTTATTCTCATTTATGCATGTATATTTTTCTCTTCACTTTGTTTTAACCTTGTCTTAGCTTTTTCGCTTGTTTCATATTTCCATCTATTTCATCATCCTTTTTCCTTTATCATATTTTAGTTTGTGACTTCTCGCCATTTCATTATCAACATTCACTATTACTCTCTCTGTTTCTCTCCCTCTCTGTTGCTCCCCTTTTCCCTTTCCCTTTCTCTCTTCTCTCTCTCTGCCTCTCGTTCTCTCCCCTTTTCCCTTCCCCTCGATTTTTGGTGAGCGTGTTTTGGGCGCCTCGGCTGATTCCCCTCACGCCGCGCCCTGCCGCTCCCCACAGCCTGCAATCAGAGTCCATACATCATGCCCTTCATTCCTCTTCTCCTGACGCGGCCTTCTCCTCCTGCTGCCTGCCTGCCTGCCTGCCTGACGATTCTTCCGCCTTCATTTCTCCACAGCCTTCCTTCCTTCTCTTTTTTTTTTTTTTTTATGTGTTTTATTTTATTTGTTTTTGTTTGGTATATGTATTGTTTTGTTTTTTGTTTTTTTCTTTTGTTTGTGTTTTCCTTCGTTTTGTTTGTCTTCATAGTTTTCTTTCATTTCTTTTTTTTTATTTGTTACTTTTTTCAGTATTCCTTTTAATCTTTTTTCTCTCTTTCTATTTTTTTTTCCTTCAGCCTCTCTTCCTTTTCTTTTCCATTCCATCTTTTCCTTACTCCTTCCTTCCTCCGTTCCTTCCTCCCTTCCATACCCCATTTTTCTTCCCTCCCTCCTTCTTCCTTCTTTCCTTATTTTCCTCCCTCCCTTCCTTTCTTCCTTCTTTCCTTTTTTACTTTTCCGTTTTTCATCCTTTCCACACGTCCTTCTGCCCTTGCACCCATGGTCTATCTACCTTTCCTTCCTTCCATTCACCCACCCCTCCTGGTTTCCATCCATCCTTCCCCCATCCTTCCTACTTTTTCCCTTCTTCTCTCCTCCTCCATCAAACACTTCTCGGAATCCATCACGGTGCCTCTTCCTTCCCACTCTTTTCATCTGCCCGCTCACACGCTTCCCTTCCTCTTATTAGCTTAGTCTTCCCAGCCTCGCCTCACATCTACCTTCCATATGCGGCGGTCTCAGATTCCTCTCTGTCAACTCTTCTTTCATTTCCCTCGTACAACAACCTATTTTTAGTATAATTCTCTTTTTTGTCGACTCTCTCTCTCTCTCTCTCTCTCTCTCTCTCTCTCTCTGTTTTATATCTTTAAGTATTTTTTTTTGTTTCTGATATTTAATTTCTTTTTTTATTTCATTTATTTAATATTTTCTTTCCTAGTTTCTTTTCTCCCTTCCATCTTTCGTCATTTATTCTTTTTTTCTTTTCTTCTGTATTTCCTTCATTCTTTCCTTCTACTTACAACTTTTTTTCTTTCTTTCTTGTCTTTCCTCCTTTTTTTATTTTCTTTCATCCATCACTTCGTTTCTTCACCGTCTTCCTTCATTCCTCCTTCCTTCCTTCTTTCCTTTCTTCCTTCTCATATGTGTTCAGTTCGCTTTTCTTGTATGCGTGCACACACACACACACACACACACACACACACACACACACACACACACACACACACATCACACCACCACACACCACCTTTACCTCATTATTTCAACATTTATACTTTCCCACCATTTCCTTCCCTCTTTTCCCTCCCTCCCTCCCTCCCTCCCTTCTCTCATTCTTTCGTTCCCTCCCTTCCCCCTCTCCCCCATCTTCCCACTAAGACTAACCGTGTCACACTGTTATAATCTCAATGATGAAAGAGGCTCATTTTTGTCTTAAAGTTAATTAATTTTTTTTTTTTTTTTATCCTGTGGTCTCCTAAGTCAGAAACCTTCGCTTTGTCTCCACCAACTTATCTCCTCTTCTTTACTCTCCTCCTTTTCTTCTCTCTCTCTCTCTCTCACTCTCTCTCTCATCTCTCTCTCTCTTCTCTCTCTCTCTCTCACTCTCTCTCTCCTCTCTCTCCTCTCCTCTCTCTCTCTCTCTCTCTCTCTCTCCTCCTATTCGTCCTCTTCCTTCTTGTCATCTCCCTTGCTTTCATTTATCTCCCTTATCGTTATTAATTATTTTTTATGTTGTACTTTTCATTTTTACTTGTTTTCCTCATATTCCTCTTCCTTGTCATTTTTTGTTCTATGTCCGTTGTGATATTTCCTTTTATTTCCTTTTTATCGTCCTTCTTTTCGCGTATTCCTCATTTTCCGTTATGTCGTTTTCCTTCATATTTTTCTTCCATTTTCTCTCTTTCTCTTCTCATATTTCTTCTTATCCCCGTTTTCTGTTTTATGGTCTTTCATTGTGCTCTTCCATTCTTCTCTCTCTCTCTCTCTCTCTCTCTCTCTCTCTCTCTCTCTCTCTCTCTCTCTCTCTCTCTCTCTCTCTCTCTCTCTCTCTCTCTCTCTCCCCTGCCTCGTTAGCTGTCCTCTCTCTCTCTCTCTCTCTCTCTCTCTCTCTCTCTCTCTCTCTCTCTCTCTCTCTCTCTCTCTCTCTCTCTCTCTCTCTCTTCTGCTTCCTTCCACTCTGTTTCTTCGTCTTTCTTTTCCCCTTTTTTCTACGTCACCATTAGTTCCCACCCTCCTCTTTTCACTCTTCCTCCTCCTCCTCTTCTTCTTTTTCTGTCCCTCCTCTTCTGCACCAAGTCTCTCTTTCTTTCCTTCCCTTCCCTTCCTTCGTCCCTTTCCACTCTACGTTTTCTTTCTTCTTCCCTTGAGGATTCCTTCGACTCGCCTGAAGCTGACGATAATTTCATGAATATTACAGGTATATATATATTTTTTTACCGAGCGCAGGTGAGCGAGGGTAAGCGAGAGAGAGAGAGAGAGAGAGAGAGAGAGAGAGAGAGAGAGAGAGAGAGAGAGAGAGAGAGAGAGAGAGAATTATATACACCTTTGCTATCTGGGTTGTTTTCGTGTGGCATTATCATAAGTGCAGCATTTGTAGTTCTTCACTGTATCATAAGACTCGCCTGTTATTTATAGACGTCCGCTCTTGTATTTTTGCCAAGCGGATGATCGAGACAGGATCCTCTTACCCGCTGATCTGCTCGCTAAGTGACGGGGACTGCTGGCTGAGTAGAAGGAGCGGCACTTGAGCTGATGTAATTGGGTCAGTGGCTCTTTGGGTCTTTTATGGTGCAGGGAGGTTGGGTATTCTTGTGTGTGTGTGTGTGTGTGTGTGTATGTGTGTGTGTGTGTGTGTGTGTGTGTGTGTGTGTGTGTGTGTGTGTGTGTGTGTGTGTGTGTGTGTGTGAGTATTCGTGTATTTGTATGCCTTTTTTTTCGTATTTTATGTTTCTCACGTTTTAGTTGTTTTAATGTGTCTGTCAGAGCGATTTGTTGGAGCAAGCAAGCTCCTGGAATAATGCTGTCTTTTATTGTGTGGTTGATAAAGTCTCTCTCTCTCTCTCTCTCTCTCTCTCTCTCTCTCTCTCTCTCTCTCTCTCTCTCTCTCTCTCTCTCTCTCTCTCTCTCTCTCTCTCTCTCTCTCTCTCTCTATCCATCTATCTATCTAACTATCTATCTATCTATCTTCCTAATTGTGTGTATGCATCTCTTCATTGTTATCTATTGCCAGTGCTTTGAATCATACAAGCTTCGTCATGCCGTCCACACACGATCCCCCGCCACGTCCCACTAGTGAATGGTCTGGCCTCGTTCCTCCTTGTTGTCTGCACCGCTGCATTCTGTATCTCGAGGCAGGAATATCTGAAACCTTTTGAATAGACTATTTTTGCCACAAGGATCTGTTATTCCTGAGTATTTGTTTGTCTCACTTTAATATTTACTTTCTTTCAGCTCTTTCACAGACCTTCACTCAATTTTTCTCTCTGTTCTTCTGTTACATCGAACCTTCTTCTTTTCTATATTTTCTATGTATCCGTATATCTTATTTACACATATATTTCCATTTATTATTCGGGCTGCTCTTCCTCTGATCTTTACACTACGAGTCTCTCTTTATTCTCAGGGTATATTCAGCCTTCTTCTTTCCTGTATTTCACCTCTTACTGCGTCTGTCAATTATAGGTATTTTTGTACCTCATTCTTCTATTTGTTTCCACTTATTAGTGAGGCAGCCCATCACAGACCTTTATAAAACTTTCTATATATTCTCCTGTTACATCGAACCTTCTCTTTTCCTATACTTTAACCCTCCCCCTTCTGTGCACAACTCGAGGCCTTGCGTGTGAAACTTGAAATTAGAATCCTTTGAGATCCTTTGAAAATATTCTTCGAGTCTTGAGAAGCATTTGAAGACTCAGGGAATAAGAGTACCTGGGAGTCCGCGGAAGTCTATTGCCGGGTTTAAAATCCTCTGGAGAGCATTTTTTTTTCTTATGCTAGATAGTGTTTGGAAATCCATATAAGAGTCTAATTTTCTTGGAATCGTTGTAGGAAGTCGGGAAGTCTATGGAAGTGTTCTGAAATTCTGGAATTTTTTTATTTTTTTTTTATTTATTTTATTTTATTTATTTTTTTTATGTCTTTACTGATTTTTGAAAGGATACATAAGAACACAAGAAGGTAAGGGAAACTGCAAGAAGCCATCACGCCTACATGTGGCAGTCCCTTTATGAAACGTACCTATCTGTTTCCACCTATCGTCCCCATCCATAAATTTGTCTAATGTTTTAAAAGCTCCCCAATGACTTAACACTAACAACCTGATTACTGAGTCCGTTCCATTCATCTACCACTCTGTTTGAGAACCAGTTCCTTCCTATCTCTTTCTTGAACCTAAATTTTTCAAAGTTGAACCCATCATTTCTTGTTTTATCTTGATTACTGATTATTATAATTTTGTTTATGTGCCCTTTGTTATAACCACAATGTTTATGTGTGTGTTGCGTGAAGCATCGAGGTTTCATGCTTAGGAGTCTGTAGGAGTCAATGAAAGTGTTCTGAGTTTCTTGAATATGTTTCTCTTTTGATGTTGTTATTGATCTATGAAAAGTTATGTATCTAGAATTAATGAAAGTTTTTTTTCTTTTTACTGGAAATACTCAGAAGCGTGTAGAAGTTTTTGAAAGTCTATACAATTATTTTTAGTTTCAGGAAGGTATTATTTATGTTTTTATTAGTTTACGGAAATCTGTATGTATGAGTTTCTAGAATTCCTGGAAATGTTTTTTGACTGGAACTGTATTGAAGTGTTTTAATATCTTCTTGATATTATTATTTTTGTGTCTGTATTGGTCTTTGGAAGTCTGTGTGAGTTTCTAAAATTCTGGAAATATTTCTTGAGAGGAAAAAAAAAAAATCTGGAAGTCTATGTTGAGGTTTTTTCTAGATGATTTTTTTTTTTTTATTCTTTGTCTGCATTGGTCGTTAAAAGTCTGTATGAGTGTCTGAAATTCCTGGAAGTCTCTGCAAGTCCATAGAAACTATTTGCGGTCCTGGAAGTTAACTATTTAAGTCTATACTTGCTTATGGAATTCTGTATAAGTGTCAAATATTCCTAAAAGTATCTTTATATTTATAATGATCAATGGGAACTTTTAGGAGTGGCCGGTCTTTGGAAAGGTCAGGGTCTGGATCGAAAGGCAAGATTGACAAGAACTCTTTAAATATTACTTCCAGAGAGTGACACTTACTTGTGGCCAAAGGAACGATTCACTGCAGCATATCCGTCCCTCAGGCGTCTATCACTAATTCAGAAGTCCAGTTAGAAGAGTCTTTATAAAATATATGACTCTTAAAACTATATTAGTCTCTTCGTGGGAAACTGAGCCTTTGTTTTCTCAGCTCAAATACCAGTTAGTCTCTCTTTCTCTCTCTCTCTCTCTCTCTCTCTCTCTCTCTCTCTCTCTCTCTCTCTCTCTCTCTCTCTCTCTCTCTCTCTCTCTCTCTCTCTCTCTCTCTCTCTCTCTCTCTCTCTCTCTCTCTCTCTCTCTCTCTTTAATTCTTTATGTAAGAGAAATTGCACCCTAGTGATAGTAAGGAAAACTCAAAAGCAGCTAAAAAGAAAAGGAAGTTTCTACTACTAACTTTTATTTCCGTGTTAGTTTTGATGTAATCTAATAAGGACTGTGGGTACCGGTGTGATTATAATACCGGGAAACCACACACACACACACACACACACACACACACACACACACACACACACACACACACACACACACACACACACAAACACACACACACACACACACACAGGAAGAAGAGATGAATGTTCCAGGGCTTCTGTTTGTGTGAGAGTTGTGTAATATGATTGATTCTGTGGAGTGACATCGCATTCGGTGGCTTCTGTCTGTTTGCGTGGTGTTGCATTAGCTTATGGTGGTGGTGATGGTGGTGGTGGTGGTAGGTAAGAGCGAGCAGTGAGGCTAAAGATTTCCAAATACTCACATTTCTCCGGGCCATTACCTCCTCTCATTGCCTCGAGAGTCTAAGATTACTGGGAATCTATATTTTCCTTAGCCTGGAAGCATTATGAAGTGGAGGACCAGCGCCACCCCTTCTTCCCTTCACCTGAACGCCTCTCCTTCCTTCCTTCCTTCCTTCCTTCCTTCCTTCCTTCCCTTCTGCTTCCTGAACACTAAAATGTAATTAAAACTTTGGAACTATATTTGAGAGTGTAAAGTAAGTTTATTTTCCGGAGGGAGGGAGGGAGGGGGGGAGGGAGGTTAATTTTCAGGGAGGTTCGTCTGGGCAGTAATTAGTGAGTAGCAAGGTAATTACTATTGCCGCTAATTGGGCAGTCATGTCGAGAGGCAGAGGTTGGCAGGAAGGAGCGTCCGGCAGCCTGACGAGGAGGGAGGGAGGGTTGGTGGATGAAGGTGGGGAACTGAGAGAAGGCAGGTAGCAGGATGGAGAGGGAGGGAAGGAGCTGGAGGGAAGAAAGGGGGTGAAGGTAGAAATTGAGTGGAGGCAAGAAACGAGGAGGAAACAGGGCGCGGAGAGGCAGGGAGAAGGATGGAGACAGGGAATAGGTTGGAGGCAGGGAGCGGAAGAAACAGGGAGGGGGTGATGGCAAGAAGGGACTTAATGGAGACAAAGGGAGGGGGCAAGGAAAGGATTAGAGGCAGGGCAGGATGAAGTGCGACATTGTGGGAAGAGGAAGGGAGGGCAGGTACGTGGAGGCAGATAGAGGTACACAGCCACAGGTGTTGTTGACCATCTGGCTGGATTGGCTCACTGAGGTGCTCCAATTAATGCTTAAAGGGGCAGCATCAGGTGTGTTTTTTGGTCCACATGTAAGTGTTTTTTTGTCCACTCAGCCAGATTTGTGATTGTGACGACCTGATGTGGGAAGGTATTATGGAGGGTGACTGTCATTGTTAGTATCATTGTTATTGGTGTCCACTGAATGATAGATAGAAAATATTCCTTTCCATTTATCCTGCTTGTCGTAAAATGTGAAGTTGCAAAATGCTGGGTGACCATATCAAGGAACTTTATGTTCGTGAGGAAAGAGAAGAGCGGTTAACTGTTTATTTTTTTCCTTTTCCGTTTTGTTTTATGAATGTTCTTTTACATCACATTTACTTTATTTTCCTTCTGAATTGCCCTTGGTTTTATTCGCTTACACAATTATTTAACTTTTCGTTGCGTATTTACATTTACGTTAAGTGTCTGAGAAAAAAAAAAAAGTCACGCGAGCGGTTATTACTAGTCAGCGCTCATTAAAGTGATGAATGTTGACCTCTTTAATCTCATAACCATTCCACTCTTAAAATCTCCATGTCTTTTAAAACTCCAAAACACCTGCTGTCCCACACCTCCTTCAGTGCTGGCGAGTCCCATCAGGAGACAGCTGGCCAGTAATGAGGAGCCACCAAGAGCAGGCAAGTGTAGTGCAAACCTACTGTAGAGTGGCGTGATTACTGTGTGTGTGTGTGTGTGTGTGTGTGTGTGTGTGTGTGTGTGTGGAGGGTCAGTGAGTGTTGTGTGTCCCAATGAGGCCCACATCTTGCCCGGCGGCCTGGACACCTCTGAAGGCTGTGGCGGGAGATAAGCCCAAGAGGAGGTCCTGATGGTCGCCTCGATGGAGGAAGCTCCTGGCGTTAGGAGATGGTGGGACAATGGAGCAGTGGTGGTGGAGTAATGGAGCAATGGAGCAATGGTGGCGGGGTGGTGGAGCAGTGCCATTCAGGTGTTGATGCCAGACGTGGTTCTTAAAGGTATCACTAGTTGACTTTACTCTGTCACAAAGCTGTTAATAATTTTGCCACCCGAGTCTAATGAGAAAAATGGTGACTCTCTTGCTGATTGATGCTCCTGTTCACTTATTGCTCTATATATCATAGTTGTCAAAATTCTTTCTCTCTTTATAGTCATTGCTGTCAAAATTTTATCTTTCTCTAGTGGTTCTCGTCGAATTCTTCTTTTCCCAAGTCATCACCAAATTCTTGTTTTTTCTTATCCCAATCAAAATTTAAAACTTATGTAATCGCCATCAACATTCCATCTTTTCTCGTCGCAGTCAAAAAGTGTCGGCTGCTGCTTTGCTTGTGACATTAACTGACTGCCACCGCTGCTAATTTTTTACCCGTGATGAGGTCCGGTCAGCACACTCGCATGGCACTTAGCTTGAGTCTCACGTGAATAATGACACGGGACGGCAGCACAAAGGCGAGTCACTGTCTATTTATTTTTATTGCGATAATTTATGGGAGTCGTTAAAAGCACGCGGCAAATGAATGCAGACGAATAAACAGTTTTTTCCGGGGCAAGATAAAACAAAGATAAATTAACTTCATTCTAAGCATCCGAAGCTTAGCTGGATAGTGACCTTTTATTACTCTTTTCGCTCTGTCTCGTTTGAAAGAAATTAATTGGAAAGGCAGTAGAGAAAAGGAAAAAAGAGAAATAGGAAGAATAGGAGGTTATTGACAATAGTTAGCCTTTTCTCCCTGTTAAGTCTCTCTCGTGGAAGGAACATCAAATCTGAATCGTGAATCTGAATACGTCGCTCTGTCTCTCCCGTGTCGTGCTTTTTCGCAGCTTGTTTTTTTTTTTTTTTTTCCCGTCGAATCCGGATTGTTTGGACGTGTTACAGCCAATTATCACATGTTTTCATTGTGCAGAGACCCTCCCTCCCTCAGGCTTATGTTTTGGCGGGGGAGAGGAACACGCAGAGGTGATTATATATATATATATATATATATACGAGTATATATATATATATATATATATATATATATATATATATATATATATATATATATATATATATATATATATATATATATATATATATATATATATACATATATATACATATATATATATATATATATATATATATAT
>NC_087157.1:24673115-24675615 GCF_035594125.1 Scylla paramamosain
ATTCTCCTTGTTTCTTTAGCTTTCTCTAGCGTTATTCGTTCTTTCCTTGTCCCTTTCGCTCTTTTCTTCCCTTTTGCTTCGTTTCTTTTCCTGTGTTCAATTATCCGTTTGTTTGTTCTTGCTTCCAATGCCATCTCTTCCCTCGCAGGTGTTCAGATAAAGTTTCTATTTTTATGTCTCTTCTTTTCTCTTCCTTGCTACATACGTGTATATGTATGTATGTATGTATGTATGTGTGTGTGTGTGTGTGTGTGTGTGTGTGTGTGTGTGTGTGTGTGTGTGTGTGTGTGTGTGTGTGTGTGTGTGTGTGTGAATACAACTCTTTACTTTTTTGTATTTCTTATTTGTTTCCTGCATTTCTCTTTCTTTGGAGGGATGTCAATTAAATAATTCTCTTTTCTGTCTGTTTGTGTGTCTGCGTGTGTGTATGTCTCTGTGTCTGTCTGTCTGTTTATCTGTGTCTATTTGTTGAATTGTCTGTTTACCTGTCTGCCTGTCTGCCTGCCTGCGTGCCTGTCTGTCTGTTCGTCTGTCCGCCTCTCTCTCTCTCTCTCTCTCTCTCTCTCATGATCGTCGTTTATTCTGGTATTAATGGAAATTTCATGGTGGAGGAGGCAGTCATTCTTCCCTTTCCTCCACTCACTTCCCTTGCCTCCCCTTACTTTCCTTTCCTACCTTGCCTCTCTTTCCTCTCTTGCCTCCCTCTCCTCTCTTGCCTTCTTTGTCTTCCTTGTTTCCCTTGCCGCTCTTTCCTGTTCTCGACTTTAGTTTTCTTCCTCTCTTTCTCATACTTTGGTCTTCCTTGCACTTCTTCCCTTGCTTATCCTCTTCTTCTGCGTCCCTTTCCTTTTCACATTCATCCTTCACATTTCACCAACATGAGAGAGAGAGAGAGAGAGAGAGAGAGAGAGAGAGAGAGAGAGAGAGAGAGAGAGAGAGAGAGAGAGAGAGAGAGAGAGAGAGAGAGAGAAAAGGGAGATTTTATTATGGACAGTTGTGTTTGTTTACACCGAGGATTTAAAAATGGCCTTTCAAATCCGTGGTTTTGTGTAAAAATCATAAAGTGTAAAGCAGCGGTTTTATGGACTTATGATTTTATATTTATATTTATGTAGGATTTGAAGTGTTTGGAGGGAGGGATGTCAGTTAAATAATAATGATAAAGTGTTGCTGGCGTATTATTGGCAGCCTGTCAGTGGAGCAAATAACACTGAAAGGTAAATGAACTCACTTTCAGAATCTAGCCGGTGAGTAACTGGTAATACGTGAAGCAGCGGTGTGGATATTGTTACAGCGACATTAGATGCTGACGCCACATGTCTTTAGATCGTGACTCCTCCCTCCTGCACTGTGCCTCCCTCCTGCTTGTACTACCTCACCCCGCGGCAAGTGTGATGAAGTGAGTAGTGAGTGCACGGGAACGGAACACATTTTCGCTTTATTTTTTACAATACCACAGGTGAAGTGATAGATTAATAATAAGAACTCAGGAACACTTGTCTCCGTGAGTCATCCTCCGCACACCTGCTCCCCCTCTCTCCTCGTTATCACCATCAAAGTATGCCAGTAAGCAATGCATCTTTCAGTACATAAGATAATTTTGGGATAACGCTTGTGTAACTCGTGGAAAATGAAATGAACTCGGTATTCTTTAATTTCATAGGTGACATGGTATATTGGCACTAAGTTGTCAGGAACATCTGTCTCTCTACGTCATCCTCCGCCACGTGCTCCTCCTCTCCACATCATTACCATCTAAACGTGCCAGTAAGCAACATAGCTCCCAGAACTTAAATTGCTTTTTGGGCTAACACTTGTGTAACACGTGCAAAATAAGATGAACTCGGTACGGACTTAGAGAGACAGAAAAAAAGAAACGTTCATGTGTTCTTGTGGTTCCTGTTCCACCGTGTGTTGCTACGTAGCGGTCTTCCCTCTCACTGTGTGCCCATTTTGACGCTGGAATCCGAAAATTTTACATCACAACTTTCCCTCCGCAAAAAAAAAAAAAAACACTACCCCACGAATCTTAAAACAAACAAGCAAACAAACAAACAAAAAATTAACGAACAGTCAATAACTTAATAACTTACAGGCTCCTTCACTACCACCACCACCACCACGACTACCATCACCATCACCACGACCACTACCACTACGGTCACTCGTCCCTCGTTCACCATCATTCATTCCCATCGGTGGAGGGGAGGCTGCTCGGAGAGAGAGAGAGAGAGAGAGAGAGAGAGAGAGAGAGAGAGAGAGAGAGAGAGAGAGAGAGAGAGAGAGAGAGAGAGAGAGAGAGAGAGAGAGATTTGAGGGAAGTCTTGAGAAGGATTGAAAGAGATACAGACTGCCTCTCTCCCTCAGCCTCACTTCTTAAGATATCCATTAACGAAATAGGAGGGAGATAAGTGTGTGGATCCCTTTTATTCATGCAGGAAAGGTGGATCGGTGGAAGCGGGACACTGCTTACCTGGCGCGTAATTAGGAACTGGGAGGT
>NC_087157.1:24683115-24713115 GCF_035594125.1 Scylla paramamosain
TTATATAATGTATCCTTGTCATGAAAGTATCTTATGTTTACTTTTCAGAGCAAAAAAAAGTTTCCCCAGACAACCAGAATATAAAAAAAGGAAGAGAAAATTAAAAATATATAATTAGGGTCTATTAAAAAAAATGCAGGAGGATAAAAAGTTGATAATGAACAAATATAAATGTAATTTCTCATGTGTTGAAAGTTTATAATAGGACTTTTAAATTTCTAAAGGAGGAGAAGAGGGAGGAGGAGAAGGAAGAGGAAAATGAGGAGGAGGAGGAGGAGGAGGAGGAGGAGAAAGAAGAGGAGGAGGAAGAGAAGAATGAAAGAAATGTTGTCAACAGAGGAAAACAAAAGCAAAAAGAAGAAGAAGAAGAAGAAGAAGAAGAAGAAGAAGAAGAAGAAGAAGAGGAAGGTAGACGAAAGAGAAGAGGAAAAGAAGATTAAAAACAGGAAAAAGAGGAGCATAAGGAGAAGAATAGAAAGAAAATAATATATAACACAAGAACAACACAGCAATATCAGAAAGAAGAAGAAAATGGAGTCGAATTAGTATTAGCAGTAGTGATAAAAGTAGTAGTAGTAGTAGTAGTAGTAGTAGTAGTAGTAGTAACAGGAGGAGGAAGACGAGGAGGAGGAGGAGGAGGAGAAGTAAGAGGTGGATGAAGATGAAAAGGGAGAACGAGAAGAGAGGAAGAAGAGATAGTAGTGACGTAATAATGAGATACCTTTTTTTTCTCTGTCTACCTTCCTCGATAAAAAGTGGCGAGATTTATTGAGGGCGCCGAGAGGAAGAGGCTCTATAGGCTCTGTGGGAGAAATTAAGACTTTTTCATATATAGCGTATTCAAATTACCTTTTTCAAGAGAAAGGTAAATGAAAGGACGGGGAAAGGAGGAGGTTTAAGAGAGAGAGAGAGAGAGAGAGAGAGAGAGAGAGAGAGAGAGAGAGAGAGAGAGAGAGAGAGAGAGAGAGAGAGAGAGAGAGACGAAATCAAATCACTATTACATGCACAATCAGTGTTCTGGAGTGAAACAAGACCTCACCCCCATCTCTCTCTCTCTCTCTCTCTCTCTCTCTCTCTCTCTCTCTCTCTCTCTCTCTCTCTCTCTCTCTCTCTCTCTCTCTCTCTCTCTCTCTCTCTCTCTCTCTCTCTCTCTCTCTCTCTCTCTCTCTCTCTCTCTCTCTCTCTCAATACCTCCACGCAGGGCATTACCGCACAGACGCCCTCGCCGTAAATAGAGGCCGTGTAGGTGAGCAGCGTGTCGGCGGCAGCAGGTTACAGGCAGTGTCAGGCGTTTATGGCACTTGCTTCAGAAATACGAGGCGGGGGAAGCGCTGCCCGGGCCCGAATAACACCCAAGACTGAACATAAAGGTCGCCAAATATTCGAGCAGGAACGAGGCGCAGCGATCAATTATCTGGCCACAGGACAAATATTTGGCCTCCGTGGGGGTCTTGTGTGTGTGTGTGTGTGTGTGTGTGTGTGTGTGTGTGTGTGTGTGTGTGTGTGTGGTCCTCTCAATCAGGCTGTGAGCGTTTTTCAGAGGAAGGTAAAAAGGTTGTATAATGCACGTTAGGTTGTGTGTGTGTGTGTGTGTGTGAATGGGGGTGGGCGCGCCTTGCCTACCACTTTCCCGCCCACCGCCCTGCTGCGTTCACTACCAAACACGCCCATGCCGCCACTTTATAGCATTAGAAACTCCCGATTTGAATATAAAGGAAGTGAACAAGCTCCGCGTCTCGATGCTTGCCTCCTCCTTCCCTTCTTCCTTGCCCTCCTGCCTTAACTTGATCTTCACTACCATTCTCCTCCCTTTCCCTTTCTTTGTTTTTGTTCTCTCACCTTCTTAAATGTTTTTTTTTTTTTTTTTGCCTAAACCTGACCTTTATCCCCATTTTTCTCCCGTATCCTTGTTATTTTTGTTTTTATTCCTCATGTTCTCTCTCACCTCCTTCCTTTTCTTCTTTTCTTCCTTGCTTTAATCTGACATTTAATTCGTTTCTCTTTTTTTTTTTAATCATTTGTCTTTATTTCTTCTCTTACTCCTCCTTTTTTTCTCCTACTTGTCTTTTCAGTCCTTAACTTCAATTCCATTAATTCCTCTTTTTTCCTTCTCCTTTTGCCATAGTAATCTTCTCCCCTTTTCTCCTCCTTTACCTCCTTGCACGCTTACCTCCCCAGTGTTACCCTCAATCCCTTTCTCATCCCTGTCTTTTCCTTCACTTCTCTTCTCTCCTCCCTCGTCGTCGTAACCCTTTTCAGCCTTCCTGCAGCAGTGGAGGCAGGCGAGGCGGTCCCAGATGCCCTACAGACTACATCCGCAGGCAGCAGCTAGAGGCATTAGCGAGCGTGTGGGTTTACTTACGAGTCGAGCTAATGGCAGGGAGGATTTTGATTATTTGAATGCTCTCTGGAGTCATGCGCACAACGGCCTTTGCTGGTTATTTAGTGCGCAGTTCCCTCCCGAAGGCTTCTCGCGGCATTCAGACCCGGGATGGATGACTCGTCTTTAGAGTAGGTTTGGACATTTTACTTGGACCATTTCCCTGCCTGGATTGTGAGCAGCTGAGGGGCTGAGGGGAGATTCAAGGGAGAAGGCGAGGAGGGGTGTTGTGTGTGTGTGTGTGTGTGTGTGTGTGGTGGAGGGGGACGAGTTGGAGGAATGTGGAAAATGTGGAGTGTGCTACGAGGGGGTCTGGGTGGTGTGTGGGGTGCAGTATGGGTGCTGGGTATGTGAAAGGTACAGGAAAGGTGTGTGTGGGGTAGGGTGTGTTCATGGGTGTTGGGGAAGGTTAAATTGTGGGTTTTTTTTTTTCATATATATATATATAGGAAGGACACTGGCCAAGGGCAACAAAAATCCAAAAAAAAAAAAAAACATGCCCACTGAAATGCCAGTCCCATAAAAGGGTCAAAGCAGTGGTCAAAAATTGATGAATAAGTGTCTTGGAACCTCCCTCTTGAAGGAATTCAAGTCATAGGAAGGTGGAAATACAGAAGCAGGCAGGGAGTTCCAGAGTTTACCAGAGAAAGGGATGAATGATTGAGAATACTGGTTAACTCTTGCGTTAGAGAGGTGGACAGAATAGTGGTGAGAGAAAGAAGAAAGTCTTGTGCAGCGAGGCCGCGGAAGGAGGGGAGGCATGCAGTTAGCAAGATCAGAAGAGCAGTTAGCATGAAAATAGCAGTAGAAGACAGCTAGATATGCAACATTGCGGCGGTGAGAGAGAGGCTGAAGACAGTCAGTTAGAGGAGAGGAGTTGATGAGACGAAAAGCTTTTGATTCCATCCTGTCTAGAAGGCTTGAGCTTGTGGGCTTGAGGGTATAAAGAGCGTACGTGTATGGGTTGGAGACATGTTGTGGTGTGTTGTTGGTGTAACATGAATGAAATTAGTGTAGTTTTTTATCTCCGTGTGTTGGGGATGAGTGTGTGTGTGTGTGTGTGTGTGTGTGTGTGTGTGTGTGTGTGTGGGAGGAGGAGGAGGAGGAGGAGGGGAGGTCTGTCTGAGGATGTGCCAGGAGAGGAGCGAAGGATAACAACACAATTTTTCTATCCTTTCACTGTCGTGGTCATCCTTTGTTAACATTGAGAGCACAGCAAAAAAAAAAAAAAAAAAGAAAGAAAGAAAAAAAATTGTTGTATGCTGCACAGCTACTGAAGAGACTTGTGCAACTTCGTCAAAAAAAAAAAAAAAAAAGTTACAGGTTTGCAGGCGATTATGGGGGAAAAAAATGACTAGCAGTAAAAGAAATAATTGGTATGACCAGGTGAACTAGGAAGCAAGATTTCCATTCATGTTCCTAATCAGCAGGGTTGGAGTGATTACATTTCAAATTCTCATTCATCAATACAATTATAATTACTTACAAAATTTAAAATTACAATTATAATTATAATTATTCATGTGAAGTTCAAATGCAATTACATTTACTGCAAAAGAAAATAAATTTTAATTACAGTTACAACTCCAAATTCCTGAAATCCGTCAAAAAAAAAAAAAAAAAAAATTTTGGTTAGAGAGAAAACACACGTATTGATCTTGGCATGTCTAGGAGGCAATATGTCACAGGAATGGGGCCGTATAATCTCGTATCATACGGGTGTTGTCCATGTCCCGTACGGGATTACGGGTTGCCAGATTTCATTTGCTACCAAGACGTATATACAAGCCATTCAGAATTTTACTACTACTTTATTTTTCCACAGTTACAATTAAACTATAATTATTTTGTGTAATTAATTACAATTACAATTAATTACTTAAGTTCTGAATTTAATTATATTTACAATTACAATTACATAATTTTATGTAATTAATTACATGCAAACTAAATTACAATTATAATTACGTGTCTAGGTTAGGTTAGGTCAGGTTAGGTTAGGTAAGGTTATCGTATGCTGTGTTATGTTAAGTTACGTTAGGTTATGTTATGTTATGTTACCTTGTGTTATGTTATGTTATGTTATGTTATGTTATGCTATGCTGTTTTGTTATGTTAGGTTGTGTTATGTTACGTATGTTAGGTTAGCTCAGGGCGTGCTTCCCTCCTTGTCATAGCTGGAGTCACTCATGTGTGTTAATTAGCATACCAGGGCTTTGAGCGACTCTGTCCCGCGGCGGCCCACTGCAGGAGTACTACTGTCTACTGTTTGTGGGCGGCCCCTTTATGCTACCGTAAGCAGAGGCAGCGGTGACACCTTAACCTGCGTGTTACCTGACCCTCTGACAGACTCTCATTAATACATTACTAAGGCGATTCTTCTCAAGTTATAAAGAAATCTACGGTGATACAAAATACACGAAGAAAATGAAGTAAAGGGACAAGCTACACACACACACACACACACACACACACACACACACACACACACACACACACACACACACACACACACACACACACACACACACACACACACACACACATACACAATCATCACGAAGGTTGGATTCGCGCAAGTAAAATGAATGAGTGGAATAAAAGAAAAAGAGAGGGTGGGGATGAAAACCACGACGCCTCTTGCATGTGAAAGACGCTGTGGTCAAAGAAATCAAGCCTTTGCTTTCTGGAGGCACCGGCCAGGAGGAGGAGGAGGAGGAGGAGGAAGAGAAGGAGAAAGAGGAGGAGGAGGAGGAGGAGGAGAAGGAGGAGGAGAAGAGGAGGGGGAATGATGAAATAAAAAGAAAAGAGGAGATGGAGAAGTAGAAGAAAGAGCAGGAGGAGGAGGAGGAAGAGGAGGAGGAGGAGGAGGAGGAGGAGGAGGAGGAGGGGGAGGAGATGAAAAAAGAAAAGAGATGGAGAAGCAGAAGAAAGAGAAGGAGGAGGAGGAGGAGGAGGAGGAGGAGGAGGAGGAGGAGGAGGAAGAGGAGGAGGAGGAGGAGGAGGAGGAGGAAGAGGAGGAGAAGGTGGAGGAAAAAGAGAAAGAGGAGGAGGAGGAGGAGGAGGAGGAGGAGGAGGAGGAGGAGGAGGAGGAGGAGGAAGAGGAGGAGAAGGAGGAGGAGTACGAGATAGAGGAAGCCCATTAGAGGGACAACTTGCTCAAAGGAAGCAGCATTGTGACTACTCTCTCTCTCTCTCTCTCTCTCTCTCTCTCTCTCTCTCTCTCTCTCTCTCTCTCTCTCTCTCTCTCTCTCTCTCTCTGTGCCTTTCCTTTTCTCATGTCCTCTCGGATTTTCTTCTCTTCCGTTAGCGTTTCTGTCGTATTAAATTTCTTCCTCTTCGTTGCTTCTTCCTTCCGTTTCTCCTTCATTCTTCTCCATTCCTTGAGCTCCTTCCTCTTTTTCTGTGTGTGTCTGTCTGTCTGTGTGCTCGTGTTCCCGTCCCCCTTATCTGTCTGTCTGTTTGTCTGCTCGTCCATCTGTCTGCCTGTCTATTTGTTCCTCGGTCAGTCAGTCAGTTAGTTAGTCAGTCTTTCTGTCTCTCTACCTGTCCGTCAGTCTGTCTGTCTGTCTGTCTGTGTGTTTGCCTGTTTGTCTATCTTTTTGTCTGTCTGTCTATATGTCTGTTTGTCTGTCTGTCTGTTTACCTGATTGTCTGTTTGTCTCTCTCTTCTCCCTCCCTTCTTCCCCCCTCTCTCTCTCTCTCTCTCTCTCTCTCTCTCTCTCTCTCTCTCTCTCTCTCTCTCTCTCTCTCTCTCTCTCTCTCTCTCTCTCTCTCTCAGGCCCCATTATGCAGGTACATATATTTGACCTTTTTTCCTTTCTTTTTTTTTCTCTAAGGCATTGAGGTGAAGGTCCCGGATTCTATTCTCCAAAGGGCGCAAGGGAGAGAGAGAGAGAGAGAGAGAGAGAGAGAGAGAGAGAGAGAGAGAGAGAGAGAGAGAGAGAGAGAGAGAGAGAGAGAGAGAGAGAGAGAGGAAGCAGGTATAGAGCTGAAGGGAGAGGACAGGTAGGATGTGAGAGGAGAGAAAGGAGAGGAGGGCTTGGAAATGAGGGAGAGATGAGTTTGTTTAGAGGAGAAGATGAAGAAGGAGAGGAGAGAGAGAGAGAGAGAGAGAGAGAGAGAGAGAGAGAGAGAGAGAGAGAGAGAGAGAGAGAGAGAGAGAGAGAGAGAGAGAGAGAGATGTAGATGGTTGGAGAGGACAGAAGGAGAGGAGAAAGGATGAGGGAAAATGGTGAGATTTGGGAATGCAGGTAAGGAAGAGTGAGAGCTCCAGTAAGAGGAGTGAGAGGCAGGGAGGAAGGGAGAGTATGTTGGAAGAGAGTGTAGTTGGGATACGTGGTGAGAGTGAGAGGAAGATTGTGGCCTGTGGGAGAGTAGTAGGTTGGATTTTATGAGAATTGAGGAAGAGGGAGCGGATGAAGGAAGAGGATGAAGGAGAGATGAAGAAGGGGAGGTAGATAATGGAGAAGAAGAAGAGAGGATATAGGATAAAAAAAAAGACGTAAAATAGGAGGAAAGATAAAGGAAGGGAAGTTAAGAAATGAAGGATGAAGTTGGTGAAGGAGAGATGAAGGAAAAGTAGAGAATGGGAAAAAAAAAACAAAATAAAGGATGGAAAGCATACAAGAGGAGAAAAAAGAAGGTAAGGGAAGGTAAGAAAAAAAATATGGAGGATGAGGGAAGAGAGTGAAGGAGAGACGAAAGGAAGACAGATAAAGGTGGGAAAATGATGGAACATAAGATACAAAAAAATCTGGAAGGAGAAAAGAGAAGATAAGGGAAACTGAGAAAAGAAGGATGTGGGGAGAGGAAAACGAAAAAGTGAGGAAAGAAAAGGAAAGTGAAGGGAGGAAAGAGAAAATAGGGGAATGGATAAAAAGAGGGAATATAGGATAAAAGACGTAAAGGAGAAAAGACAAGGCAAGGGAAGCTGAGAAGAAGTAAGGAGGGAGAAAAAAATGGAGCGATGCAAGAAGAGTTGGGACGAGAAAAGGCGAAACGAAGGAGAAGAAATGGAGGAGAAGGGGATATAGGATAAAGGACAAAGAAGAGATAAAGATGACATTATTAAGGATGTAAAGAAAAGATGAAAGAGACGAAAGACGGAAAAAAAGAGAAAGGAGGAGGAAGGGAAGAGGAAAAGATTAAATAGTGTAATGGAAGAAAAAAAAGAAAATAAGGGATAGAAAGTTATGAGAAGAAAGACAAGGTAAGGAATGTTAAATAAAAAGCAGAGGAGAGAGAGGAAAAGAAAGAGAAAGAAGGAGGGAGGTAAGAGAGTGAAGGAGAGGAGGTGAGAGGATTGTGAGTGGTGAGAGTAAGAAAGTTTGTGGGGATAAGTTTTGTATTTTTGTTGCAAACAGATTTCGTTGTGGTGAGTTTTGGAGGGAGGAAAGAATGCGAAGTAAATATATTCTGCTTGACGAAAAAAAAAAAAAAGATAAAAAAAAGAGAAGGTAAAACAAGGAAAGGGGAAAAAAAGTGCAGATGAATTTTGAAATCGAGAAAAAAAAACAGAGAAACAGAGAAAGAGAGAAAGAAGAAAAAAATGCAATCTGTGCATTTTCACTCTTTCCTTTATGAAGGTTTTTAAATATGCATTGAAGTGTTGACTTCAACATTTTTTTCTTTTCATTTGTGTCTGTCCGTCTGTGCGTCTTTCTTTCATATTATTTTTTTGTCTCCAGATGTTGGCCAGAATTCGCTTATTCAGTTAAGTCAATTAGTCTATTAGTTCTCTCTGTCGTATATTATGTATCTTTGGTCTGTCTCTTTGTCTGTCTATCTGTCTGTATGCCTTTTTGTCTTTTTATCTGTTTTTTTTTTTTAATATTCTGTTTGTGTATGTCTGTCTGTCTCTTTTTCAATAAAATGTTTTTTGTTATTCAAATGTAATATATACAAATTATAGAAGAAATATTATGTTAGGCATAAATGTTTGGCTGATAATAACGAAACACCCACATCCGCACCCAACACACACACACACACACACACACACACACACACGCTTATGACACTGATTTTGGGAGGGAAATAAGGACAGAGGGGAGGATGGGGTGACAGGAGAAAGTAAAAGGGATTTGGGAAAGCCAGGAGTGAGGACAGAAGAACGGAGGTGTAAAGATGGAGGGAGAGAGGGAGAGGAGAGTGGATGGAGGATGGTGGCAATGTTGGAGGGAAAGGAATGAGAGTGAGAGGCAGTGAGCGTGAGGAAAAGGCGAGGGGAGGAGAGTTGGAGGGCATGAGAGAAAGGGTGTGTGTGTGTGTGTGTGTGTGTGTGTGTGTGTGTGTGTGTGTGTGTGTGTGTGTGTGTGTGTGTGTGTGTGTGTGTGTGTGTGTGTGTTCATAAAGCCAAATAATGGGGATGGATTTGTCTTGTATTTAATTATTTCTTCCTCATTCTCCATTTTCGTCTCTTTGTCTCTTTGTATCGCCTTACGTTTCTTCAGTTTTTCTTTCCTTTCTTTCTCTCTGCGTTATTTTCTCCTTGTTCCTTAATACTTTTTGGTAATTCACTGATTTACTAATATTCAATACTTTTACTAATGATATTATTGTTATTAGCATTACTGTCATTATTTCTATTTTTATTATATCATTATCTGTATTTTCCCCATGTTTAACTGTTTCTTCTTTTTTTTTTTAGATTAATTTTTTGCGGATCTCATTACGATTGAAGGGCCTGGAGCGTTATCACTAGTAAGTAATTTCAGATACACACACAGTATGCAGACCAAATTTCATACGAATCCGAAAAAAAATTAATATCATCCTGTAAGTAATTCGCGATGCCTCCCTTCTAAGTCCCACGTTACCTCTTACATGTGTACTTGACTCTACGTGCCCAGTCACATTCGACAAAAGAATAAGAAGATAAAGGAAAGTGCAAGAAGACAGCAGGGTTACACGTAGCAGTCTCTGTATGATATATGCATGTCTGTATCCACCTGTCATCCCTATCTATAAATCTACCTTATACATTCTCAAAACTTTCTATTGACTCAGCACTAATAATCTGACAGCTGAGAGCATTCTAGTCGTCCACCATTCTATTTGATAACCACTTTCTTCTGATCTCTTTATATCGAAGGTTATCAATCTTGAACCAGCTACTTCTTGTGCTGTCCTCATTACTAACCCGAAGGATTTAGTCTGCATCACCCTTGGAATATCCTTTATACCACTTAATGCCCCTATCAGATCCCCTTCCAGATCCCCTCTTGTAATCTACGCCTCTGTAACGAATGTAAATTGAGAAGCTTTAATCTCCTCTTGTAAGGGACATTGTGCAACCGTTTATCGTGTTCGTCATCCTCATATAAATTTTGTCACGTTAATGAATATACAGGAAATGTAGCGTGAGAGGCATTATTTAACCCGTGCATCATGTTCATCAGCTTCATAAATTCCTCATTATTTTATAATCTCCATCTCTTTAATGAATAGAATGAAAGAAGCGCACTGGTATCCTTAACAAGTCACATTCCGAGATACAAAGAATGACAGAAACAATTTTGAATCACGACAAAATAATGGTTATATCTTTATCATCCTTCCATCTCCCTCTTCATCTTCTGCATCCTTATCTGAATAATAATTAACGAAACACCTTGGATTGACAGCACAGCGCATCTTTGACAATCTATCCGTCTCCTCTCTTACCACTCATCTCCAGACACGTTCATTCGTCTCCTTTCTCTCTCTCCTTTACTTTCCACATTCCTCACTCCTAAACCCTTGGCATTGCATCCTTCTATTCCTCTATCTCTAGGCAGGTGTATGTTCCTTCTCACTCATTTACTCCCCGCACTCTCTTCCTGCTCCACATCATATCTTTGGTGGCTAGGTTCAGTATTTATTCCTGCACTTCCATTTTTTCGCGCAAATTTTCCCTTATTTTCTGTCATCCCATCCCACCTCTTTTGTAATCCAACTTCTCACTTCAATAAACAATAGACAAAACAATCAAGCATTGCTACGAAAAAAAAAAATACTGGGTTTTATTTTGAGATTCCACCCATCTCCTTTCGTCCCCTTCATCCTTACCTGAGCAGGAATCAGCGATATACCTTTGAATCACAACAGATCACACGTTTGACAATTTGTTCCTTTCTCTTCCTATCACTCCTTATTCCTCATCTCCAGACACATGTTATATCACTCTCATCTCACTGTTTTACTCTCCACACTTCCCTTTTACTCCGATACGTTATATTTTTGATGGCCAAGTACAATACTACCTCCACCAGAACTTCCATTTTTTCATCCACTTATCCTCTATATTCTATTCCCCCTTACCCCAACTCACCTGTAACCCAACTTCTCTATTCGGTAAACAATAAACCAGTAAACAAACCGATTAGAAAATTACTGCATTGTTTCGAAACTCGTCTTTCCTCAGAAATTAACGTTAAATACTGTTATGAGGAGCAGTCTTTTGCCTATTTGTCTAACTGTTAACCAGTGCTGCGTGTGGAAAGTACTAGGAACAGAGACGGGAGTGAAAGAGTAATGAGAGAGGCAGCAGATCAGCAAACCATGTGAACTCTCGTCTCGTCTTACTTGATTGCCTTCGCCTCGGGTCTCTCCTCCTCCTCCTCCTCCTCCTCCTCCTCCTCCTCCACCTCCTCCTCCTCCTCCTCATCGCCGGAGATATCATCCATCAGTTTGCTGCCTAAACAAGTCTGCAGCCGCTGTTAAGTCCGGTAATTAGAACAAACACGAGGAGCTGTGGCTTGTGTGTTTGTGTTGTGAGGATGAGTGTGTTTGTGTTTTTCCGCTGTGATGAAGAGCTACTAGATGTTTGTGTTGCGTCTCTCTCTCTCTCTCTCTCTCTCTCTCTCTCTCTCTCTCTCTCTCTCTCTGGAGAAATGTAGTTGAAAATACTGCCAAATTTATCCATTATGCTGGCGCGCGCGCGCGAGAGAGAGAGAGAGAGAGAGAGAGAGAGAGATGCAGGAAACAAAAGACTACTCTCTCTCTCTCTCTCTCTCTCTCTCTCTCTCTCTCTCTCTCTCTCTCTCTCTCTCTCTCTCTCTCTCTCTCTCTCTGACTCGCATAATGGATGAATCTAGCAGTAATTTTCTCTTCATTCTTCATATTACTTTTCTTTCTCACTTTAATTTAATATCCCCTCATATTGTCCCTCTCTCCTCCCTACTGAGCGATTCTTTTGTTTTTCTCCCAGTGTTCTTTAATGTCAGTTCCTCCTCCCTATTATTCTCCGTCTCCTTCTCCGTCTGTGTCTCTTTCTCTTTCTGCCCTCGTCATCCACCACGCTTTTGTTAACTCTTGCTTCTCTTACCCTCTCTGTCTTTCCCCCACTGGTGCTTCTTATCTCTCTTACTCTTTCTACTCTTATTCTTTTTTTTTTCCTCCATTCCTTCCCTTCCTCCCGGACAGTCCACGGAAGGAGGAAGGAGGAAGAAAGAGGCAACCCATCTCATTCCCATTCCTACTTACTCCAGTCTGACACGTGACACAAGAAGGCGTTTACGCGGTTTCCAGAAAAATATAAAACGTAACTCTCTCTCTCTCTCTCTCTCTCTCTCTCTCTCTCTCTCTCTCTCTCTCTCTCTCTCTCTCTCTCTCTCGCTGAGTAAAAATCCAATATTTCTAAAAAAAACACCAAAGTGAGAAAAAATAGATAAAAAAACATTAAAAATGAAGTAAATTTTAAAGTTAGAGAGAGAGAGAGAGAGAGAGAGAGAGAGAGAGAGAGAGAGAGAGAGAGAGAGAGAGAATGTAGGAAAAGTTGAAATGGGTAAGAAGAAGTGAGGGAAAACTTACATCAACTTAGTGGGAAAAAATATTGCGTGTCTTACTGTCCAGATTACGAAGTTGTAGATCTAATCTGACCCAGGAGGAGGAGGAGGAGGAGGAGGAGGAGGAGGAGGAGGAGGAGGAGGAGGAGAAAAACGAAGAGGTAGAGGGGGAGAAAGAGGAGGCGGCCGGGAGAGAGACTGTACTGGTCTGGGCGTAAGAAAGAAAGGAAGGACGAAAAAAAAAAGGAAGGAAGGAAGGAAGGAAGGAAGGGAGGAAGGGAGGAAGGGGAGATAAGAGAGCTGTGAAGTAATCGTAGTAAAGAAAGTGGAGGAAAAAATATGTTAGCTTGGGGAGAAAAAGGAAGAGGAAAAAGTTAAGGAGGAAATCAACATTACCGGAGATATTTAAGAGAGGGGGAAAAAAAGAGTGGGGGGGAATAAGAAGGCAAAGGAAGGAGAAAAGTCAGGCGGTGTGTTGGAGTGGAAAACTTTAAAAGCTTTATAAGACGAAAATATAATATGTACGTCGAGTGTTATAAATGGCGCCCTGTCCCTAAACTCTCTCTCTCTCTCTCTCTCTCTCTCTCTCTCTCTCTCTCTCTCTCTCTCTCTCTCTCTCTCTCTCTCTCTCTCTCTCTCTCTCTCTCTCTCGCTCTTTCTCGCTCTCACTCTCTCTGAGAATGGGAGAGAGAGAGAGAGAGAGAGAGAGAGAGAGAGAGAGAGAGAGAGAGAGAGAGAGAGAGAGAGAGAGAGAGAGAGAGAGAGAGAGAGTGTGTGTGTGTTGATACAGTTGGGGAGTAAAAATATGTACTTAGGATTTTATGTTTGAATTGATATTGACGATGATGGAGTGGATGGGGAGTGGATGTGGATGCATGGACGAATGCAGAGAACCCAAGTGGATGGATGGATGGATGGATGTACGAGTAACCATGTGGATGAGAAAACGTGGATGCGGCACAGAAAATTTACCGTGATAAAAAAAAAAAATGAGTGTGATAGGAAGGATGTAGCAGCAAACCACGTGAATCTTAGCGTGTTTACTTAGCCTGAAGCATCCACATCTCCACCTCACCAGCTCTCCACCCATCCACTCCTTACCCTCAGGTGCTCCCTCGACCATCCCAGGATATTATTAGTGCTGTGGGAGGAGCAGGAGGGGATCAGGTAGCAGGTGGAGTAGGCCAGGGAGGGTATAAATGCCTTCTGTTAGTTTTTCATTAACGCAGGCATTCTCTCTCTCTCTCTCTCTCTCTCTCTCTCTCTCTCTCTCTCTCTCTCTCTCTCTCTCTCTCTCTCTCTCTCTCTCTCTCTCTCTCTCTCTCTCTCTCTCTCCTTAGGAAGGGAGTTGGTTCCCGTCCCACCCTCCCCACCCTTCCCGCCCCATGGCAACCTCTTTCTCCCCCCACCCTCAGGCAAGCCTCTGGAAACCTCAAATGTCCTCTCTTGTTTGTAGGAGTTGAGGCGTTCTGTGGGGAGAAATAGGGCAGCAGTACGAGCATGGAGACTCTTTCATTTGCTCTGTGTGTGTGTGTGGGTCTATTTGTCCCTCTCTGGCTGTTAGTGGTTGTGTGTCTTTCTATCTGCGTCTCTGTATCTATGTGTCTGTTTGTCTGTTTGTCTCTGTCTATCTGTTGATCTGTTTTTTTCTTCTTCTTTTTTTCTGTTTGTATGTTTGTGTGTTAGTGTGTGCTTTTGTTTGTCTGTTTTTCTTTCTTTCTTTCTGTCAGTCTCTCTCTCTCTCTCTCTCTCTCTCTCTCTCTCTCTCTCTCTCTCTGGTACTACATACTCCCAAGTTACTTATTCCCAATAGAATATGTCGTGTTTCATTTCTTATCGCGCGTAATAGAATCCCCCCGGCGTGGAATTGCTCCGCGCCGCTCATGGTCCTGTAGGGGCACGGCGAGGCGAGCCCGTCTTTATTCCTGTTTTTTGCTGCGGTGGAGAGTAATGTCCCTTCTTTCCCCGCCACTCTGCTTAGGATGGGATGCCCTGGTCTGTGTAGCTTGGTTCTCTTTGTTTGTAAGTATCTGTATTTCTTTGTACCTGTCTTTGTCTGTGTCTGTCTGTTTGTTATTGTATATGAGTAAATTTTTTGTATCTGTCACTGTCCGCGCATCTTTCCGTATATTTCAGTGTTTGTGTGTGTCTGTCTGTTTCTGTGTCTGTTTGCTTGTCTGTACGAGTATGTCAGTATGCTTTGTCTGTCTGCTTCTCTCTCTCTCTCTCTCTCTCTCTCTCTCTCTCTCTCTCTCTCTCTCTCTCTCTCTCTCTCTCTCTCTCTCTCTCTCTCTCTCAATAAAATTCAGACTTTCGGCATGCAACAAATGCTGTGAAAAGTCTGAATTAGATTTACAACTCCCGTCAAGTGTCGATCGTGGAATGAATGAAAGAATGAAGAAAAGAGGAGGCAAAAAGAAAAAAAAAAGAGAGATATTGTTTCTAAATATATACTTAGCGATATTTGTTATTTTTCAAAAACAATAGATGTAAATGGATAAAATCTGAATGAAAGTAGAGAAAAAAATATGTAAAAAACAAGAAATAGACATTGCTTCTTAATATATATCTAGATCTTTGTTACTTTTCAAAAATAGTAGATTTAAGTTGAGAACATAAGTGAATGAAAAAAAGTGAATGAAAGGAAATCAGTGAATTAAAGAAAGAAAAACCGAATAAAAAGGCAATGTTTCTAAATAAATTCCTAGATCTTTGTTACTTTTCAAAAAACAGTAAATCTATGTAGAGAAAATCAATCACCGGGGAAGATATCATAAAATAAAGTTTTGGAGCGGTGGGTGTAGGTTAAGTAAAGGGTTAGGTGAGATCGTTAGCAGCATCGAAAAGCCTCGTTAGTGAGCATTTCTGGGCACAACTTTCATCTTAACTTCGGCAACAAATATTTCTCAAAGTTCGTACATCCTGCTTGGGTTGCCGGCGCGGACGGTACGACGTAGCGGCGCCTCTCTCGTCTTTGAGTGATGGGGGAGACTAACGCTTTCATCTTCACTTTGGTTCGTTTATGAGTTTAGATTCTCATCGGCTACTTATTGAATTTTTTAGTTTAATTCTAGTTTGCTATCTCTCTCTCTCTCTCTCTCTCTCTCTCTCTCTCTCTCTCTCTCTCTCTCTCTCTCTCTCTCTCTCTCTCTAATGTTATTTGCTCTTTGTCTTTCGTGAGGTTTTGTGACCTTTTTTTTTTTCTTCATTAGTTTTTTTTTTCTCATTCTTTTTCTCCTTCCTGTTTTCCTTCAATTACAATTCCAAGTGAGTAAAAAGAGGTAATTTGGAGTATCGCGATTATCCAAACATTTTTTTTTTATTGATACCTTTCTCTGTATGTCCTCGATCCTCAGTAATGGGGGTGAACTGATGGCAATGGTATTGATAATGATAATGACGATGATATTGATGGTGATACTACTACTACTACTACTACTACTACTACTATTACTACTACTACTACTAGTACTATTATTACTACTACTACTACTACTACTACTACTACTGCTACTCCTGCTGCTGCTATTACTAGTATTCTTACTGCTGATATTAATAACTATACTAGTGATAATGTTAATATTAATGATGATGATGATGATGATGATAATAATAATAGTAATAATAATAATAATAATAATAATAATAATAATAATAATAATAATAATAATGATAATGATAATGATAATAATAATAATAATAATAATAATAATAATAATAATAACAATAATAATATAAAAATAATAATAAAAAAAAAAAAAAATAATAATAATAATAATAATAATAATAATAATAATAATAATAATAATAATAATAAAATAACTAATGATAATACTAAAAATAACAAGAACAGCAACATCAGTAATAATGACAATAATAGTAAAAATACTGATGGTCTCTTGTCACGAACGAAATTATCGTTCAAAATAAGCTCTTTATGTAGATATCAGAGTAAGAATTAAAAAACGATGATATGTGCATTTTTCAATTGCTGGTAATGTTAAGTCCTTCCTGTATTTATTTGTGAAATAGCTCATTTTTAAATAATTTTCTATCCTCTGACTGCTCTATTCCTGTCACTGGGAAGTAAAGGGACGGACGGCAAGTTTGTTAGCTTGGTATGGAGTAAATTGCTATTAACATCAATTGTTTTTAAAGAGAGCAGTATCAAGGTACCTGAGAAATTAAATTGCTCAACTGCTTTCCTTATTCTCCTATATTTGTGGGAGCAGCATCAGAAGAATACTTTTACGTTATTTATTATTATTATTCATTTACTATTCATTATCGTTATTCATTCATGACATCACTACTTGAGGCAACCATGAGTGTCCTTAGTCTTCGTCCGTGCTCAAGGTGACCGGTCATCGGGTGCGCTGTCAGCTGCGTCGCCACACCTTCAGCGCCTGGCGGGACACGAGGCGCCGTATTCAACTCCCACTCACCTTGAGTTCACTTCGGAGTGTGTGGCGCAGCATCTCTATAAAAACTGCTGGTATTCGGTAGCTATGTCTGTACCAAGCAGGATCTGTAAGGATTACGTGCAAAATGTGTGTTTGTGTGTGTGTTGTGTGTGCGTGTGTGTGTGTGTGTGGCTAATATGTGGGATGCGATTTTCAGACACACACACACACACACACACACACACACACACACACACACACACACACACACACACACACACTCACACGCTCGCAAACACACACACACACACACACACACACACACACACACACACACACACACACACACACACACACACACACACACACACACACACACACACACACACACACACACACACACACACTGTTCATTTCTTCCTCTGTCTGTCTCTTTTCTACTTCTGGGTTTCTTTTTTGTATTGTCTGTTTGTTTTTTTCTACGTCTGCTTGCTTCTTCCTCTCTCTCTCTCTCTCTCTCTCTCTCTCTCTCTCTCTCTCTCTCTCTCCTCTCTCTCTCTCTCTCTCTCTCTCTCTCTCTCTCTCTCTCTTTCTCTCTCTCTCTACTCTCTCTCTCTCTCTCTCTCTCTCTCTCCTCTCTCTCTCTCTCTCTCTCTCTCTCTCTTCTCCTCTCTCTCTCCTCTCTCTCTCTCTCTCCTCACTCTCTCTCTCTCCTGCTGTGTGCTGTTTGTGTTGAGAACTTTTGGACAACCCGCACGTTTGTTTGTCGCGAAGTCGAGTTGAATTGTGTGCATTTTGCCGTGTGTGTGTGTGTGTGGTGTGTGTGTGTGTGTTGGTAGGTACAGTATGTACGTGTATACATGTCCCCACGTGTCTTTATTCATGGTTACATCACTATTTTTCATACAGAATACTATGTGCAACTATCGGGTTTCTATAATGTCTTTGTAAGATTCTCTTTCGTGTGTGTCGGCTTTTCGTAGTGTGGTGATGTGGCGTGAGCTGCGTGGACATGTGCAGCGCGGAGGAGATAGACAATGCGTTCACCAGGATCATTATGTGAAGTCTGAAGACAGGAATGCATAATATGTATTACAGTGAGGCCAAAGTGGTATGTTCGTGTTGGGTTCGCTTGTGTGTCTCGACTTATTCATTCATGGAGTTTCGTGTCCAGGTGAATCCGCTGCGCTTCTTATGCAGGACAAATGGCGTGTCGCTTACTTCTTGTCCATTACCTCGTGGCTTCCGGCGCGGTTTGCGTGGGGAACGGCGTGTCGAGCCGCGCGGCCTTGGCAGCTTTAAAGGCGAGAGTGCCCCACTCGGCAGCATGAACATCTGCAAATTGTGTCTGCGATATTAAGCACCAATAATACTCACACTGAAGCGCCGAGCCAAATTTGAATAATTAAAAATATCGCCTTCCTGCTGGAATAACTGCAATGGTCCGGTGTTGGTCTTTTTTTCCCCCCAGCACAACTTTAGTATTATTGCCCGGAATGATAAATGGCAGCGGCGCCCCGGTTCCTGCCTACCTGTGTTGCTGCATACGTCAGCGGCGCCGCCACCGGAACCTTTACTTATCCGCGCCGTAACTCTAGCCGCCCATTTTGACCAAGTCGAGTCATAACGTTGATGACAAACTCTCCGCACCGCCGGCACCGTGACGCAAACGGTCCCTCCATCCCGCCAGCCAGCCAGGTGAGTCCAAGGGCCGCAAACCACATCCCTCCTTACCTGGTCCTCGTTTAGCTCCAGGTGGGCAGGCCAGGGGAGGGTCAGACATTTCCTTTTTCTCAAGCAGCCTGTCGCCTTGCATCACAGTTCGGGGCGGGCAAGGCGCTGCTCGTGTTTGTCATATCGGGGCGGGACTGTCGCGGCCTGCAAGGTGCTGGGCGCCGCCTCTCCCCAGCCTTCCTTCCTCTTCTTTCACTCCAACCGGAAGCTCGGAGGCAAGGAGTCAGGTTTTTTTTTTTTTTTTTTTTTTTTTTTTTTTTTGGTATAGGCAGTCACTTGGCGTCCCGGATTTGCTGCCTGTGTGTTGTTACTTGTCCGCTGTGCAAACTCAAAAAAAAAAAAAAAAAAAATCTTTCCATAAACTCTGCGTTCTGGTAAATATGGTTGAGAATATTGTGGAAAAAAAAAGTGGCGATATGAACAGTTATCTGAAAAAAAAAGTAACCTAATCGCTTGGATGAAATGGTAATTATTCCTCCAATCATAGTTACCTTTGGCAGTTAATTGGAGAGCATGACAGGTAACGCTTTTCGTCCGATATTTTTCTGTGAATGTGACAAAGAGTGTGGGTTTTTTCCTCGCCGATTTAAAGCAGGTATGTGTGTGTGTGTGCATGTGTGTGTGTGTGTGTATGTGAGCCGCCGGGCCCTCGCAACAGCACAGAAGGCTGAGGGTAAACTGGCGGTGGTGGTGGTGGTGGTGGTGGTGGTGGTGGTAGTGGTGGTTGTGTTGGTGGTGGTGGTGGTGCGGAGAGACAAGTAAAGGCGAGAGTTCAGGTGGCCGACTTATAGATTTTTTGGTGTTTGAAATATGCGGAGAAACAGATGGGCAGGGAGTGAAATAGGGAAAGGCGGTAAGGCAGACGAATAGACACAGGTGGGAAGATTAATAGACACAGGCCCGGACAATCCTAAACCAACGCGGCATTAAGTAAATCCAGAAAACTGTGTCGCCCTGGCAGCCTTCCAAGATTCCTTCCATCCTTCCTTAGCCTCCTCCCGCCCCTCCATTCTCTCCTCCGCCCCGCCTCTTCCCGCCAGGGTGATGGGTCGTGAAGAGAGGCGGAACAGCTCGGGGTCGCGGGCGTCTCCCTTTAATCGCCAGTCGCGTCACGGTGGCCACGGGTCGAGGGAGAACTCTGGAGGGCCACTCTGACTGCCCTGGCTGCCACCAGCTTCAGCCAACCACTGATGGCTGCCGTACGCCTCACCACCGCAGCTGCCCTAGTGCCGGTGGGCCGTTTAATTGATTAACCGCCTGCCATGCCTGTCTCGTCTCTCTTAATGTATCTATGGGGTGTTAAAGACGGCTGAAGACGAAAAGAAGCCACCTCTGTTATTTCAGGGAAGTAATTTTGATATGGGAAACGTGACGCATGTTGTTTTGTTACCCAACGTTCACTCGCTTTATAATAGATGGTATCGCTTGACCACAAACAGCTTCTCGATTTACTAGTTTCATAGCACAGAGCCTATTAAGGTTATCGTGCCTGCTTCTGTAAGTTAGTTCTTCCTTCTTGCTCCTTTGTGCTTTCGCTATCAGTAAGGCTACACTTTTCATCTATATTTTGTTACAGATTCCATAAATTTCCCTCGCCTCATAAGGGCTTTCACAAATCCACGTATAATGGGCTTCATAAAGTTCCCCCACGGACCTTCATACATTTTCTTGTCTTGTTTCTTTCCTTCCCTGATAGTCGGAACGCACTTTTCATGTACATTTTGTTACTGATTACATTCATTTCCTTTGCCTCTTAAGGGCTTTCACAAATCTACGTATAATGGCCTTCATAAAGTTCCCCACAGACCTTTATTCACCCTTTTTGTTTTAGCCCTGCGTAGCGTAAGGGAAGATGTGGCCCGTACCGCCCATATTTTTCGAGGCACACTGGCCATCGCGAGGTCTTACGATGCGAGAGGGAGACAGGAGCGCTGCGAGGTTGGAAGTGGAGAGCCCTGTGCGTGTCCACCAGCGGGTAAATCCAGAAAAGCTCATGTAGATTTGTGGAACGAGAGGGGAGTGAATGATGAAGAGAAGAGGATGGTCGTACAGTGAAGGCATTCAATATTCAAGAACGTTAGATGTGATACTCGTGTGATTTGTGAGGCAGCTGAAAGGGCGTGGATGATAAAAGTGTGCATGAATAAACTGCAAGGAACTGCGTATCAGTGAGTCGCGTGTTGGAAGCGATGAAGCCACACCTCCGCTGCTACCAAATACAGGTGAATGATGACACAGAACTGCAGACAGATGGGTCATTTTACCGTCATATATTTGCCTCACTTGTGATTTGTCCCGAAACTTGCATTGGGAGGTTGGACACGCGCGATGGGAGATGTGAAAAATGAAGATCAGAAATATCGATTTTGAGCCGAGGTGAGTCAGGAAGTGAGAGGAAGGAAGGAAGGAAGGTGTGCCAAGCTCGCCTCCTGAGGGCAATTATGGGCCGGAATGTGCCGCGAGAAGCCGTTACGCCGCCACCGTTCATCGAACAAAGTATCCTGGGCAGAATTTTAGTCATTGAAGGATTTTATGTCTCGATTCCTGTTCTTATTTCGATGCGCGTGACGATGTGAGGCCAAACAAAGTTATGGAAGGGAAAATATACAGCACGTGTCCATGGAGAAAGGTGCATATGCTGGACGTGTCGAGAGAGAAACAAATACAGTTGATATAGAGAAGGTAAATTTAATTACTTTGTTATTGCTCCGTAAAGTGAAGGAGAGGGGAGCGAGCGGATGAAAATGGAAAAGGAGTGACGGTAGAAGAATAACAGGAAAATATTGAGCTATTACTTGTCCTCCTGGGAGAACACGGCCTATAGATGTAGGCAGGCTGGTCAAATACGTGTAGCTGGCGGCGCTCGGAGGTTCGGATATAGACGCCAAACACACGCCAAATACATAACATCACCTCATTGGTGGGCGCGCCGCTCGGTCTGGTGCTGCAGCTCCGCAAATAATGTACCAAGGCACCTCATCGTTACTAATGCTGACGGAAATAACTCGAGGATCGCATGAAGGTCCTATTTCAAGTCTCGCTGAAGGGAACCATATGTCCCACATCACTGCAATTAACATCATGATCGCTGATGGGAGTATGACACTGTTTACCTGATCTCAGTATCCTTACTCTATTTTAGTGATCAAAGATAAGGTTACAGACAGTAAAAGACTTGAATTACTCGATAGCCATATTTCTCACATCACTGCATTCAACACTGATAGCTAATGAGAATATAACTTTCTTACTTCATTTGAATATCCCTACACGCTTTTTCTAATCGAGGATTAAACACTAAAATATTTCAGTTAATCGATGGCCCCTTCTACCGTCCTTGGTGTCTTGAAATTATACGCTGAACTAAAACATTTCTAACTAAGCCTTGATGCCCACAACACTCAGAATTCAAAATGTTAACAATTCATTATTTTTATGTGACTGCAACTGTTGTGTTTTCTTGGCTGCATGACACCTGCGCTGTACTACCTGAAGAATTTTACTCATAGTAATTATCGTAGTCAAGATCTCACGCTGCTTGGGAGGGTCATTGTACATGTCATTTGATACTCGGCTGCATGATACTCAGGCCATAAGGGTGTTCAGGTCGTTATGGGTTCATTATGTTCACCGCCTCAAAAAAAACTACTCTCTTGTTTCCATGGCGCTTTCACTGCTACGGTTATCCTTTGCTAACATTCATTGCACTGTAAAGTATCGCTTGCATAGACACAGAAACAGAGAGAATAGAAGGTTAATTTTGTGTAAGCTACAGAACTAATTAAGAGACTGTCGTACAAAAATGTGTGTAAAAAGTTGAAAGGTAATTATGGGAAAATTGTCTAGCAGTTGAAGGATTAAAGTATAATGATTAGCCTTTACCGACACCTTTTGCATAGAAAGCGGCGCCAAACCCTGAGCATCGACGTAGGTCTTGCTGGTGGCTGACGGGGAGCTAGTCACTTGGTACTGAGGTGAAAGGTACTTAGATCATAAGAGCTCAAGTCACAAAGCCAGAAAAGGGTTGGTGGGTCACTCCTTAAAGGGTTGGTGGGTGGATGGGTGAACGGGTGGTTGGATGGGTGTAGGTGAAATGTCAGCGAGAAGGTGGAAATATTGCTAATGTAGACTTGCGATGGTGACTATTACGTGCATATAGTTGTGTGTGTGTGTGTGTGTGTGTGTGTGTGTGTGTGTGTGTGTAAAGGAGAGAAAAAAGATAGGTTGCATTGTTGAAAGGAAAAGTGGCTGCGAACTTTCACAGTGAATATGCAGTTGTTGTGAAATAAAAGGAAGGGAAATGAAAAAAAAAAGAAAGACAGAATTCAAAACCGTAAAGACAAAGTTTAGGAAATGTTCCAAAATTTTGATTAAACCAAAAACCCAAATGAGTCTCTGGATAAATGCAACGAAAACAAGACGAATAGGAAAGCTGCAAATACAGTGTGATGGAGTGAACAGGGAGGTGGAAAGAGAGAGAGAGAGAGAGAGAGAGAGAGAGAGAGAGAGAGAGAGAGAGAGAGAGAGAGAGAGAGAGAGAGAGAGAGAGAGAGAGAGAGAGACGTACGCTTGCTATCACCTGTGTGTGTGTGTGTGTGTGTGTGTGTGTGTGTGTCCGCGCTGTGTCAGGTGACGAATGCCGTTAATTAGCAGAAATGCGGAAACTCTGCGTCGAAGATTAGATTAACGTGAAAGTGATTAATACAGCGAAGAAAAAGCAATACAACTTTCGCTCCGTGTGTGACAAGACTTTAATTAGTACAGATGCATCGGAATACTAACCCCCCCCAAAAAAAAAGAAAGAAAAATACGACTTTAAAAAAAAAGGAAAAAATAAAATGCTGACACTGTGCTAAAGCTACGTTAGAAAGAGTGTACCTTTAATAGTGTGGTTAGAGTCAGGGCGATGGGCGGAATGTTTGCTGCTGTGCTTATGGATGAGTAGGTAAAGAAGGTAAAGTAGGTGGCCAGGTAAGCTAAGTAGATAAGAAGATAAGTGGATAAGCAGACTGATAGGTGATAGATAGATAGATAGTGGTGAGGTAGATAGATTGACAAAACAGATAGCTAGATAGGTAGATAGACATGCAGATAGATAGATAGGTAGATACATAGATAGGTAGATGAATAAATAGATAAATAAATAGACAAATTAATGGATAGATTTATAAATGAATAAAGAAATAACTTGGGTAATACATAGATAGAGGAGATAGATAGATAGATAGATAGATAGATAGATAGATAGATAGATAGATAGATAAGTATATAGACAAATTGATAGGCAGATAAACAGATAGATAGACCGACAAATAGATAGAAAGATAGATAGATAGGTATATAGACAAACTGATAGCCAGATAGATAGACAGATAGATAGTCATTCTACTGTGGGAAGGGCGAGGTTACCTTCATCTGATTTATTACCGGGGCAGTTTACGTAAGCATAATTGTTTGTGTGTGTGTGTGTGTGTGTGTGTGTGTGTGTGTGCATGTAATAACTGACAGGGGCCTGAGCGATGGGTAGTGTAATTAAAAAAAAAGAAAAAAAAAACACTAGATTTGCGGCAATTGTATTATTATTGTTGCATGTATGAACAGTGTCATCAGTGTGGCAGGAACGTGGTGTGGTGAGAGACGGAGAGAGAGAGAGAGAGAGAGAGAGAGAGAGAGAGAGAGAGAGAGAGAGAGAGAGAGAGAGAGAGAGAGAGAGAGAGAGAGAGAGAGAGGTCTCTAATGGACATCTAAAAAAAAGAAACAGAAACAAAGAAAGAAACAGATAAATAAAAAAAAACTGCAAAATATAAAACAAACACAAAAATTAAAAAAGACAAAAAAACAGACATGAACACATAAATAGAGAAACAGACAGAGATAGAGACAAAAACATGCAGATATATACATAAAAACACACACACACACACACACACACACACACACACACACACACGCTCAGACAGAGAGAGAGAGGTAGATATATCAGACCAGCGTGGGAATGGAAACAAATGGATCGCCCCAAATGTTATGCGTGTAATTAATGCAGATATGATGAGGCTGGTGAGTTTTGGGAAGGTTCGTGAATGCAGAGATATGAGAGCAAACATTAATTAAGGGATGTTGGGAGGTAGGGAGGCTGTGAATTATGCAGGTGAAAGGTGTGTCACGCGAGGGGCTGATGAATGGTGGAGCTGCGAATTTCTAAGGTTTGTGAGTGAAATAGTGATCAGTGGTATTTGAATAGATGCACGGTGGATTGGTGTAGCCTTACTTCAACTTATTATGACCTTATCATTTTGTCCACTCGAAATGAAACCCAAATTAAATGTGGTTTCTTACATGGCTTCGTTTATTATGACCTTATTATATTTTTCACTTGAAGCTCAAGATAAATGTGTCTTGTATTGCTTCATTTACTGCTACTTTATTATATACTATACTTATGCAGAGCTAAAACGTTGCAACTTACATAGATTCGTGTTCTTAAATGTATTGGAGCTCTAATCCGACTCCTCCTAATTGGTTCTCATGAAGGTTATTGGCGTTTTCAAGTGTGTGCTTGATTCTAGTGGTAATTGAACGCAGGATTCGCATTACCAATAGGGAAAAACGCCAATGAAAACGTTTTTGCTTAACTCTGTGTCTTTTTAAATTAGTTTTATGGGAGAACAACGTGTTCAGGAATGGAGGGGAAACTTATGGAGAGTTGTAATCGTTATTTTGGGTTAAAGTTGCATCGCTATAAAAGAAAGACTTGGCTCGTGACTATGAGTTTCCTTAGTTTTCAGCATGAGTTTTTTTTTGGGGGGGGGGAGGAGAAGGCGGGATTTGTTTTGGTTAACTATTATTTTGTCCACTTCAATGATAACAAGTCAAAGTGAAAAAGTCACACATCATCCAGAGGGAGACTAAGAAAGACAGGAAACAACGACTAGTTTAGTTCAGGAGGTGGTGTGGTACTCCTCCTTTAAGTGAGAAAGAGCGATACCACTGAGGAGGAAGGTTTGATTAGGAGTGTTTCCGAAGGTTCCATTAGGTGTGTTTCCAACGCCACCTAACGTGTTCCTCCCAATACTGAGAGACACCAAACGATACAGGGATTTGTGCTCCTTGGGTACATATAGTATAGATAATCAACATTTCTTTAATAAATTAGGAAATACATGCACCTCCATTATCTTATCTTTCAGAGTTGCTTCAAGTCTGAAATGGAAATTGTCATCTTTTTTTCATAATTCCAAATAAAGTAGGAAATGCATGCACCTTCATTACCTCCACCTTTCCATCCTGCCTGGAGTCTCAAATGGAAATGGTCACCTTTAATTTTTTTCATAATTCCAAAAGCAGATTCTCTTACCTAGACAAAGCTGCTTATTACTATTTTGGTCCGTGGATTTGTAAACGAAATAACAGCAAAGGGTTTAGGGTGAGGCTGTGCAGTGTCGTGGCGAGCGGCGTGCACTATTCATTAGTTGCCTCGCCGGTTGTACGAGGAAGGGAAAGCAGAGAGGCGGTGCTGGGATTCAACAATAATAAGGAAAAGCTGCATCACTACCTCCCTTTAGCTTCCCTTTACTTCTCCGCATCATACTCCCCTCTACGCTTGTCCAATGCAACTATAGCCAAGCAGCGCCTCATGTCCCTGCCACTTTATTAATTATGGGCGTGTGTCCTAGTTGCTGATCCTCTGAATTCGCAAAAGGAGGTCAGAGGTCGGTGGTGTCAGTTCTCTCTCTCTCTCTCTCTCTCTCTCTCTCTCTCTCTCTCTCTCTCTCTCTCTCTCTCTCTCTCTCTCTCTCTCTCTCTATCTATCTATCTATCTATCTCTATCTCTCCTCTCCTCTCCTCTCCTCTCCTCTCCTCTCCTCTTCTCTTCTCTCCTCTCCTCTCCTTTCCTCTCCTCTCCTCTTCTCTCCTCTCTCTCTCCTCTCCTGGATCCCCTCGGTACTCTGCCTGTCCTGCTTCCCCCGTGCCCCGAGCCGCCCCTCAGAGGCTGCCTGCTTCCCTTGCTTGTCGTCACTCGGTGTTGTTGTCCTTGTGGTTATTTGCATAATGTGTTTCAGAGAGAGAGAGAGAGAGAGAGAGAGAGAGAGAGAGAGAGAGAGAGAGAGAGAGAGAGAGAGAGAGAGAGAGAGAGTTTATACGTACGTAAGTTTGTAATGGGTATCTTATGTAGCGTTTCATGAACCCTAGTCCGCCACAGGATCGTCAGTAAGTACAAAATGAAGCACAGTATAAGTGATAAAATTAATGTCAGCGTTCCTTATGGCGACTTAGTGCATGCAAAACTGGAAGAGTATTATAAAAGAATTCAGTGTGAATGTTATAAATAGTGTGATTTGCGTTGCTGGTTCACGCTACAGGAAAACGCTGCTGGAGTATTTATTTTTTTATGTTAATTCATGTTTTAAATATTTGCAGTAAATCACAAAGGCTTAGGAGCTTGAGAGTTATGCAACAGGTATCCACTGTAATTGTTTTCCCTAATGATGTGTTACAGGAGGATTTACAGTGGGATTTACTGCAATGATGATGATGATGATGATGATGATGATGAATGGGGGAAGGAGGAGGAGGAGGAGGAGGAGGAAAAAGGATATCAAGTGAAATACCCCCATTCTTCATTTGTCAGTCAGTATCGTCAGTCAATCCAATCAATCTGTGGCGTCAGTCAGTGCTGCTGGTCAGTCAAAGCTACCAGTCACTGCCTCCTGTCAGTGCAACAATCAGCTTAGATGTGACGCCAGTCACTGCCGCTGTCAGTGTGATCAGTGAGAGCCACCAGTTAATGCCGCCAGTTAGAAGCAGCAGTCAGCAGTCAGCATCGGCAGTCAGCAGTGAGTGGTGGGGGTCAGCACACTCACGTCAGCCGTGCCGTCGCCCCGCATGACTTTCAGAGTCCCTGTGCGAGAAGTAAATATTGAAAATCTATTGAGTCTGGCTTAAAAGATCAAGAAGGCGGCGGCTTTTCTTCGCGAAGAGCCTCGTAATTTTGTCTGAATCCACTGCCTCTCCCTCCTCGGGGGAGTCTTACCTGCCTTGTGCGACGGCAGCGGCGGCAGCGGTGGCGGAGTCAGGGCGGGGGGCGGGTGCACGACCTGAGGCAGGTGGCTCCAAGTGGCTGGATTCTCCTCGAGAAAATGGAGGAAGGTCTTAAACGTTGATTAATCACCGCGAGCGAGGGATTATCCGAGTGTCACCCGCGGTATGAGAGTGTCCAGTACACTGATGAACCGAGCCAACGGGAGGGAAGAAGTGTTCGCTGTATTGTGTGGTGGCGGCTGCCCTCACCCTCACCCTCACCCGTCTTGGGCAGCGCTTCCCCCTTGTTGTCTTGTTTCTGTCTGTCGCTCCAGCCACCCGTTCTTGTCAGCCCTTCCCTCCTGTGTTTCATTCCCACGCCTCGCCAGTATCTCTCTCGCGCGCTTGATGGCAGCGCATCTGTTTTCATATTCCCTTTCTTCCACCTTGAAGTTTACACCGTTAATCCAAACATAAATAGTTATTAGGCAATGTCGTACCTCGTATATACATGACGTACACGAAACTCCTGTAGAATGGTTCACTTTCCTTTATCCACTTAACATAAAGCAGCACAGGTTGCCTTTGTCATCTCCTGAGTGCGTGGTGAGTGTTGAGAGGGCAGCAGTCACGGTCCTTTGTGTAGCTGATAATGTAGCCATGAAAACACTCCCGCCCGTCCTTCCCTGCCTCCGCGTCTAATCTAATTGTATCAACTCTGCTCGCGGGAGTGTCCGGGATGAGGGAAAGTTTGTAATTACGACACGCAGCAGTACTATTTTTGCCTGCGTGTTGTGCTTTCGCTGCGCAAGACTTCCTTCCCTTGCTTCCTGACTTGAGATGTGATGCTTTGGCTCAGTGTGTGTGTGTGTGTGTGTGTGTGTGTGTGTGTTTATATCCTTTTGTGTGGCGTGTTATTCTGGTTGTTTAGTGATGGTGGCAGTGTTGCTATTGTTGTTGTTGTTGTTGCTATCGTTGCTGTTGTTGTTGTTGTTGTTGTTGTTGTTATTATTATTATTATTATTATTATTATTATTATTGTTATTATTATTGTTATTATTATTATTATTATTATTATTATTATTATCATTATTATTATTATTACTATTGTTATTATTATTGTTGTTGTTGTTGTTATCGTTGTTGTTGTTTTTTTGTTGTTGTTGTTGTTGTTGTTGTTGTTGTTGTTGTTGTTGTTACTGCTGCTCTTACTGCTGGTGCTGCAATTACAGTCGCTTTTGATGCATGGTGGCAGCAATACATTAAAGCGGTGGTGGTGGTGGTGGCGCGTCATAATGTTTCACCAATGACTGGAGTGACCCTCAGCTAACGGGGCGAGGCGGGCTGCTGATAATAATGGCCATTCCTTTAAGACGCAGTGAAGTGGCGAAGACAGAAAAAAAAAAAAAAGTGACCAGACGGAAGGGCGGGCACCAGCCACATACATACTTAGACACACACACACACCAGTAAGATTATCATAAGACAGGAGTGAGTGTAGACAAAAGTGTGGCGGGGAAGAAATATGTCTTGACTGGGAGGGGCGCACATCGATCATGGTCTGGGGAGGGCTCATCAGGGGGAAGCAAAGTGGTCGGTGCAGGAGCGTGATTTACAGCGTCGTGGGGTCAGACCTTCACCACGACACGCCCTTGGTCTCCCCCTCCTCTCCCTCTCTCCCTCTCTCTCTCTTCTCCCCCATCATGCCGTGACGTCTCCGCCCCAAGCCGCCGCACGCTAATGGAAGTAATGGTGGGATGTGTTTTTGCCATCTCTTCTTCTCCTCGTGATGTTATTGATGGCAAAGGTTTCGGGGAGCGGCCATACCTCATGTGGCACTTAACCTCTCCGCTATTCTCCATCTCCCGGACATTTTTTCCCGTCCTTTTACATCAAGATTCGTGTGTGTTGTTCACCCAATAGGAAGTGAGAGCGGAGAAAAGACAGTAGTGGGGATACACTCAAAGATAAAGCGGAGGCAGTTTTATATCCCTGCAGAAGTGGACACCCGATGACTAATGGCTATTGATGGTGATGATGACAGCAGAGGACATGGCTGCTGATTTATCTCTGGTTTCCTGCAGTATTATATAAAAACTATGGCTTACGAGGATGGCCACAGTGCCCTGTATGTCCTGAAGTCGACTCGCTCTGTAGTTCTGCGCGCCATGTATTGCACACTGTAATACATCATTGAGGCTTAGGCGCGTGTTGTCTTCTGTTCTCAGGGTAACTACATAGAGCGCTGCCAGTCATGATTCATTTCAGGTCGATATTGACTCACGGAAATAGGATGGGAATGGGTTCATCGAGGTCACCCAGAGATAAGTCTTGCAGGTCGTCAGTAAGAACTCCTCCACCTTTACTTAATATTTGGCATATGTCCCTGGTGTTGCGGTGCGATAGATCAATCAGTCAATCAATCAATCAATCAATAGGTCAGTTAGTCAGTCAATCAGCTAATCAGTCAGTCAATCAATCAATCAATCAATTAATCCGACAATTGATCACTCCGTTCATGTCGAGACAATAGCATTCAAAAGAGTCTCAAGCTGCCGAAAGGGCGCTAATAGGAGCATAATAAAGTATCTGATGTGCTGCACGATGGCAATGTACAGCAGGCTCTCATTCACCACAAAGTCCACAACACCACCATCTGCTTAGTCCCGAGGCAGCCACTTCCTCCCACCGCTCC
>NC_087157.1:24718115-24745615 GCF_035594125.1 Scylla paramamosain
GTGAACAGGGGCTACACAACAAGAGGCTTGCCCATTTGCCTCGCCATGCCCGGGATTCGAACCCGGACCTGCTTGGTTGTGAGCCGAGCTTGCTAACCACTACACTACGCGGTGTGTGTGTGTGTGTGTGTGTGTGTGTGTGTGTGTGTGTGTGATATCCAAGGGCACGATCAAAGGTAAAGAAGTTATTTTGCGAGTGTTTTCAGTCCTTCAAATAGCGGCAGTGAGGCGATGACTACGTACTCTTATCTGTTTTTCAAGGCCTAAGTATTCATCACAAATCGATGACCTTTTATATGTAGACTCCAGGTCCTATGAATCCATTACCGGCATCCCATGAGGCAGTGTCCTTGAAAATATAGCGTTATTAATCTTTTATGTGCTTCATATGCGCTCTTACATGCATCGATCAAGGATATAACGAAGATAATAGTATCACTAGGCCAGCGGTCGAGGCTCGCAGGCCAGCTGATCTGTCATAGAAAACGGAAGGCCGGGATAGATGAGTCTACTTTTAAACGATAGTTATAACCAAATGAGCTTCCAAACACTTGCTATTCTATGCTTCTGAAATGTACAGATTCCACTAAAATACACGAAATTATCTGTAATTGTAGTCTAATCTTTCTCCTTGTGTTTCAGAGAGCGGCTGGTGTATTAGTATCACACTGGGCTGTAGGAAGGAAAAACACTCAGCTGACACCAGTAAGCAAAGCATCTGTGGTGGTGGTGATAATGATGGAGTGGAGGGTGGTGGTGTATTGTGCTCACTGGTGAAGCGTTGCTCTGTACTGGTGCTGGCACATCTGTGTAGGGTGTCCTGCTACACGCCCTCCTCACCTGACGAGGATGAGGCGCGTCCCGACATTGAGGTGCAGTATTATAAGTAAGTGAAGAAGTTTTTCAGCTATTGGTGTTTTGGCGTTTTTTTTTTTTTTCTTTTCTTTTAATGTGTCCTGGCGAGGTTATACTTTCACGCCCGTCTTTTTTACCGGTGGACGAGACCATTATACTTTTTGGATTTGTTATTATTCTTCATTGTTATACTTTCATGTCCGTTTAATTTTGGTGGACGAAACTATTAAATTGTCATCATCATTGTGCTTCACTGTTACATTTTCGCGTCTGTCCCATTATAGTGGACGAAGCAATTATGTTTTAGTTTTATCATATACTTCATTGTTATATACGCCCTTACCATCACCAAGAAGAGAAGAAAACAGTATGTATGCATCATTTCGATATTATTTCAGTAAAACTCCTCGTCGCTTGCTGATTGGTGGAGTGTAAGTAGTGTTTGGTGTAAATTCAAGGTGTCCTTAATTGTTTGTCTTTGGTAGACTGTTACGTAGCTTAAGGACATTGTTAGTGGTAGTTTAGTAGATTATTACGTGATAATCAGGAAAGTATGTGCCAGTTAGAAGACTTTGTGCCAGTTAGTTAAAAGATTATACATGATAGTTAGGAGAGTGTCGTTTAAGAGTATGTGGCCGCTAAAAGACTGTATACGGCATCAAGGAGAATGCAGGTAGTAGTTAAGAAAATATACGTGTCATTTAGTAAACTATAAGTACCATTTAGGAGGACATGTGGCAGTCAGGAGAGTGTATGTCCCAGTTAGGAGAGTGTAGGTGCCGTTTATGAGTATGTATGTGGTGGTTAGGAAAATATACGTACCATCGGAGAAATTGCGTGTTATTTAGAATATGTGCTATTTAGGAAACTATGTGGCGGTTAGGAGACTGTGCCAATTAGGGGTTGTGTATCTGTCATTTTCCTTTTATTTCGTTTTCTTTATGGGGAGACACAAGTAAAGTACATTTTTTCCCTTATGCGTATAGAAGAAAAAGAGTCTACGTGCCGTTTTCCTTTTCTTTACTTTTTCTTTTTTGGGGGAGACACAACGAGCGGATTTTTTTTCCTGAATTTGTGTGTGCCCTTTGGTCTTCCTCCCTTGTGCATAGAAAAAGGAGACTGTCCGTGCCCTTTTAAACAGTGTACGTGGAATATATGTTGAGTGTACTTAACTCGTCGAACAGAAGACACCAGATTTGAATTGAAATGCCAGGTTATATATATATATATATATATATATATATATATATATATATATATATATATATATATATATATATATATATATATATATATATATATATATATATATATATATATATATATCAATAAAAGATAAAAAATAAAAAAAAAAAAAATAATGACACGTATGAAAATTAAGTATATGATATTGTTAATAAGATTTGACAGAAAAAGAAAAAAAAGGTAATTCTTTACAATAAGTCAATTGCCCCATCATTTCTTTACCCTCCCAAATCCCTCAAATAAGCTTAGGGCCTGTAGAGAATCGGATTTTGGGGGAGGGGAGAAAATAAGTAAAATATGGGCTTTATTATTATTTTTTTTTTTTTTATTTTTTTTTTATTTAAGGAGAAAAATTGATTCTTAGAAAAAGAGAAAAAAGATCCAAGATGCAGCACAATTTCGGAACTATTGCAGCCACATCAGAATCGTGCCGCCAATTATTTTTACATTTACGGCAAATCCATAATGTGTCCTGCATTATATGTGCGTACGTGCCACGGGCTTGTTAGAAAGAATAACCAAAAGAAATAGTTTTCTTAAGAGCATGATGCCATGATGAGCTAACACGATCAAACATGTATTTTCAGTGTTGGCGAGGGGCACGTGTGTCGCGGTAGAAGTTTTATCAGAGTGCGTTGTGTAAGACTTCATTACGGCGCCTCGGGGATTTGTATCACAGCTAATCTGGTAATGGGATTATTGTGAATATTGTTTTATAGCGTGATGCGTTGGGCTTACATAATCTGTTCCAGCTTTGCTTGCATGAATGTGTTGCTGCATACCTGTTCACTCTTCCATTGTTTATTTGTGTGGAAGTTTTTCTTCAGTTTCGCTTATTTGATCAGTGTTAACTTAATCCTGCCGGTAAATATTTTTGGTTAAACCTAACCTAACCTAACGCCTATGTGCCTCATCCTAAATGCTTCTTTAATAGAGAAACTGTTTTTTTTTCTTTATATATAACATGTGTAATGGACAAAGGCAACAAAGAATAATGAAAAAAAAAAAAAAACTCACTAAGGTATTAATCTCTAAAGAAAAAAGGGCCAGAAGGATTATTAAAAATTGGAGAAGTGTCTCGAGCTGATATGGTGTGACATACATATAATCATGATATTTATAATTTCATCAGAAAAAAACAAAATAAATAAATAAATAAAAAATCCTTTGGTATTATTCTGAAATGCTAGTATTTTAACACTTAGGGACAAGGGAGAACACAGGAACAGAAGAGAGGCAAGAGGCCAGTAGGCGTATACGTGGCTGTCCCTGTACAAAACACACACCTATCATCCCTTTCAGTAAATTTATCTAACCTTTTGAAGCTCTCTACTGACTCAGCACTAAGAGAGAGGGAGGGAAAGTAAGAAGTGTTCACTGTGATAAGCGATGTTACTGACTTTACTGATGCTCTTTGTTCGTGACTGTGCAAGGAAACTGTATAATGTAAACCAGTGTTTCATGACGTGTGTGTTACTTTCTCCACCGGCTGTTAATTGGGCAGGAGTGGTGAAGCAAAGGCGGTGCGGTGCAGGAAGACGGAGAGGGAGAGGGGAACAACTCCGCGTCCCCTTGCCAGTGTTTCACCGAGGCGCGGAAGTTAACGTGAAGTTGTTGCTTGTGGCCCGCGGAAAGTTGCTTCTGGTGGTGGTGGTGGTGGTGGTCGCCGTGTGTTTCGGGTAATATAATGTTCTTCCGGTTTGAAGCCATAAATTTACTTATTTTCTCATGATTCCTTATAACTTTGGACACTTTATTTTTGTGGTGCAGTCTCTTGTTATGATGCAGTCTCTTGTTATGGTGCAGCCTCTTGGAAATGTTCTCTGGCCTAGGAAATACAGAATAAACCTCATTTTCCATCTTAGTTTTGTGTCTATGAACATTTCCTGCAGTGCTTTGAATGTTACGAAGGGACGATACAAGTAATGAAATGCTGTAAGTAGAGATAGAAATTTCAGAAACACAGCGCAGAAACTAAGCCAACAAAAGACAAAATTAACCTCACATTCCCTCTTAATTTTGTCCACTCTTCTACAGCGCTTTGAATGTCGAAAAAGGACGACATCAATAGTAAAAGGGAGGGAGTTGGGAATTTCAGAGCCACTGTGCAGTAACTAAGCAACACATCTAATTGGAATTCTGACATGATAACTGAACATAAAAAAAAGTACACATTAATATTAAAAAGAAAGTAAAGATATCGGTTCAGAAATTTAGCTCGTACATTTATCTTATATATATATATATATATATATATATATATATATATATATATATATATATATATATATATATATATATATATATATATATATATATATATATATATATATATATATATATATATATATATATATATATATATATATATATATATATATATATATAATTTTTTAATTTTTTATCTTTTTTTTTGCCAGTCTTGAAAAAAATGTATCGCGTATGAGTCACATTGTATGTCTATTACAGTGTGCGTGCGTGCGTGCATGCGTGCGTGTGTGCGTGCATGCATGCGTGCGTGCGTGTGTTGATATGCATCTTGCTTATGGTAATGGCGGCACCTTGTATTGATTTTGAATTCATGCTATAAATGTTTGATTACCCAGCTGTGTGTGTGTGTGTGTGTGTGTGTGTGTGTGTGTGTGTGTGTGTGTGTGTTTTTGTGTGTGTGCGTGCGTGCGTGCGTGCGCGCGATTGGTTAAGTTTGATCTTCGTTGTTTATATTCTCCCTCTTTTTTGTAATTTAAATAGATTCATAATGCATATAATATCGTAGGTTGTGTTAATTGATTTAATTTTTTCTCTCTCTCTCTCTCTCTCTCTCTCTCTCTCTCTCTCTCTCTCTCTCTCTCTCTCTCTCTCTCTCTCTCTCTCTCTCTCTGCAATGAAGAAAAGTCAGTATTGAATTATTTAGAACAATGGCAGTATAGTATGGTTCGTTGTAATGGTAGTTGTAGTAGAATTTATTATTATTATTATTATTATTATTATTATTATTATTATTATTATTATTATTAACATCATCATTATCACCAGTGGTGTTTTCTTCTAAATGTTGTTATAATTACTGTAATGGTTTTCTGTGCCCACCTCCCGGTAGTTGCTTCCAGACATCGGGGCTGACTCTGGCCCGGATGTGACGTTAATATTTCACGAGTGTGTGTCAACACTGCCCAGTCTCCGTGTCGCGTTTTCTTATACATCAGCATTGCTTGGCTCGATATGCGTCATTTCAACGTCAAAAATTCATCCATTCTCTCTCTCTCTCTCTCTCTCTCTCTCTCTCTCTCTCTCTCTCTCTCTCTCTCTCTCTCTCTCTCTCTCTCTCTCTCTCTCTCACTGTGTTCTCTTTGTACGCGCGCTGCTTTATTATTCTCAGTCTTAAATACTCTTCATTCTTCAGTCGGACCTAGGATGTAACGCTGCAAGTCTTCGATAACAATACTTTACCCGGAAGATTATAATGAGTGAGATGGAAAGACTTATTTAATCCTTTGATTTTTATGAATTCTTATCAAGCTTAATGAAATATTGGGATGAAAGTTTAGAGTATACATTTTGAAAGATGTCGTAATACACAAAATGAATATCGTACGTATGGAGCTCAAACCCTTTATTGCATGAGTTTATATTTCTCCTTAAAACAGTTAAATACACGTAAGTACGTCATCTTCCCTTCCCTTGATCTGCTTCATGAGAGGAGTCTTGGGACATGTCTGGAAAAGTTTTTAGCGGTAACGTAGCTGGCATTTTTTTTTTTTTCATTTTTTTCTTCTGGTGATCTTTCTTCCGGTTGACTTCGCACGTGAAAAAAAAAAAAAAATAGATAAAGCAAGAAGAAATGATGATGTCTTATTTTTATTGACGGTCTGTGTTAATTTGTGATTCGAGTTGCAGGAATTCTACTTTTTGAGGACAGGAAAGAGTCAAATACTAAAGTAGCCCAGAAATGCCCGAAATCAATCTGGAAAAAAAGAAAATCCAAAACAGAATCACACCTGATAACAGTGAAGAAAGTAAACTACGTGGGAGTGGCTGCAGTGAATTATTCTGCAATATTACTGGGCTGAATAACTTAATTCTGAGCCTCGCGTCGTGTGGGCGGAGCGAGGCGGGACCACAGGCAACTATTTAACCTGGTCACTGTTATTTTAACCAGGTCCCGCCCACTCATCTGCATCCCCCGCGGCGGGTAGAGGGGTCCGAAGGGGGTGTGGGAGGCCAGCCACGCATCCCCCGCAGCTGTAGGGGCTGGAGGGACACACAAAGAGGCTTCATGAATCCCGAACACAAGTGTAGGCTTCATTAATCCCGAAGCAGCCCCTCAAAACGGTTCCATTCATTCGGTGGAAATGAATCAACGCTCCCGCTTCCCCGTTCCAAGCCAGTCCGGTCAGCGTTTGGATAATTCGGCACCAAATGGCTTCCCCAGTCGCTCGTAAGCTGCCCCCTAAAAAAACTAATTTCCCACAGAGATTAATATTGTAGCTGTTAATCATCATATTCCACTTGGGGCAAAAAAAAAAAAAAAGTTGAGTGGTATCCATTGGCTTCATATTTTTTTTTTTTTATTGTTAGTTACAAAATAATGATTAAACGTGTGTGGGATGGAATTAAGTGATGTTTGTTCGTGGAGGGCGGCAGAGGAGCCTTCGTCCAACGCCGCTAGGTGGCAGTGGTGACACGTGGCGCTTGAAATAATGAGTTTGTTCTTTGCTAGCTGACACTGACGTCCTCATCTATCACTACAGTAATTCGACTCGATAAGAGAAAGTAAATAAAATAAACAAAGAACGTTCTTAGTACACAGATGCAGAATTTATGTAGAATGTAGGGAAAAATGTATGATGGAAAATTAAGATACAGGCAAAGAAGTAGTGCTTTTAGGTTTGGTATGAGAGAGAGAGAGAGAGAGAGAGAGAGAGAGAGAGAGAGAGAGAGAGAGAGAGAGAGAGAGAGAGAGAGAGAGTATAATTGTGTGTGAAGAACTCTCGTGTTTAACTTACCACTTACCTTTGACTAAACAAAATAAATAATCAAATAAATAAACAAATAAATATAATAGCAATACACCACTTAACGTTAATCATATACCACAGGAGGAAGGTCTTTCAGAGTTGCGCTGTTAGTGGAAAAAAAACAGACGATGAAGTGCACAGAGCCAGAGAAGTACACAGAGCCAGAGACATTGAATTACTCTATGAAGGGCAATGTAGTCTGTTGGTGGGGGGAATAAGACGTAGCGGAAATGGAAATGGGGAATAAGAAGGAGGTCGTGAGACGTCAGCGTTTTGTAGACAGTTTGGTAGACAAGGAATTTAGTTGCTGTCAGTAAAAATATTGATTACCTGTCTTCTGAAATGATGAATGTACTTTCTCATAAAAGATAATGTTTAGATGTTTGGAGCGGAGCTGAAATATAGAAAAATGAGTTGAAAGAGGAAAATAAATCGAAGAAAATACATAAAGTACGGTAATGTTTAAACCATTAAGAGACAGTTAGAAATAAATAAAGGAAACAAAGGAAAGTAAATAAGAAAAACAAAGTTAATAATGTTGTGTAAACAAGTAAATTAGATAAATAGAAAAACACAAACATTATGTTATGTAAGCTGATTAGTAGATAGATAAAAGCATTGTTTCAGCGGAATAAAGAAATTAAATGTTATACTGAGACATATCACTGGTAAAGGATCATTTTGGATTTTGAAAAAAAGTGTTTTAATCCCCGTCAAGTCGTGAGAGAGAGAGAGAGAGAGAGAGAGAGAGAGAGAGAGAGAGAGAGAGAGAGAGAGAGAGAGAGAGAGAGAGAGAGAGAGAGAGAGAGAGAGAGAGGATCATTAATTAGTACGGGTATGTAGAGGACAGATGGAACTATACATTACTAATTACAGTTAAGGCAGGGTACACACACACACACACACACACACACACACACACACACACACACACACACACACACACACACACACACACACACACACACACACACACACACACAGGTAATTACCTTTTCCCTGTCACTGTAACGCTGTTTATTGGAGAGAGTGTTGGACAGTCAGATCTCTGCGTAGCTTTACCATCATGTGGGTCTCCGCGTCCCTTATGGCCTTCCTCCTCCTCCTCCTCCTCCTCCTCCGGACAGAGATTCCTGCAATAGTAGCGTAAAGTTTATATTTTTCCATTCTTGTTTCACTATAAATCCTCCACGCCAGTCTATTTTTCTAAAGAAATGTTGGAGTGGTTTTCTTCTTTAAAGTCTTCTCTTTTTGATGCCAGACAGGAAAATAAAGGAAGCTGCAAGAAGCCGTTAGGTCTGCACGTGGTAGTTCCATTATGAAACATACCTACCTATTTCCGTCTATCCTGTGACTGCCAACACTGATAATTACTTGAATAACCGTAGTCTGTTCAGTGAAGAAACATAAAACTCTAGGTACTAGAACATCCTAACTATTCGATTGCTTCTTTGCTGTCAGTGGTATTATTCAAAATTAAATTCTCTCTCTTGCCTCAGACTAATTTTCTTAAGTCTAAGGAAAACCCAAAGGAGAGAAACGGGTAATTCAGTCTGGAAAGTGTGTCATTCTCTACAAGCTCTGGCAGGAACTGTTGGGAGGGGAAAGCCTTTTCTCGTCTTAACTCCCCGATTACTTCTTTGCTGTCAGTGGCATCTAAAAATCATGCTCTAAAATCTTGCATGGGACCGAGTGCACTAAGCAGATAAGGAGTAATTCAGTCAGTCATTCATCCTCTGCGTTCTGGAGGGAGTGCTTGAAGGGAGAAAGCCTTTTCTTGTTCTACCTTTCATTCATACACATAACTTACCAAGACTAGGTTTTTCTTACTCTTTCTGTCACTAGTGTTGCATTTCATCATTTCCATCCCTTCATTTGTTTTTTGTTGTTGTTTTTTTGCTTGTTTGCGTGGGGAAATATTTATGTGCATTTGTGGCATTTTTGTTTATGCTTCTTTTTCTTCACTTTTCTTTCATATTTTTTTTAAACTTCTCCCCTTTCTTGTCGTGCTTGATAGAATTTCTGGGAACCGTCCTCATCACTCGGCATAATATTTCCGGACACGTCGTGAAGGAGGAGGAAGAGGAGGAGGAGGAGGAGCAGGAGGAGGAGGAAGAGGAGGAGGAGGAGAAGAAGGAGATGGAGGAGGAGGAGCGGATTTAGCGACATGATGGATGCGAGTGTTCCAGATTATCTTTTGTCGTAAATATTACGCGTTTTAAATGTGTGTGTGTGTGTGTGTGTGTGTGTGTGTGTGTGTGTGTGTGTGTGTGTGTGTGATATTTTTACTTGGCTCGTTATTTTTCCTGCTCCGTACTTCACTTCTTATGAATTATTTTCTCCCCTACCTCCCCCTTCACCTCTCTCTCTCTCTCTCTCTCTCTCTCTCTCTCTCTCTCTCTCTCTCTCTCTCTCTCTCTCTCTCTTTCTCGTGCTGTTTTATGTTCCCTTCTCTAAAGCATGAAGAAAAAATCACCTTTGTCATGTAACAGAATCGGTGAAGAATTGGTCGACTTATTCATCTCTTGTTAAAACTGATTCATGTTTCTTTTGTGTCGCCCAAGCACCTTACTTTTTTTTCTTCCATTTTTATTCTTCTTCCCTCTGCTCTTTCTCTTTCTCCTTCGCTTTCGTCTCGTATTTTATCTTCTCCCTCTTCCACTCGTTATTTTCTTTTTTCGTTTTTTTTAGTCTTCGTCTCGTTCATGTTTTCTTTTTTGCTTCGTTTTTGTTTTGTTCGGCGTCTTTTTCGTCGTCTTTGTGTTCTGCTTCTTTCTCCTTCCTCCTCTTTTCTTTCTCCTTCTCCATCTCCTCTTCTTTCTCCTCCTCCTGCTCCTTTTACCACATCTATTTTCCTCCTCTTCCTCCTCCTCCTCCTCCTCCTCCTCCTCCTCCTCCTCAATAAAGGTTCCTCAGATACTATTGGTGTAGCGTCACTCAGGTGGTCGCTCGTGCTCAAGCGAGATATTGAAATCTATGTCGCAGCATCCAGGGAGCCTAACTTTAATCTCTCTCTCTCTCTCTCTCTCTCTCTCTCTCTCTCTCTCTCTCTCTCTCTCTCTCTCTCTCTCTCTCTCTCTCTCTCTCTCTCTCTCTCTCTCTCTCTCTCTCTTGGTTTTATTATGAACGCATCTCCTAATCCTTCTTCTCTTTACCACCACCACCACCACTACCACCTTCTCCTCCTCCTCCTCCTCCTCCTCCTCCTCCTCCTCCTCCTCCTCCTCCTCCTCTTCCTCTTCCACCATTACCACCACCGCGTTCACCACCACCACCAACACCACCTCCGTATCCTGTGCATCCCTACCTTGCCTACTACGAGTATTACCAACCATTCCGTGTCCTTTCCTATTTGCATCTTACCCATTGCCCGCAGCCGTACATTCCGACCAGTCTCATAGCACGCTGGTATTCCACTACATCGCACACACACACACACACACACACACACACACACACACACACACACACACACACACACACACACACACACCAGAGAACAAAATAATCATAAGCCCTATATATCTTCCTTACTTTTTACCTAACCTAACCTCATCTTACCTAACCTAACCAAAACAAGCCTAACCAACAGCTTCTCCCATCTTTCACCGCTCAGTTACTCAAACCAGAGCACAATATAACCATAAACAACACACACAAACACTCCTATTAACGCAGCCCAGCAAATCACAACACAGGAGGAGGAAGCAAGCAAATACAAGCAAAACGAACACCATGAGCGAGAGAATCTTTTTTTGTGAGCGCGCGTGTCCTGAATATTGTGGACAATGAGGAGGAGGAGGAGGAGGAAGAAGAAGAAGAGGAGGTGGAGGAGGAGGAGGAGGAGGAGGAGGAGGAAGAGGAGGATGCTTGGAAGGGGAGGAAAGTAAGCAACACTCCCAGGTTACCGAAACATTCATTCAAACGTATTAATGTTCTCGCAAGCGCCTCGAGGACCTAATCTCCTTCTTGCCCTAGAGCGGAGAACAGGAGGAGGAGATGGAGGAAGAGGAGGAGGAGGAGGAGGAGGAGGAGGGGTGAGAGGAGAGGAGAGGCACTAACGCAAGCATCGCCACACAAGGGTTGGGCAGGGAGAGGAAAGGAAAGGTTTCTCTCTCTCTCTCTCTCTCTCTCTCTCTCTCTCTCTCTCTCTCTCTCTCTCTCTCTCTCTCTCTCTCTCTCTCTCTGTGTGTGTGTGTGTGTGTGTGTGTGTGTGTGTGTGTGTGTGTGTGTGTGTGTGTGTGTGTGTGTGTGTGTGTGTGTTTGTGTGGGTGTGTGTGTGTGTGTGTGTGACCGGTTCCATTTGGTATTAATGGAGTGATTATTTTTGTGATGTTAATTTTTACTTTTGTACTGTGTGTGTGTGTGGGGGGGTGTAGGGGAGGTGGAATTAATGCAATGGTTCTCTCTTTAAAGCACTGATTTTTTCTGTTTGTTTGGGTGCGCACGTGTACGTGTGTGTGTGTGTGTGTGTGTGTGTGTGTGTGTGTGTGTGTGTGTGTGTGTGTGTGTGTGTGTGTGTGTGTGTGTGTGTGTGTGTGTGTGTGCGTGCGTGCGTGCGTGCGCGCGCGCGCGCCCTGGCCTACGCGTGGCTGGCCCGGCGGCGCGTGAGTCATGGTCACAGTGCCAACACTGGACCCTCGCACGCTGCTTCCATTACCCCTGGGACTGACGTGGCTAGAGTCAACACGCCGCCCCCTTCCCTGACACCCTCCTCCTCCCTCCCTCTCGGATTTACGGGGCCCAATTACAGATCAGAGTTATGCGTTCTGTAGTTGCTAAAGGCGGCCCCTTGTCCCCTAACTCGACCCTCGGCGCCTCTCTATTGCATAAGAGATTGCATGCCGTATCCCTGCGTCGCCTTACCAGGGAGACACAGTTCAGATTGGCGTGGGAATCCTCAGTTCTCAGGTAAAAACAGGTAACTAATATGGGAAAGGATAGGGAGGATGTAGATGGGGAGAGGGTGGGGTTGGATGAAAGGGAGTGTTATTATTTCTCTCTCTCTCTCTCTCTCTCTCTCTCTCTCTCTCTCTCTCTCTCTCTCTCTCTCTCTCTCTCTCTCTCTCTCTCTCTCTCTCTCTCTCTCTCTCTCTCTCTCTCTCTCTCTCTCTCTCTCTCTCTCTCTCTCTCTCTCTCTCTCTCTCTCTCTCTCTCTCTCTCTCTCTCTTTTGTCTCTTTGTGCCCGGAGCTGTTTTGTGGTTCTTCTGTCTAGGTAAGGAGGACGGGAGGGATGCGAGGGGTTAGATTCTGTAGTTGTGTGTGTGTGTGTGTGTGTGTGTGTGTGTGTGTGTGTGTGTGGGTGTGTGCGCGCGCGAATGTATGAGGATTTTTTTGTCCTTGTTATCTTATTATGTTGGTTTATGAAAACATTTGCTTGGGACGAGGCCGCTTTACTGCGCGAGATTTTGAGATTTTGAGAGAGAGAGAGAGAGAGAGAGAGAGAGAGAGAGAGAGAGAGAGAGAGAGAGAGAGAGAGAGAGAGAGAGAGAGAGAGGATGGAAATATGAAAGAGGAGAAGGAGGAGGAGGGAAAGGAGATGCGAGGTAGAAAGGAAAGGAGAGATGGAAAAAAAGTCATGGAAATCGAAGGGTTTTAGGCAGGCAGAAAAGGGAGAAAGGAGAGGGATAGGTCATGGGAGCTAGAAGAAGGATTGAAGAGGAGGAATGGAAGAAGAGGAAACGTTAGAGGTAAAGAGGAGAAGTGAGGAAATAGTGAAGGGGAAGGAAGGAGATGGTGGTTGAGGAGGAGAAAAGGAGGAAGAGGAGACGGTAGAGGTGAAGTGGAGAGATGAGGAAAAATGATTGAAGGGAAAGGAAAGGGAGGTGAGGGGAAATGGTGGAGAGCAAGAGAAAAGGGAGGAAAGGAAAAATTGAATGGCATTGAGGGGGAGGGGAATAATGTTATCAGGGAGAAGAGAGAGATAGAATGGAGGAAAATAAACAAATAGAGAAAAGGGAATAGGTAATATTAACGACAGGGGAAGAACGGGAGGTAGGAGAGAGTGGAAAAAGGAAGAAGAGAGGAGAATATGAGAAGGAGGCAAGATGTGGAAGAAAAAGAGGAAAAAAGAAAATAAAAAAAGGGGTGAGTGAGATCGGAAGAATAACAGAGGGGAGAAAATGTGAGATAGGAGAGGGTACAATAAGGAAAAAGACGAGAGTATGGGTGTTGGAAGACAAGATATGGGCAGAAGGAGATGTATGAAGAAAAGGAAAATAAAGAAGAGGATAGGAGTGACTGCATAAGAGTAAGAGAGGGGGCTTGGCTTACTAGCTTGGCCTTTCACTCTCCTTCACTGTGAATAATTAGCTGTGAACTTTGTCCCTCAAACTTGAAGTAGTTGTGGAAAGAAATCACGATATAAAAGCTGTTTTTATTTTGTTTTTTGTTTCACTTGACTTTCAAATGGCTGTGTATTTTTTCCTACCACGCAGTGAAGGCAAGAAAAATGTGGGGGGAGTTTGTCTTAGGAGAACAAACCCTTTTAATTTGACGCATACCTTTTCTACTGAGCTTCCTGCAAATATATACTCATTATGTTTTTCTGCTTATTCTGGGTAGAGCAACAACTTAATGTGTGGACGAAAAATGCAATATTTTTTTTTTCGATTTCACTTCTTGTCTCAGTGATAAAGGAGCAAGCAGTGTTTTATTTTTACACAAGGGAACTTCATATTTTAGTAACAATGCTGGCTAATTCGTGTTTCTGTATTTGTCTTTCTTGTGCTGTGTGCGTGTGTGCTCTCTCTCTCTCTCTCTCTCTCTCTCTCTCTCTCTCTCTCTCTCTCTCTCTCTCTCTCTCTCTCTCTCTCTCTCTCTCTAAATATGCTTAATTTTCTCGTCTTTTTTTCCACATGAGCCTGAAAAATTATTAGCTTTTCGTTCTTTCTTCTTTACGGAGCTTCGTGTCTCTTACTTATTTGCATACTCGCTAATTCTCTCTCTCTCTCTCTCTCTCTCTCTCTCTCTCTCTCTCTCTCTCTCTCTCTCTCTGGTACTTTTTCTCTCGCCTTCAGTTACCTCGGGAGACCAGCGGCAAAGTGCATTGCTTCCCTCCTGCTTTCCTTTGTTCGGCCGCCTAGCGTATCACGGCGGGACTTGCAGTGCAGGGTTGGTGGGCTCCTTGTTTAATAAGGGCGGAAAAGTGAAGACGATTTTACCGATTTCGTCTGTGCGTCTTGAATAGACTTCTTGTTATTGTTTTGCTCGCGTCTTGTTTTCCTCCTGTTTTCTGGATCTTGCTATAATTCCCTGTCTGGTCTCGTTTTGCTGTTTTTAAAAAATGACTCGCCTTTGTTGTAATCTTCTTAGTTCTAATGACGTTGTGTGTGTGTGTGTGTGTGTGTGTGTGTGTGTGTGTGTGTGTGTATGGGTGTGTGTTTGAGACTTGTTTCGTTCGTCTCCTATGCTGTGTTGTTAAAGTTGTTGTTCTGTGTTGCAATTCCGGTATTGTGTTTTCCGCGTATTGTTTGTCTGATGTATTTCGTTGTGTCTTCTTGATCTTCTCTTCTGCTTTTAAGAGGAAGTCATTCTCGTGTGTATTGTTTTCCTTTGAAAGTGAAAAGATTTTTAGTACTGTTGCTCAGGTTGATAAATATTATTTCTCATTATCTTTATGCGTCGGTATTTTTTTACTGAGTTTATTTGCTGAAAATCTTTGTCTCTCTCACTTAGATTGTGTTCATTTTCATCGTCTTTTTCAGGTTATGTTGAAAGAATTTAATCTCTCTTCCCCAATCTTGCGTCGATATTTTATTTGCTGCCTTTAATTGGTCTCTAACGTGTTTCACTAATGGTGTGTTCATTATGGTTCTATTTTCAGGTAATATTGAAAGAGTAATTTTTTTCTATCATCTTGTCAGGCGTCGATGTTTTCTTTATTTGCTGGAAGTCTTTAACCTGTTTTACGAAATGTGTTAATTTTCATAATTTTGTTCAAGAAACAAAGAAAAGTAGACTTTTTTTTCATTATTTCATCTCTTTGTGTCGGTATTTTCTCAATGTTGTTTGCTCAAAATATTCAATCATCTTTTCATTTTACTCATCTTGACAGTCCTGTATGGATAAAACATCAATATTGAACCTCTGAACCTCTGTCTCTTTCCCTCTCACTCGTCAGCGGCAGCTCTCCACCTCTCTTCTCCTCACGTCTCTGTCCTCATAGGTCACGTTTCGTCGGACTTGTGCTTGGCTTGTCCTTCCTCGCTCTAATGCTTCTTATGCACCCTTCATGGGCCTTCCTACTGGTCTCTTTCCACCAAGCACCCACTCCAGGATTTTTTTTTATTACTTCTGATCTTGCATCTTATTGACATGTCTGAACCACCTCATCTTCCAATCTTCTATTAAACGTAACAGTGACATAACTTCATTTTCCTTTTTAATTCCCTCGTTTCTTAATCCGTCGTGTCTTGTCACTCCCTTTATCAGTCTGAGTATTTGCATTTCGGTTGCTTGGATGCGACTTTCCACCTCCTTGTTTAGGGCCCAGGATACACTACCGCATGATAATATAGGTGTTAATTTAGAGATATAGACAGTCCTCTTGCATTGGAGAGGGATGTTCCTTTCTCTCAAAAGTGGGTGCAGTATTTTTAGGGCGTGATTTCTTCCAACGCCACTCCAATATGTTTCACACAGTCCTGCTATTGTCAGTCAGTCTTCTCTCTTCCATCATATTCATTATCTTTTCTTTCTTTCCACATAGTGTTGATTATTTGATTGTCGCTATCTTGAGAGTATTCCTTGTCCGGATTCTCAAAAGAACTAAAGAACAAAACTAGCCAAATGTTCTTCCCCAAGGCGGCATTGGGCGTACAAAGTCTTATCTTGTTTATAGGAAATTTTGAAGCACTGCAGAATAAAGTATTGAGCGGATAGATTGGGTAACATATTGGCTACGCTCGGCTGTGTTTGAGAGTGTGGCTGTTAGTGACGTGGTCGGTGGCTGAGAGAGTAGCTTGTGTGGTGTGTGTGGCGTGTGTTTGTATTCCTGTGTTGTGTTTGTGTTGTTGGATCCATTAGTTGTATTTACCCTGTATGCAGGATTTGTTTCAAGCTTGTGGTGTCCTAGTTTATCGATATTTTTTCATTTTCATTTTTTTTTTTTTGCAACTTGTGCATTTCAGAGGGAGTTACATAGATTTTTCGGGGCATAACTAAGTAACAAAGTGATGAATTAGCCTAATTTTCTGGCCGGAATAATTTTAGATCTGCTAATTTTCTCGAGATGTATTTTTTTCTATTATGGAGGGTGTAATTAAGGCACTTTATTACTGATTTGCATGGGTAACTTCATTAGTATCTTAACTCTTTCACAGCGAAACGAAACAATAAACAGCACCAGAAGCAATGCGTGAAGTCTTTATAAGCATCTACAGGAAAGTTAGCGATGAAAAAGAATGTATTTTGCAGTGTCTTCCCACTTCAAAGATTGGATGTGGGTGTAGAGCAAGTAAAGATGTCTCAGAGTAATTGGTAAATAGGAAAAGATGTACGAAGTTGCAGTCAAAGAGTTCAAGGCAAGGATGCTTCTCGTACACTTTCAGATATTCTTTCTGTCAATTCTCCTATTCGTCTGCCGTCTTCTATGGATTCTTGATTTTTTCTTTTATATATATATATATATTTTTTTTTTCGTCTTCCTGTTGCCCTTGGCCAGATTTCCTTTCATAAACACACACACACACACACACACACACACACACACACACACACACACACACACACACACACACACACACACACACACACACACACACACACACACACACACACACACACACACACACACACACACACACACACACACACACACACACACGCACGCACGCACACACACACACACACACACACACACACACACACACACACACACACACACACACACACACACACACACACACACACACACACACACACACACACACACACACACACACACCTTATTCCAAGCATCTGGGAAGCTGGATATCTGGTGAGTACTTAGGCATCTAGCCTTATTTAATTGGTGCTCGTGACCCCTTGCTCTGCCATCATCCTTTCCTGGTAGGTTCTCCATGTCCACTCGTGTGTGTGTGTGTGTGTGTGTGTGTGTGTGTGTGTGTGTGTGTGTGTGTGTGTGTGTGTGTGTGTGTGTGTGTGTGTGTGTGTTTTACTATATATCGGGGTTGGATAACATTTCTCTGTTATCTTGTATTTGGAAAGCAATGCACAGTCCAGAGAGAGAGAGAGAGAGAGAGAGAGAGAGAGAGAGAGAGAGAGAGAGAGAGAGAGAGAGAGAGAGAGAGAGAGTATAAGGGTGCTTATATGAGTGTGTTTGTTTGGCTATCACTGCCCAGCCAACGTCATTTCCCGCCACCACACAATACACACGCCATTCTTTTCGCCGCCACAGGTACAGAGGCTTGTTGAGGCTCACCGCCCTGCCCGTCAGCCTCACCGCTGCCTGTAATGAGAATTCCATGTTTGGGGAGTGTGGGAGTGGCAATATGGCGGCATCTAACGAGCTCCGGGTAATGTGTGAGGGCGCGGTGCTCCACCATTGCGAATACGAGTCACCATAAAGAGATGCAAAGTAAGCCAAGAAGCTGTGGAATTACGTTAGCTTCTCCTTCCATTTTGTAATTTTCACTAATGGTCCTTATTTCTGCCGCCGCGTCGCGCTCAATGCACCCCGACCTGTCGTTTGCACGGTGCTGCGCTACCCCCTCCTCCTCGTCTTCCTCTTTCTTTGACATCGCTTCTTTCTCTTTCTCTTCCTCCTTTTGCTCTTCTTCCTACTCCTTGTCCTTCTTCTTCTCTTTAATATTCTCTTTCTCCTACTACTGCTCATTTTCCTTTTTCTCCTCCTCCTTCTCCTCCTCCTCTTCCTTCTTTTGCTATATCTCATTCTCTTTCCTCTCCTCTTCCTTTTCCTCATTTTACTAAACATTACTACTACTACTACTACTACTACTACTACTACTACTACTACTACTACTACTACTACTACTACTACTACTACTACTACTACCACCACCACCTTCTTCCCTCCCTCCGCCTCAAGATGCCGAGCAGGGCGACGCGAGGCGAGGCTGTCGTGATGACACAAGCGATGATCGATTTTGTGTCATTTTCTCCGCGAAGCGATGAAATCCGAGAGAGTGGCGGCGTTGTGAATGAATTTCCTCCTCAGACACGGTTAGCTGCGAGTCTCCTAAAGTTGAGTGAAGTTGTCATTTTTTTCTCTCTTCCCCACCACCACGAGCTCAAGTGTGGGGAATGAAACGCCGATTATGCATCTCTAATGAACCAATCTTGTGCCGGAGGAGACGCTCGCGAGGATTGCACACACCACGGTTGCTTAAGTAGAGTTGGCGGAAGTTGCATCCTCCTTATTAAAGGCAAGCAGGTGCCGGAGAGGGAAGAAAGGACACGGGGAATGTAATGTAACTATAGGGTTTGGAAGGAGTGAGTGAGAGTGTTTTTTGTCCTCCTTGGGAATGTTATGTGAGTCTACACTTTTTTAAGTGAGTGAGATAGTCTTTTGTCTTGCTAGTAAAGTAATCAAAGTCTTTGGAGTGAGCAAGGCAGTCTTTTTGTCATCCTTGCGTCTTCCTGGTGTAATAGTCACGGTTTTCTGCAACGTGTAAGACAGTTTTTTGTCATTTTGTCGTATTGTAGTAGTCAAGGTTTTTGGGAGTGTATGAATCTTTTGTTCTTGAGTCTTCCTAGTCAAGGTTTAAATAAATAACAATAAGAATCGTGAGCGTCATCGAGAACAGCAGCATCAGTGGCCAGGTGTAACAGGCTGTCCCAAATGGAGGTGAGGTGGATGGCCCTATAAGTGGCTCAAATGTGCAGGGGAAGGTGGCTAATCCTCCCAGTGTTCCCCATCTGGCCTGCACGTGCCGCCCGCCCAGCTAACAGGCACAGGCGCCCTCCCGCAGCGGCCTGGAGCGTAAAACTGGACATAAAATCTAATAGCAGGCGTGGTCTTTGTCTCCGTGCAGTCGCGTGATGTTACTCCCTCCACCGCGCCTCTATGCATCACAAATTGAATCATTACTTGAGTGCAAAAAGGGACGCGTGCGGTGCTCAGGCCGGGAAGCTGTTTTCATAAGTAAATTAAGTGAGTAACGAAAGACGTACAGGGGTTCCCTACTCTCTCTCTCTCTCTCTCTTTCCTTCCCTCTCTCTCTCGCCCTCTCTCTTGAGACCTGCCACGCCAGCCCTGACCTCCCCCTCTGCCCCGCCCTGATCCCACTCTTTCCACTCATGTAATGAAAAATGAAGCAATAGGAGGAGCAGGAGGAGGAGCAGGAGGAGGAGGAGGAGGAGGAGGAGGAGGAGGAGGAGGAAGAGGAAGAGGAGGAGGAGGAGGTGGAGGAGGAAGAGGAGGAGGAGGAGGAGGAGGAGGAGGAGGAGGAGGAGGAGGAGGAGGAGGAGGAGGAGGAGGACACTTGCCTTTCATCCGATTTTGTGACTATCTTACAGAGGGGAGGCTTCTGTGTTCTTTCTTCCCCCGATCACTGTTTTCCTCCCTTTATGACAGAATCGGCACTTGGATGGTTGGTGGGTTAGTGGCTTACCTATTCCTGCCTCTCTTTCCCTCCCTCGGGTGCTGAGTGTCCCGCCATGCCTCCCCTCCCGTGCCTTCTCGTGCGTCTTGTTTGCGTTCAGATTTTAGACTCGTGTTCCTGTTTTTTTTTTTTTTTCTTTTAATGTATTTGCCTTTTTTATGGTGGTCGGATGTGGTGTTTTATCATGCATGTTATTCTATATTATTTTTTTTAGTGTTCTTGTATGCGTATGTTGGATGTGGAACTCTCTCTCTCTCTCTCTCTCTCTCTCTCTCTCTCTCTCTCTCTCTCTCTCTCTCTCTCTCTCTCTCTCTCTCTCTCTTACAGTTTTCACGCTGGCCGCTTCCTTCACAAAATCGGGTCCATGAGCCTCCTTCACACACACTTTGATCCCTTCGTCAATACTGCAGCTGCTTGCTTCCTTGGACGCCCGCAGGCCCTTACCCAACATTACCTCCTCAGATTTACTTTCTAACTTCACTGTTTTAACTTAGAATCACCAGTCCCAAACAATATTAAGTTCCGGTGTATGAATTTATTGAAAGTGCTTATTTTTATGCTTCCACGCTCGTGACTTGCCTACGCTCTTGGTAAACAAATAAGGATGACAGCGGGGAAAAATTAAAAACAGCCTGAACAAAATATAAACGCTGTGTTGAAACTCTCGTGTCTGAGTAATGGCTCAACTCTCGATCTTCCTTTGTAAACATTCATAGTACTGTAAAATTTTCTTTGCATATACAGAGAAAAAATGAAGTAGGCTAATTTTGGTCTTTTCCATGCTGCAGATTTTTTTCAAGAGATTGCAGCTTAAAAATTGTTTGCATTTACATAGAAAACAAGAGAACATATATAATTTTTTTTTAAGAGTGTAATGTAAAAGAGAATGTTTTCATTGACACAGAAAAGAAGAGAATCTATAGTTAATTTTCTCCTTTCTTTGTTACAAAGCTTATAAGAAACTGTTGTGTTAAAGTGGTTGAAAATTGTAGGTGGTTATCTTACAGTAAAGCAGTTAATATGGAGTGCGAAAAAATCCATACATTGACATGTAAAAGAAGACAATAGGTAAATTGTCTTTTTCTAGGTTAAAGAGCTTTTTAGAGACTGTAGTGTCAAAAAATATTTAAATTTGTCGGTGATTATAAAGGGAAATTGTCTAGCATTGAAAGAGTTAATGTCGAGACAAAATAACGGTTTTAAGATAATATCGTATACTTGTACTTGGTGGTGGTGGCGCAGGTAACTTAAGGTAAAGACGTACTTGTGAAATTCTGTCATTCACTTGAAAAGCAACAGACATAAGCGGAAAGGTTGTTGAGTTATGTTGCGTTTATAAGTGAAGTACAAACATCTAAAGGCGACCTTGTGATGTTAATGTCTTGCTAGTTTGTCTGTTAAGATTGCCTTGGCTTAGTGGTGGCAAGGTTTATTATTATGTACTTGTTAGAAATGTTAACTGTGAGGTTTTCAGTTTTCAGAGAGAGAGAGAGAGAGAGAGAGAGAGAGAGAGAGAGAGAGAGAGAGAGAGAGAGAGAGAGAGAGAGAGAGAGAGAGAGAGAGAGAGAGGATATATATATATATATATATATATATATATATATATATATATATATATATATATATATAGAGAGAGAGAGAGAGAGAGAGAGAGAGAGAGAGAGAGAGAGAGAGAGAGAGAGAGAGAGAGAGAGAGAGAGAGAGAGAGAGAGAGAGAGAGAGAGAGAGAGAGAGAGAGAGAGAGAGAGAGAGAGAGAGAGAGAGAGAGAGAGAGAGAGAAATATACGACACGTTACATAATTCTTCAGTCTTCTGGTAATAATATATATATATATATATATATATATATATATATATATATATATATATATATATATATATATATATATATATATATATATATATATATATATATATATATATATATATAAAAACTATTTCACAGTAAGTTATATAAGTTGGGTTATCAGTGCAAAGAAAAAATGAGATTAACAATATATTTTGTAATTCTGAGACTCCTCTTTACAGTCTCTGTAGGAAATGAAAAAGAAAATCAAAACATAGACTAAAATTTCCGCCCGTTTATAGAAGAAAAATTACACATTTCGTCAATATTTGACTTCTAGTCACTCGGATGCAAAAGAAAAATAAATAAATGAATAGAATATAAGGAAATACAGTAAGAATAAATAAATAAATGCGTAAATAAATTAATAAATAAATAAAAAATGGAACTATGCATATATATATATATATATATATATATATATATATATATATATATATATATATATATATATATATATATATATATATATATATATATATATATATATATATATATATATATATTTCATTCATCCCTTTCTCTGGTAAACTCTGGAACTCCCTGCCTGCTTCTTTATTTCCACCTTCCTATGACTTGAATTCCTTCAAGAGGGAGATTTCAAAACACTTATTCATCAATTTTTGACCACTGCTTTGACCCTTTTATGGGACTGGCATTTCAGTGGGCATATTTTTTTATTGGATTTTTGTTGCCCTTGGCCAGTGTCCTTCCTACAGAGAAAAAAAATAAAAATTATATGTATATATATATATATATATATATATATATATATATATATATATATATATATATATATATATATATATATATATATATATATATATATATATATATATATATATATATATATATATATATATATATATATATATATATATATATATATATATATATATATATATATATATATATATATATATATATATATATATATATATATATATATATATATATATATATATATATATATATATATATATATATAAAACAAATAAACAAACATAACTAAGCATGCATTTCATAAGTTCATGGCATTTGGTTTGAAGGGAGGCGGCGGCGAGGCCCAGGGCGCGAATGCGATGTGTTGGTGTGTTTGCAGGTGCAAGTATTGAGAGGAGGCTCGAGGCGAGAGGAGGGAGAGACTCCTTGGTGTGGCGGCGGCTCCCTCCTCCAGTAGGAAGCACGTAATGGCCTTGAACTCTGAAATGGCCACTGAACAAGTTAAGTCTTTATTCACTTATGACTTCCGGATGAAAAATAAAGGGGAAAAAACTCCTCAGCGTGTTCTTTGATGTGAAGGATCTGGCATAATGACGTTCTGGAACACAGCATACGTTTAAAACATTGTTCACCTTCGCACTGACATCAAACGTGCAGGCTCCGAAACCAAGTCGCCTGTTGTATTTGTATAAAAAATATTTTTCATTTATGATTTCCGGGTATTTTTTCTCTGCGGTTTTCTGTAGTGCGTAGAAAGCGGAAGGAGCCTTTGCCTTGAAGCCACACTGCCTCATTTATACGTCTCTTCAACTCAGTCTAATCGGTACTGAGAAACTGAACGATGCATGGAGATTTAAAGGCACAAAAAGAAGCAGTTTAGTAAAGAGGAACGTGCAATGCGGAGAAAGAAATCATTATGCAAAGTCAGTCTTTTGTCAGTCCTCCCACGCCAAGACAGAGGGAGACAGAGCAGGAAGGACATTATTTCCAGTGCAGGATCAGCTTTTCATGACTGTTCGAGCACACGCTGCCCACGCGCTTACCCATCGTCCGAACGGTGGTGATGTAGTGGACCTGGCGGCGCGCGATACTGAGGTGGGACACGCAATGCACAGGTGAAGTCTTTTCTTGATACACTGGCTTTGAGTTGTCCTGGGTCGCCTTCCTAAGACCGGATGTAAAAATTCTCCTCTTTGTCTGTCTGTCTGTCTGTCTGTCTGTCTGTCTGTCTCTGTCTGTCTGTCTGTCTGTCTGTCTGTCTGTCTGTCTGTCTGTCTGTCTGTCTGTCTGTCTGTCTGTCTGTCTGTCTGTCTCTCTCTCTCTCTCTCTCTCTCTCTCTCTCTCTCTCTCTCTCTCTCTCTCTCTCTCTCTCTCTCTCTCTCTCTCTCTCTCTCTCTCTCTCTCAGACACATGCACTAATGAAATAAGCTCCGGCAAAACTGAATTAGACCTTCACATAACGCTGTCCTGCAGATCAAATGACCCTCACAACAGAATTACACTAACGAGTCTTGAGGTGACGCCCAAGAAGAAGAAGAAGAAAAAAAAATGATTCGGTAATCCAATGGTCTCTTTTTTTTTTCCGGAAGAGCGAAAGCAAGTTAATGGCATTGGAAGAGGCCAATTGTGTTATACGAATACCAACTAACCGGTGAGGCGTTTCTCTCGCAGTAAAACTGTTTGTGTTTATTTTTGTTTGTCCTCAAGGGTGTTTGCTTTTGTGTCTTCTGTGTTGCTTTCGTTATGGTGGTGGCGGTGAGTCTGCGTGGTGACTCAATGGCTGATTGATTCACTGATTCCCATGACTCTAACAGCTCATGTCATCAGCTCCACGTTTTGATGGCTATCTTGACCCGTGTTGACGCCTCGCCGCCCTCCACGTGACGGCTTGGTGGCTATATCGTTGTCATTTTCACGTAGATTAATCGAGGAGTGCTAAAACCTTTGTCCCGAGATGAAATAAAGACCTTTATAAAAGTGTCTTTTTAGGGTAGCTTAACAAGAAAAGGAAAGGGAATAAAGTTCTGTGAAGTCCATGAGGCTAAATGAAGCTTGCTTATGATATGTGTGAAACTGACCATAGATACTTCGTGTATTGGTCTGGCATTGCAAGGTGTGGAGACAAGGAAGCAAAGCAACCGTACCCATCATTATCAACAGTATGGAGGGAAAGGGATCTGAAGAACTTGGGAAAATCTAGTTGTGTAAAGAGAGAAATATATGTCACAGAATAGCGAAATGGAGGAAGTGAAAAATTTCCATTGAATGATCAGTCGTATAATTTGCTGGAAAAAAAAAAAAAAGCATTATATTTTGGTGACATGATGAGGCGCGTTGCCAAGCCCGTCACTCCTGACAATGCTTCACGGCCGTCCTTTGATGTCTTCTCTCACGCTGGAGAGGATGCGTCACGCTTTTATTCTTCGCACCTGCAAAAGGATTCAGAGAGCGGGATGAAGTTTTGAGAAATGACGCGTGGCTCATTGTGTTAGTCCCGCGAGCCTCACCTGCGCCGCGCCTCACTTAGCGGCGAAAAGACTCGTGTTCCTGGAAGCATAACTCTTTTACGATCAAGTGAAGCAAAGAATAATTGTCTTTTACACCTATATGCCGAGGCTCAGGTGTGCAGGCAGATTCAAATCGTGGCGAGGACGTTATCAACCATCACCTGAACATTAATTTTGCACCATCCTCCAGTCAAGCATTTCAAGGACGTTATCAATTATCCTTCTTGAAAACGTGATCTACTCGGCACCTCTTGGCACAAGCGGGCGAAGTGCGGTCAAGCTGAGGCACACTGCAGAGAGTTAAAGATGCGTGCTGTGGACGTGAGCACGAACTGGACAGAACATTGTGGCCGCTGCGATGGATTATACAGGTGCTGAGAATAGAGGCCACACGTGCTGCACATCAGGCGTCGCTTCAGGTAGAGAGATTGATAATGATATATTACAATTTTGCAGTTTTTTAAAACTATATTTCCATGGTAATGAAATACTACTACCTACTAGTACTACTATCTACTACTACTACTGCTACTACTACTACTACTACTACTGCTACTATTACCACTATTACTACTACTATTTTTTTTACTGATCAAAGGAAATTATACAGATCAAACAATGTTTTCTTTCCTCTGATTGGTTTGGCATGGTAATGGCATAGCAAGTGCAATGAAATTAACCGCGGTCTTATATTTGGACACTGGTCAAAGGAAATCATTAAGCAAGACTGGACATCACAGAAAAGTCGACTACTCAAAGGGATAAACTGTATTTTCCACTCGTTGCTGCAGGGAGTGAGGTTTTTGTTAGCGCATTATAGAGTGCTTGGTAGGTAATTTCCTATTGAGAAAACTCTAACGTGGCATAAACCTGGGTGATGAAAACGCAAAACTCTATTTTTTAACATAAGGATTAACACTTTTCCATGTTGTCAAAATAGTTCACCACTTTATTCATCTATTTATTTCTTATACCAGGTTAGATTTTCCTCAATAGCACATGTGGTGGTGGCCTCGGTAAAGGCTGACAAAAGCTGGCTTAATAACACACGCAGTGAAGCAAGTACTCTGTCGCAATCAACCTCCTCCTCCCGCCCCTCTCTCCCTTTCTCCTTTCTCGCTTCGCCGCTCACCAACATGACCTCCCTCAATACATGACGCCTTGCCAGGTCACGAGGGAAAAGCTTGATTGTGGCTGATTTTATTTTATTATTATTATTTTATTTATTTTTTTTTTTAGGATATATAAAAATTTTATTTGACCCAAAGTGTTTGTCGTGTCTTAAACTCTTGCTCAGCTTCTTGCACTAATGACATGATGATGATATGGTACTTCTGTTTACCTGAAGAGTTCACGATTGTCTTTGTCTTTTTTTTATGTAAGAGGCAAAGGGTAAAATGGTGAAAAATAAATAAATAAAAAGCTCACTGTAGGAGCCAGAATAAAGGGAGGGAGAGTGGGTTCTAGCGCCGGAAGAAATTAAGGTATTGTATTGTAGTGTTGGCTGAAGAGTTGCGGAAGTGCGCTTGCTCTCCCGCTTAGAAAAAAAAAAAAAAAAAGACAAGCAGTGTACCGTAGAACAATTCGGCCCTAAACGAAAACAAATTAGTAAAATAAATAAGTAAAAGTAACTAAATTAATAAATAAAAGGGGAATAAAAAAATATAAATACACAAATACTTAAATACATGAATAAATAAAACTTGCTGAGACTTCACGAGATCATTATTTACCACTTCACCATGACGACCAATTGTCAACACCAACATGACACCAACAACAAAATAACGTAACGGTAAAAAAAAAAAATAAATGAATAAAAAATAAAATAAAAAGTAGATAATAAACTGAAATAATACCAAAAAAATTAAATAAATATAGTTGCAAAAATCTTTCCTCACTTTAGATGGCGGGAAGAAAATTTCCAGACGAAGCGAGGCGGAAAAGATGGACAGGAGAAACAGACAGAAAAAAAAAGGGCGGGAACGAGTCTTGTCCGGTAAACGATGGAGAGAAAAATATTGTCGCTACAAGTAAATTAAGTTTCCACAAGTTGAAATTCTCGATAAATTATTTTCTCTTCTTCGATATTTTAGGGAGAATATTGGAATTACATCGTGTTTGGTGGTGTCCCGGATGTGTGTGTGTGTGTGTGTGTGTGTGTGTGTGAGAGAGAGAGAGAGAGAGAGAGAGAGAGAGAGAGAGAGAGAGAGAGAGAGAGAGAGAGAGAGAGAGAGAATCATTCTTCCATTATTTTCTCCTTCCCTGTGCACGCCCTCCTCTCTCACTCTCTTTCTAACGCCTCTTCTGCTCTCCCTCGCCTTTCATATCTCTCTCTCTCTCTCTCTCTCTCTCTCTCTCTCTCTCTCTCTCTCTCTCTCTCTCATTTGTCTCCTTTGGGCGAGGTAAGAGTGGCAGCCAACTCAAGGAAACAATTATGGCCAAGTAAGTTATTTGCTCATTAGAGACTTCCCGTTTTCTTTTGGCTACCTTCCCTTACCTATGCCTCCTCTCCTCTCTCCTCCTCCCCTTCTCCTCCCTTCTCCCTCTCCGGCTCATCTGTTCAGTGTTTCATTTGAACCTTTGAAGATCCGAAAGAAGGGGCAGAAAGTGAGTTTATTTGTTTGCTTGCTTGTTTGTTTGTGTGCCTTTTGAGTGCACAGGTGTTTGCTATTTTTGTTTGCTTGTTTGTTTCTTGTTTGTTGGTTTAATTGTTAGTTTCTCTCTTCTCTCTCTCTCT
>NC_087157.1:24750615-24753115 GCF_035594125.1 Scylla paramamosain
GCTAGCTGCCTCGCCCTCTGACAGACAGACAGACAGACAGACAGACGCTCGCCCCCACGGCTTGCTGGTCAGCTATATCGTGTATTGAAGGAGACGGCGACCCCCGCCACTGTCATTACACACGCAAAAAATTAGGAAAGGAAAAGGAAAGTAGAAATGAAGTGACACACGAAACACGACGCGGAATGGTCGTCGGCGGAATATTGGAGTGGAGATGAACGCCGTCTTCTCCAGCAGATAGTTTTCTCTTGATATATGTTATATACAAAACTTTTACCTACAGGAAAATTCATACAAAATAGATTATTCTGTACACTGATATATGATATAGAAACGATGAGCCTGTAAGTGGTACTGCTTTCATTCAGTGTCACGGGAAGGGTGCTATTGTTCTTATCCCTTTCAGCTTCTCACTTTTCTGTTCTCTTTACTAAACTTCATCCTTCTCGTCGGTCTTTTGCAATTCTTCTATAAGCGGTTATGCACTTTATGATTGTTCCAATATCCTTTCGTTTTCTCCGATGACCTTACATTGTATTAAAGTTTTTTTTTCGGTGTGTGTGTGTGTGTGTGTGTGTGTGTGTGTGTGTGTGTGTGTGTGTGTGTGTGTGTGTGTATGCTCGTGTGTATAAACATTGCTCTTCATCCCTGCATGTTTCGTGTTCTTTTGATTGCGGTCCTCGTCGCTCCCTCCGTTCAGTTGCACATGTGCCGCGTCGCTCATCACTCGTATAAGCTTTGGGAACAGTTGGATCATCTTTGGTGTCATGACTATGCAAAGTATTGTAGTGAATCTTTAGTTAATATTACAAACCCTGTGCATCATGGCTTCGAACACAGCAGTGGGAACCTCCCTTGACACCCGAGTGTAAATGACAACAACAAAACAAAGGTGTATGATGAAGGGAGCAGTTTTTTTTTTCCTCTTATTTACGGCACATCATTTTTCACTGAAGCCTATGTGAAAACTTCTCATTTCTTGGAGAAGCTTTACAGTGTTCACGCTTAGGACGCATTTGATCTTGTTATGAACTCGAAAAGTTAGTTTTCAGTGCTCACTTCGGCAGGAAATGTCATTATATATAACGAGTTTTACTTAGGAAAGGTCAGTGGTTAGGAAAGGCGTTATCACTGCACACAATGAACCACGTGGTGATGCCAGGCGCTGCAGACCGCTGCGCAGTAGGCGACTAGGTGCCGGGATGCGCTCACACCTGAGTCCCCTGAGGAGGCGGCGGCGGTGGCAGCTGCTGCTGCTGCTGCTGCTGCTGCTGCTGTTGCTCGCTGTAGGTATCGTCGGGGGAGTAGAGGACCCGTGTGCCGGGGGACTCTGGGTGCTCGCACCACGTGCTCATGTTGATGTTTTCCTCGTCATTATCGCCCCACCCTTTGGGCGGCGGGGGCTTGGGGTCCAGGGGGCGGTAGTTCTCAGGTAATGAGTTGTCGTAGATGCGACCCGTCTGCTCCGTGTAGCAGCATTGACTCCCGCCGCTGCACGACGACAGCAGGTTGTCGAAGCTACAGCCGTCACCACCGATGCGCCCCCCGGGATCGGCACTCGGGTACTCTGGATGGACAGGAGGCGGACAGAACTCGCATGAAGTGCTGGTGTGCTGCGCGAACTTTTCAGGGGCGAGGCCGTACGCTTGTGGATAGCGCCCATCGGGTGGGTGCATATGGGGATCGTGCGGATCGTGAAGGTGGTACTCCTCAGGGTATTTCTGGTCGTGCATGAGGTCCGTGCGTGCCGCCATGCTGTGCCGGTTGCGTCTAACCGTGGCATAGAGCGGAATCTCTTCTGTGGGCAGCGGGCTGTAGCTAGTAGAGCGTCCGTTGCCTGCCGCTCCTTCCTTCCACGTGGCGGTGCTGGTACCGTTGCGAGGAAGACCGAAGTCAACTGGAAAACCATCTCTGTCGTAGAAGCGGGAGTTCTGATTTACTTCCTCCGGCGGTGGGATCTCCGTCAGGGGGTAAGGATTGGCAACCTCAGGCTCCCTCCGCCTGGGCAGCGTGCAGAATGGGTTGCTTCGACTTGGTTGATTCTCCTGGTCGTTCTGAGGCGGGAGGTGGTCGTAAGTGGCGTCATATCCTTCCTCAAATTCCTCAATTATGTCATCCAGCTTCCTGGTGGTTCTTGTGCCGCAGGAATCCACCTCCTCCACCCCCATAATGCTCACTCTCTTCTTGCCAGGCTTCCCTCGGTCGTCCGCCGCATCGGATATTAGGTCAGGGTTCGTCTGTTGAGTGCCGGACGGCTCTGAGCGGAAAGGCGACGTGTCGATCACTGAGATGGGCGGAGGGTCGTTTGAAATGCCATTGACTTTAGGTGCCGGCGTGCCCATCTGGATGTACTTTGGCATGTTATTAGTGGCGGGCACAGGGGTGTCCTTGGGACGTCCGTTGCCAGAGGCGCCAGGGGACCCGGTGATCTTCTCTTGGGTGGATGATCGACGACGGCAGCAGCGGACTATCAGGACACACAGCAGGATGATGACCAGCA
>NC_087157.1:24763115-24770615 GCF_035594125.1 Scylla paramamosain
GAATACATAACATTTGCATAGGAAGACCAAAGAAAGGAGCAAGTGTTGAGGAAAGAAAAGAAAAAAACAGGAAAAAAAAATGGTAAGGTGGAAGAACGATGTGGGAAAAAATGGGGAAGAAGAATTTATCGATTTTTTTTCTGAGTAATTTGCATACGGAAATGAAAGCCAAAAACAAAGCAAGTATTAGGAAGAAAAATATGAAAAAAAAAAAAATAATAATACCACGAACATCTAGGGAGGAAAATAAAGATTAGAAGAATTGGTCAAAATCGTATTCTTTTCCGCTTTAAGTGAGTTTCCGTCTATTAAAGAGTATGAACTGTGGCTCCTAAACAGGCGACGGGGGTGTGTGGGGTGCTTCAGTGATGAGCCGTGAAGGTGTGCAAGGTCCACTAACACCTTTAATTATCTTCTTGATCACTAAGGCAAGGGAGGGAGATCCACGCTCTAGAGTATGGGAAGAAGGTTGGTTTGGGACTTGTACTGATGGCAAATGAACACAAATCTTGCACAATAGAGGATATTGGCGATACAGACACTGAGTGGTAGCAAGGATACAGGATCGCGTCAGCGTGCAGGTGTGGTGGGTCACTCGCTCTCTCTGCTCAAGTGGCGTGCGCCTTTTCGTGGTGATGTTTGGTTAATAAAGACTGAGGAAGGGAAGGTGGAAATGCTTATGAGTGAATTAGCACATTGCTCTGTCACGCCTTTGCTATGGCCTCATGACAAGAACAAAATTGTGGAATGCTATCAAATATGCATTAAAAACTATTTGGAAATGTATTGAACATAGGAGAGGAGAGCAATCCTTCTTACGATGACTATGTCTGACAAGAATGCAAGAAATCCCTCACGGTAGCAAACTCCCGAGGCAGAAGACAAAGACACTCGACAAGACCCCAACTGCCGAGACAGCAGAAAAAAAAAAAAAGAAAAAAAAAACCCACCACCAGCAGAAGTGGACCTTGAATTGTACCGCCCGCCTCTGCCTTCAGGGAGTGTGCCTCTCGGGACGTGCTCTCTGCCCACCTTCACACCGTTCACCGACACCCCGCCCCCCACCAGTAGCCAGCCAACTGATCTTTTTACATATATTCCTGTTTGTTTTGGCCTTACTCAGGTCTCTCTCCTATCCATTTTATTAAAGGAATTATTGATTGCTCTCACTCCCTCGTCATCTTACTCATTCACTTCTCTATTCCACCCACCTTACTGAAAGAATTATTCATTTCTTTCACTCCTTCGTTATCTTAAGCATTCCGTCTCTACTGCATTTGTCTTATTACAGGAATTATTTATTGCTTTCACTCCTTCGATACCTTACGCATTCCCATCTCGAATACATCCATCTTATTACAGGAATTCAACATTGCTTTCACCCTCTCACTCTCCTAACTTGAAAGTCTCAGGAATACTTAGCCTGACTCCCGCTTCCCACTTCCCGCAATTTGGATTCTCACGGAAGGCCTCATGAAGACATCTGCAGGACTCACTAAGTTGCCTCTTTAAAAACTTTTTTCATGTTTTTTTCTTTAAGGAACTGCACTTGATGGAGGTGGGGTGCCTTCTCTTCCGATATTATTTGATTACCTCTTTTTATGTGCGACACTCTTTCCATTCCGGTATTTCAGATAGTTTTCGCCATGAGCATATCATTAAATGGCGTTGCGGTGGTGACAGTTGTAGCGGTAGTGGTAGTGATAGTGGTGACACAATGACACTTGTTTAGCGGATAACTTTGCTTGACTCTTACTGTACATAAATGAAACGAGGAAATGAAAGGTTCAAATCACTCCAACATTCCATTTGCTATCACTGGGGTCTTTGAAAATATGCTCTTGATTTTCTATCAATAACTTTAAAAGGCAAAAGGAAAAACAGTTAAAGTGTTTCATTTACAGAGGCGGTAGTGGTGGTGGTGGTGGTGGTGGTAGTAGTAGTAGTAGTAGTTGTGGTGGTGGTGGTGGTGGTAGTAGTAGTTGTGGTGGTGGTGGTGGTAGTAATAATGGTGGTGGTGACAGTGGTGAAAGAGGCTCGGCAGAGTGGGCGTGACGGGCATTACTGGGCTTTTGTTGTGGCTTTTGTGTTGTTTTCACATGCAGCCATGAATAAAGGTGTGTGTGTGTGTGTGTGTGTGTGTGTGTGGGTGGCTGGGTGGAAAGGGGGTAGTGTGTGTGTGTGTGTGTGTGTGTGTGTGTGTGTGCATTTCCAACCTGCACATAAAAAATGAACAAACCAGGTCACATTTTAAAAAAGAAATGCTGCAGATACTGGACACTATACATTATTGTTGTTGTTGTTGTTGTTGTTGTTGTTGTTGTTATATATTTTTACTACTACTACTACTAGTACTACTACTATTACTATTATTACTATTAAGAATGAAAAATAACTGACAAAACAACTCATGAATAAAAAAAAATGATGAGCAATATGAACAAAACATGGATAACAGCAACAAAAGAGGAGCACTGAACACTTGCCCAGGTGTGGCAGATGCACCTCCACCTGCATGACTGACGCCTCGCCGCTCACCTTTGGGCGGATAGAACACAGTGCTGAATGTAGGCTGAGGTCAGGAGGCGAAGTGAAAGACTGTCTCATATTTTAATTTTTTTCCATCACGGTGTTAAATATTCAGGAGAAGGAGGAGGAACACAAGAGAACACAAATACAGAACAAACAACAGTAGATCGCATCGTCCTTAAAGAGATGTTTGTGGGGATTCCAGTATCTATCACACATTACGAGAGAAGAGTTAGTAAAGAAGGCTCCTCCCAACCCACAGCGTCCTCCAGCCAGACCAGCCAGATACTGTATGGAAATTTTATAAGAGATGAGAACTATCATTACTTATACACTTACGAGGAGGAGGAGGGTAACAGGACTGCTGCCTCGGTTACTCATGCTGCCATTATCACCTTATTTATTAGCTACAAATGTCATCACCACCTCCACCACCACCACCACCACCACCACCACCATCACCAACCATCACCAACCACACACCACCACCACCACCACCACCACCGTCACTATTAGCTGTCACCATTACCATTACAATTATCACCAATATAATAAATAATTACCACTCAAAATCAACTTTTACGTCTTAGATTCATTACAATACAAATTTCGAATCTTCGTTATTATCATCACTATCTTCTGTCATGATCATTCTCTCTCCCCTTCTCCCTCACCTTCCCACCACGACCACCACCACCACCATCATCATCATCATCATCATCATCATCATCATCATCATCATCATCATCATCTACATACAACCACCCTGCTGAATATGTCCCTCTCTCCTTTTCCCATTTTCCTTCCCCTCTCCTATCAATCTATATTCCTTCTCTTACCCCTCCCTCCCTATTCCTTCTCTCCCAAACGTCACCATCATCATTGCTTTTTCCCCGTCTCCCCTGTCATCCGGGAAGTAAAGGAGAGGAAAGAATAGGGAAAGGAGGGAGAGGAGAGAGGGGAGAGGGAGGGAGCGGAAGGCATTAAGGAAAACGTAGATGAAGGAGAAAGGAGAGGTGATGAATGAATGTTGTAAGAAAAGTAAATGAAGAAAGGATAAGAAGGATATGAATTAGAGTGAGGAGACAGAAGAGAGAGAGAGAGAGAGAGAGAGAGAGAGAGAGAGAGAGAGAGAGAGAGAGAGAGAGAGAGAGAGAGAGAGAGAGAGAGAGAGAGAATGAACAATGTAAGAAGCAGTGGTGAGAGGAAGTGAAAGATAGAGAAAAGGAAGAAGAAAGTAAAGGAGACTGAATGGAAGGAGGGAAGAGAGGAAGGAAGATTAACCAGGACAAAGGGAAAATGAGAATGTGAAAGAAATATCATGTAATGCGGAAAAATGTTAAAGAAGTAAGAGAAAGAAGAGAAAAAAAAACAATATACACAAGGATATGAAGAGAGGAGAGAAAGATGAGGGAAGGAAGTGAAGGAAAGCGAAACAAAAGAAAGATGAATTGAAAGAGAAAAGAAATACACGACAGGAGATAACTGAGAGAGAGAGAGAGAGAGAGAGAGAGAGAGAGAGAGAGAGAGAGAGAGAGAGAGAGAGAGAGAGAGAGAGTTTAATACACAACGTAATTTAACACACGCACATAAAAGAGATAACGATAATAGGACAGAGGAATAAGACCGGGGGATGGAGATATGGCGTATAAAGGAAGGAATAGGAAGGAAGGACAAAAGAAAGGAAGAAAGTAAGGAAGAGGAGACAGTAAAGTAAGTGGACAAAAGCCTTATTAAGAATCTCTCCTTCCTATTATTTTCTCTAACCTAGTCTTGTAATGTGATATCCTTACTTGTTAACTACTCTCTCTCTCTCTCTCTCTCTCTCTCTCTCTCTCTCTCTCTCTCTCTCTCTCTCTCTCTCTCTCTCTCTCTCTCTCTCTCCATCAATCCCTCATTTCAAAACCCCATATTTTTTTCTTTTTCCTTCTCCTTGCCTTTCTCCTTCCTTCTCCTCTCTCCTTTCCTCTGCATTTTCCTTTTCCTCCCAGGATTCCCGCATTGTTGTCCTCCACGCGTCCGGAATCGTGTCGGAGGAAAGGGGGAAAGGAGAGGAGAGGAGATAGGACTGAGGTGGAGCTTTGAGAGAGAGAGAGAGAGAGAGAGAGAGAGAGAGAGAGAGAGAGAGAGAGAGAGAGAGAGAGAGAGAGAGAGAGAGAGAGAGAGAGAGAGAGAGAGAGAGAGAGAGGGGGGGGAGCGAGACACCTTGATGAATGACTTCCGGTGTGCGTCGCGAAACCCTACTACACCTGCATGCTTACATCCATACATACATACATACATACATACATACATACATATATACATACACACGTGCATACCGTACCTGCGCTAATATACATAAACATACATAAACACACACTGGTAAATATACACGTTCATAAAATTTTTTTTTTCTCTCTCTCTCTCTCTCTCTCTCTCTCTCTCTCTCTCTCTCTCTCTCTCTCTCTCTCTCTCTCTCTCTCTCTCTCTCTCTCTCTCTCTCTCTCTCTCTCTCTCTCTCTCTCTCTCTCTCTCTCCCCTGCACAGATTCACCTCACGCCACACCTGTGTACTTCAAGGTCTTCTGTAAGTTCTCCTTCCTCTGTACACACCTGTGGGGCTTCTGCGGCGACTCCTGAAAGTGAGGAGGACACCTGATCTCTCATACCTGGCGTTCCCTGCTCCCTGCATGTGTCCCGCGCCCCTGCCTCGCATTCCTGTCTCCTATGCCCGCCCTGCATCGTCACCATTACGTTTTAGTCATTCCTGTTTCTTCATAGTTGCATATTTTTAACTTATATTCTCTGTCACTCAGTTTGTTATATTTTTATCATCTATCTTGCGTATTAGCCATTCATACTTCATGATAATTGCATATCTTTAGCTTGTATCCCTATTAATTCGGTTTACTTTATCTACATCATTTACTTTGTATAATAGCCATCCTTACTACCTTACCATTACATATCTTTAACTTCAAACTCCTTAACACCTGCTGCAGTACGTCAATCAGTTTGCCACATTTAGGCTAAACACCTGTTTCTATTTACACTTCCACATCTGCCTTATTCCTGTCAGTCATATTCTGACTTATACTTATTCTAACCCCCAAAATTATCGTCACACACAGCCTTCACTTTACATTTTCTGACCTTTCCTCAGACCATACACTGTGTTCCTCGTTATCTCTCTTCCACACACTTCTCTCGCATCTGTGTCATCTCCGCCTTCCGTGGTTAATTTTTATTCCGCCCTCCACACCGACGCTTCCTATCACCTCTTGACACACGTAGAAACATGTTTTTTGTACCTGCAGCAGACCAAGCAGAGAATGAAATTGTGACAAGTTGCCTGAGGGTGCTGAAGGGGAGTTGGTGGTGAGATCTGGGCACGAGGAGACGAGGGAGAAAGTTTGGAATATGAGGGAGAGCGGGAGGGAGTGGGAGTGGAAGGGAGAGGGAGGGAGGGAGGGAAGGATGGAAGGGAGGAAGGGAGTGAGTGGAGTGATTTACAGGTAAGCCAAGTCAGAAGCGGGTCTGGCTTCTCTCGAGGGATTAGAGGCAGGTGGGACAGGTAATTTATACCAGCTTACCTTCACACACACACACACACACACACACACACACACACACACACACACACACACACACACACACACACACACACACACACACACACACACACACACACACACACACACACACACATAAACACACACACATAAACACACACACATAAACACACACACACACACACACACACACACACACACACACACACACACACACACACACACACACACACACACACATAAACACACACACAAACATACACACACACACACACACACACACACACACACACACACACACACACACACACACACACACACACACACACACACACACACACACACACACACACACACACACACACACACACACACACACACAGACAGGCAGAGACACAAATGCCAGCTTACCTTCACACACACACACACACACACACACACACACACACACACACACACACACAGACAGGCAGAGACACAAATGCCAGCTTACCTTCACACACACACACACACACACACACACACACACACACACACACACACACACACACACAGACAGGCAGAGACACAAATGCCAGCTTACACACACACACACACACACACACACACACACACACACACACACACACACACACACACACACACACACACACACACACACACACAGACAGGCAGAGACACAAATGCCAGCTTACACACACACACACACACACACACACACACACACACACACACACACACACACACACACACACACACAGACAGGCAGAGACACAAATGCCAGCTTACCTTCACACACACACACACACACACACACACACACACACACACACACACACACACACACACACACACACACACACACACACACACACACACACACACACACACACACACACACACACACACACACACACACACACACACACACACACACACACACACACACACACACACACACACACACACACACACACACACACACACACACACGAGATTAGATGAAATTCTGTAAACTGCAACTCGGTGAAATTAGGCACACACACACACACACACACACACACACACACACACACACACACACACACACACACACACACACACACACACACACACACACACACACACACACACACACTTCATTCAGCACAACACAATAACAACAAAGTAAGTTAATTTTCACTTTTTCTACTGAATGGTACGAGTTACGGACGTTGATGTTGTTGCTGTTTGTTTATTTGTCCACTTTTTATATTACTCTGTGTATTTGAGGAAATTGAAATATGGGCGAACAGGAAGGAAACTCTTGAAGGGACTTTGTGAACGTCAAGACAGCAAAGATTTTCCTTTTTAACTGTCGAATCAGGAAGAAACAGGAACATTTCGACCGGAATATTCTTTTGTGACTCGAGTTGTCG
>NC_087157.1:24775615-24780615 GCF_035594125.1 Scylla paramamosain
GGGCAAGCAGGATCCAGTAGTACATATTGCAAGAATTAGCTTCGTTTGTCCTTACATTTGCATGTACTGAAGTAATCCAAAGTTTCCTCGGGACTTTCTCTCTCTCCATTTTAAACTTTCTTCTACTCGTGAGGTTATTATTGTCTAAAGAGTGGAGTTGTGATGGTGCTGGTGGTGCTGGAGGCTGTACACGTGTCTGGCATGGCCCTCAAACAGCCTCCTCGCAGTTCAGGTCACAGCAGCTATAAGGTTTTACTTCTTTTAAGGATCCTTTAAGAGTTCTGCTGCTGCTGCTGCTGCTGTTGGTGTGTCTTAGTGTTTGCCTCACTCGTGTGTTTTTTTGGTTGTAGTTACTTTTTTAAATTTTTATTGATTTATTATTATTATTATTATTTTTTGGAGTGTTATAGGTTGTGTGTTGTGTATGTTGTTTTTAGTGTTGTTGTTTTTATATATCTATTTGTTTATTTTATTATTATTATTATTGTTATTATTATTATTATTATTATTATTATTATTATTATTATTATTATTATTATTATTATTATTATTATTATTATTGTTGTTGTTGTTGTCATTATTAACATTATTATTGTTGTTGCTGTTGTTGCTGCTGGTGCTGGTGCTGGTGGTGCTGCTGCTGCTACTGCTGCTGCTGCTGCTGCTGCTACTGCTGCTGCTGCTGCTGCTGTTGTTGTTTTATTGATGATGCTACTACTACTACTACTACTACTACTACTACTACTACTACTACATTCACAACTACCACTACTACCACCATCATCACCACACCACCACCACCACCACCACCACCATCATCATTATTCTGCCGTGAGTGCTATTAACGCGAGCTTCATGCATCACAGGTGCCGAGGCAGGTGTCAGAGGCAGGTGTTGACCCTCGTTCATCTTCACGTCCTCCTGTTCCGTGAGTATCAGAGTTCCTTATGAGCCTTTACAAGGTTAAGGCAGCTCACACCAACAATTAGAGTAAATTTAGTGATCAAGTTACGATTTCTAAGGAATATTTGACTAAGTTTGTTGATCATAAGGAATTGCATACGGTTCTGTTTAATCCTTTCCACTGTAACGATTGTTCTGTGTTAACATTCAGAACAGTATGAAGATAGTTAACCCTTTCACTGCGACACGAGAAAAATTAGCATCTCCAGAAACAATGTGTGAAGTCCTTATAAGCATCTACAAGAAATTTAGAGGTGAATTTCTTCCCAGTTCAAAGATTGGATGTGGCTGTAGAACAAGTGAAAGATGTCTCAGTGATTGGTAATTAGTGAAAGGTGTACTAAGTGGTAGTCAAGGGGTTAACACGAACACAGAAAAAAAAGGAGATAATAGTAAATTCTCCTGACTGAGTTTGGCCGCTGCGATTTCTAGAAAGTTTGTTGGTTATGTAAAAATACTTACTAAGCTTTCTATTTCATTTTTATCACTGCTATGGTCGTTGTTTGTTGATATTCCAATGACTGTGAAGAGAGTTTGTAGGGATGCGCGGAAGAAAAGACATTAACACTCCCTGCTATTTGGCAGGTTTTTTTCCCTAATGACTCACCACTCCGGACATTTCTTCTTCCTCTCCAGTCACCTGCAATCATCATACTGGCTAGAAATTACTAAAATCTGTTCGTTTAATTACTTTTTTTTTCATGACGATACATTTAAATAACTAATTGTTTTCAGTGCTGTGAAATGTTGTAGTAGTGAAAGGGTTACATGATTAATCTTGTGTTTTCCAGGTTACAGAATTAAGACACTGGTACCTTAAAGTTGTGTATGATTAGGCTATAGGAAAATCGTTTAGCAGTGGAAGGATTAATCTTAAATTCAAAGGTATACGAAGGTCTCATGTCATTCTTATTTCTTTAAATTCCAATCTACAGTCATTAAAATATAATGCTTCATGCAACAGTGTGTCTGGCCTTGGGCAACAAAACCGGTAAGTAAATATAATGGCCACTTAAGATCCCAGTCCCTAAAGAATATATTTGAAAAACAAGTTCAAATAAGAATGTGAAGTGTTTCGAAACATGTTCCTTACTATTGCACTTTTCTCTGCTGTGACACGTAGAATATGTAGGAGAATTATTTGGCTGTATGTACAGTACGTATTTACCATTTAATTACCGATGACAGTATGGCACGTGTGATTGTAGTAACCTTAGACGACTTTATTGAGCTTCTTGTTCTGGCCCAGCATAACCCGAAATGTCTCCTTAGAGAGAATAAACCTTAAACAATACTGCCCTCCCCCATTGAAAAAAAAAAAAAAGAGTACAGGTGGCAGGGAGAGACCACAGCTACATAATTTCTTCCTTTACCTGTGTGACCCAAAATTTTCCTCAGTTTGTTTCCGAGCTAGGAGTGAATTTAATTAAAAACAAAAGCTGGATAAAGATGATGAGAGAGAGAGAGAGAGAGAGAGAGAGAGAGAGAGAGAGAGAGAGAGAGAGAGAGAGAGAGAGAGAGAGAGAGAGAGAGAGAAATATCCACTTTGGAGTCTGGGAGGGAAGGGCTGCATGAAAAATTTGAAATGCGGATAATGCACGAATGAATATGATGAGGGGACGCGGTAAGAGGAAGAGGAAGAAAAGGACGGCGACGCTGAAAGGAAGAGGAAGAGACGCAAATAATGTCAGAGAGTAGGAGAATCATTAAAGTAGAAAATTACGAGGAAGATGAGGAGAAGGAGGAGGAGGAGGAGGAGGTGAAAGGAGAGGGGAATGAGAATGCGAAGGAGGATTAGATTAATTTTTGTGGAAGCGCAGGAAACTAAGGAGGAGGAAGGGTCAGGAAAGAGAGAGTTAAGGAGAAAATTAAATTAACATAGTAGAAAAAAAGGAAGAAAAAAGGAAGGAAGGAAGGTAGTGAATTGTAAAGGCGAGTGAGTACGTAATATTAGAAAGAGAATAAGGATAATAAGAATGGCTCTCACAATAGAACGGAAAATGTAGAGAGGGAAGAATAATAAAAGGTGAAAAAAGATTAGAGTATTAGGAAGAGAATAATGGAATAAAATATAAATGGAAGGATGAATAAGAAAAAAAGAGAAAAGAGGGGGATGAAAATATTAATGATAATAATGCTCATAATGAAATAGAACATAAAAGAAAAGGGAAGAAGATAAAACTCAGAATAAGCAGTGAAAAATATATGAGAGAATAATCTTCACACAAAATAAAAGGCAAAAAAAGGAAGAAAGATAAAAACGAAAGAGAGAAAATGGAAAATAAAATAAGGTAATAATAGCCATACGAAATGAAATATGAAGAAAAGAGACGGAAATAGAAAAAAACAAGAAAAAAAGGATGGTGAAAAAAGATAAATGAAAGAAGGTTATAGGGAATTAAATACAAAGAAGACAGTTCAACCAAAATAATAATAATAATAATAATAATAATAATAATAATGATAATAATAATAATAATAATAATAATAATAATAATAATACTAATAAATAGAAGACAAAGGAAATTTCTCTACCATTTTGAAAGAGAAAAAGAGAGGAGAGTAGAGAGGAAGGAAGAGAGAAAGGAAGGTCATTTAAGAGGAAGAGGTAAGACTGGAGGGAAGGAGGAAGAAATGGGAGGTACGATGAAGCTAGGCTTGAAAAGGAAGTAGGAAAAGGGAGGAGGAAGAGAAAGAAAAGGGAAAGAAAAAGGAAGGAAGGAAAGAAGATGAAGAGAAAGACGATAGAAAACTTAGGAATTAATGGAGGAAAGAAGAGACGGAACGAGGACGAAAGGAAGGAGGGAAGAGAAAAAAAGAAGATAGGAAAGTCAAAAAGGATGGAAAGAAAGAAGAGACGAGGAGAGGAAGGAAGAGAAGAGAAGAGAGTGAAGGAAAGTAAGAGGAAGGGGAGGAAGGAGGAAGGAGGAAGGTACGAAGAGAGTGAAGAAGAGAAGGAGGAAGCTAAGGTGAAGATAGAGTAGGGTAGAAGGCACGGAAGAATGAAGGAGAAGGGGAAACCGTAAAGAATGAAGGAGATAGATGAGGAGGGAGGAATGCAAGAAAGAGGGAAAGGCTGAGGGGAGAGAGAGTAAAGAATGATGTTCGAGGAAGGAGAAGGGAAGGAAGGAAGGAAGGAAGGAATGAAGGAACGAAGAAGAGCAGAGGAACAAGTGAAGCAGAAGAGTCAAAGAGAGAAGGAAGGAAGGAAGGAAGGAATGAGACAAGATAAACAGGGAAGAGGAGGAAGGAAGGAAGAATGACCGTTGTCGCGAAGGAAGAAGAGAAAATGAGGAGAGAGAAAAGAGAAGGAGCGAGAAAAGCACAAGATTCAAGGAAGGGGAAAAGGACAAATACAAGACACACAATATAAAGGACGAGAGGAGGGAGGGAGAAATGAGAGAAGAGGAAAAGGAAGGAGGATCATGAAAGAGGAAGGAAGGAGAGACGAAAAAAAAGATGAGAAACAAGGTAGAATTCAAGGGAAGGAGCAAAAATAAAAAGAGAGAACTAAGCGAACCAGAAAAGCAAGAAGGGGGTCATGGAGGAGGAGGAGGAGGAGGAGGAGGAGGAGGAGGAAGAAGAGGAGGAGGCGGAGGAGGAGGCATGAGGGCGTACCAGGAGGCTGAGTGTTATGCAAATTCCTTCCGGGGCCTCCCATTCCTAGGGCGTCAGTGTGTCATATATTTCAAAGAGGAGGTCACAGTTTTACCCAAGGGAGCCACGGTGGGAGGGATGCAAACTTATGGACTGAAGGAGGAGAAGAGGAGGAGGAAGGAAGAGGAGGATATAGGAGGAAGGAAAAGAAAATTGTGAATTATTTTAAAGGTTATATTGGAAGGAAAAGTTAATCATTGCCTCTTGATTTACGTGCTTGGTTGTGACTATGAGAGAGAGAGAGAGAGAGAGAGAGAGAGAGAGAGAGAGAGAGAGAGAGAGAGAGAGAGAGAGAGAGAGAGAGAGAGAGAGTTGTCATTTCATCGTTTTTTTCTTTTAACGTAATCTCTATTTTTTTTATCGTTTTCCTTTTAATTTGT
>NC_087157.1:24785615-24813115 GCF_035594125.1 Scylla paramamosain
CACCGCCACCACCACCACCACCACCATCAACCAGAAAATAGACGTAAAAAATGCATACCTAAAAACACATCATGATAATCACGCCTAACGGCCGCCAAGGAGCGACAGGCGCCAAGTCAGCCTGGCGTTGGCGCAGTTATCATAGCGCGCCAGCTCGACACTTCCGCGAGGAAATGATGACCTTTGACTGGTCCAGACGCCCTGCCTCGTGCGTCCGGCAGCTCCGCCATCTCTCCTCGCTCGCCGGAAGTAGAGTATCGTACCGGATACGATTCACTTGCTGGGGTGTCCTTTAATTGCTGGGTTTTATGGTGGAGAGAGAGAGAGAGAGAGAGAGAGAGAGAGAGAGAGAGAGAGAGAGAGAATTGATTTAGACGCCTTAACAACGGAGTCATTTGGTATTATTACTCTGGAGTATAGTTTTGGTATTAACTTGCATTGTAAGACAACAGGAAGGATAAAATGAAATATAATAACCTGGAGACAAAAATGGAGGATATATTCAGCCTTGAGTAGTAGAACTGTTACACACACGCTGTCTTTCTTTCTTTCTTTCTATATCTTTTTCGTTCATTCATTGTTTCTTTTTTGTATTTTTTTTTCTTTTCTTCCCCCTTTTTTTTTGGTATGTCAAGTAGATTTTCGAAGGTCAATGAAAGTTAAAAAAATATCCTTCTCAACTCGCCATTCCCCAAAAAATCATATAAAAAGAGACGGAAGAACATGGTCAGTTTAGCTCCAAAGATACCTCCTTTAAATCAGATCACTTCAAGAGGAATAGCAACACACGTGGGGAATACTTGCTGCTGACTGACTGAACACGGTCTGCTCTCAAAAACTAGACACGGATCAGACCGCATCACAGAAACATCGGAGTCCACATAATATCTTCACTTATAACACACATATAACACTCCTATGCTAGCATTTTCTATTCGGCAGTCTTTTGGAAAGCAGCACTTATTTTTTTTTTCCTCAATTTTGTTGCCTTTGACCAGTAACTCCCTTGCATAGAAAAAATAAAAAAATAAAATTGTCATGATGTGTCTGTTTCTGAAGGAGTCTGCCAATAACTAGTATACGCTGTCTGCTCTCAAAGCTAGACAGGAACCAGACCGCATCATAAAAGTATCAAATTCCACATGTCTTCGTTTATAACACTGCCAGCTGTTATGATGATGCGTCTGTTTCTGAAGGAGTCTGCTACTAACTGGTATACGCGGTCTGCTCTCAAAGCTAGACCACATAATAAAACTATCAGCCTAAACAAACCTTGAACACTCCTATACCAACTGTGATGATGCGGTGTCTGTATTTCCGAACGAGTCCTCCGCGTCACACTGCACAGTAACGTATTGCAAGTACGTGTATTTTGTGTTCTAATAATATTCTGGGTTTGAAGTTATACACACGTACGCACTTCGAGTATGTAATGCTATCACTATGTACGAAAAAAAAATTACATTGTATTTTTTCATGTAATTGTAGAATGATGTCAAACTAGTGCATATTGCAACTTGCATGAGAGAGTTGAAGTTTTAAAGTTCTACACACGAACGTACGTAAGAGGGTGTAATGTTATCACTATGTTTTTATAAAGAATGGAATGATACTGTAATTTTTTCATATAGTTTTAGAATACTGTTAAACTAGTGTATATTGCGACTTGAGAGAATGGTACAATTTTACACACGTACGTGCTTGTGAGAATACATTGCTATCGCTGTATTCGAAAAAAAAAGCAAAATGATATTGTAATTTTTTTCAAATGGTTTTGGAGTACAGTTACACAATTTCATATTATTGTAATATCAGAGTGAGAGAGAGAGAGAGAGAGAGAGAGAGAGAGAGAGAGAGAGAGAGAGAGAGAGAGAGAGAGAGAGAGAGAGAGAGAGAGAGAAATATTTATTGTTCGGTAGTGTTTTATTGTTTTATCTCTTTAGTGTTTATGTGCAGTGACAGGGAATGTGTGTGTGTGTGTGTGTGTGTGTGTGTGTGTGTGTGTGTGTATATATATATATATATATATATATATATATATATATATATATATATATATATATATATATATATATATATATATATATATATATATATATATATATATATATATATATATATATATATATATGCGCGCGCGCGCTCGCATCTGTCTGTCTGCCCGTTTGTCATTTGGGGTTGAGGGTTACGATAAATAGTAGGAAGTAAACTTGAGGAGAGGAGGAAGAAGGCCGGAAAGGGAAGAAGGAGGAGGAGAAGGAGGTGGAGGAGGAGGAGGAGGAACAAGGGTGTGAATATCCCGTGAGTCTTGGTAACGGGGGATTGTGGGTAACCGCAGAGGAGGGACGATGACCACCTGGATAATTCCACCCCCTCCTTCTCTTCCTCCTCCTCGCCTCGTGCTTCCCCCTTTCATCATCACCTTATTGTCCCCTTCCTTCCCCCTCCCCATCTTCCGTCTTCCTCCGATGCCTCCTGACTTCCTCCTCTTCCTGTTCTTCTTCCTAATTCTTGTAATCCTCATCTTTGTGCTTCCTCCTCTTACTCCTTACTTCCTTTTACCTCCTTGACCTCTCTCTTTCTCTCTCTTCCTCCACAGTTGTTATTTATTTTTCTTTCGTTTTACTTTTCTTCCTTTTCCTCTCATTCTTCCTCCTCGCTCTCTTTCTCATTCTTTCGTGTATGCGTTTTCGCTTATTTATTTTCATTTACAACTTATTAACTTATTCAAACTGTTAGTTCTTTTTAAATGTTCAATTAAAGATATCATGTACATATTTTTATCATGCAATTTTACTTTTTTTTTTTTCCTGCTTGTTCGCTTGCGTGTATGTGCGTGCCCTACGTCTCTTTCTCTCTCTCTCTCTCTCTCTCTCTCTCTCTCTCTCTCTCTCTCTCTCTCTCTCTCTCTCTCTCTCTCTCTCTCTCTCTCTCTCACACACACACACACACACACACACACACACACACACACACACACACACACACACACACACATTACTTCGTCCTCGTCAGTCTCACCCACTCTTCCATCTTCCCCAAAACAATATTTTCTCACTTTTTCTCGCTCACAAATTGGTATCTCTGTATTTTTTTTTCCCTGTAGGAGCCATTACCTTTCTGCCCGCCTCCACTTTTCTTTGTTTCCCCTTCACTAAACCACAATTCCTAACCACTAAATGGCCCGCGGAACTATTCGTCTCTGTGGAATGGTGGAAAAAAAGTGGAAGACGAAAAGAATTGCTCTCCATATGTACTGTAGTTTTTTTTTTTTCTCCGTCTAGGTTTTTTTTTTTTTGTGATTTTTTTTCGGCTTGGTAATTGACATGTTTTTCTTTTAATTTTTTTGGTGTCTCTGGTTAATCTAGGTATTATTTGTTTATTTATTCAGTTATTTATTAATTAATTTATTTGTTATCTTTACGTGTACGAAGAAAGTCACACCTCCGCTTTTTTTCTTCTTAATTTTGTATGTTAGATTTTTCCTTTCAGATTTGTTCCATTTGTCACATTCCTTCTATTTTCTTTTGACTTTCAATTGTTTGTTTTTTCTCCCTGTTCTGTTAATTATTCTTAATAAAAGGCAGTTTTCTTTTTTACCGTAATTCAAGAAGGGCCATTTTCTTCCCTTTCCCTTTCTATTCCATCTCACTCCTTCCTTTTGAACGTGTGCAAGACGAAAGGGGAGTTATTCATTGTATCAGCTCACTTATCCACCTATACAGTTCTTTAGTGTTTTCGTGACTTTTTTTTTCACTTAAACTTCATCGTAACTTAAACCTTTTCTTTTCCTTCCAACGTGCGGGAAAGGGAAAGAAAGGTCATCTTCATTCACATCACTGGTTATATCGCCTGTACAAAAAAAAAAAAGTTATATTTTCGTGCCAGATTATTATTTTTTTTTTTTCACATTTCAAATCTAGTTCACCTATTTTCATATTACTTAGAACCTGTGGATAAGAAAGGTGATTATTATCTGTTATGTCACTTGTTCCATCACATCTACAGAAATTTAGTATTTTCGTGTGGGATTATTCTGTCTCCTTCACATCTATCCTGTCTCTTTCCTTCTCCTTTCAGCGTGTGGGAAAGAGAAGCAGATGCGATTAATTACTCATATCACCTTCTATACATACTACCTGTACATACAAGTCTAGTACGTATGTCCGTGATATATTACTGCTTATTCGTCCTTCAAAATCCACTCCGGTTCAAACATTTCCTTTTCTTTTAACTTAAGGGAAAGGAAAAGTAAGGTGGTCACTGTTTGTATCACCTGTTCCATCCATCACCTGTGCGGAACTCTGGTATTTTCGTATTCTTTCTCCTTCAAATCTACCACACTACCGCTTTCCTTTTCCTTCGCACGTGCAGGAAAGGAAAGGTAAGATAATGATGATCTATATCACCTGTACCATCTGTCTTAACAAAGAGGTATGATATTTCCGGTGATAAATTATTTTGTTCCCCCTTCAAAATCCATCCTGGGTCTTAATTTTTTTTTTCTTTTTCTTGCGAGAAAGGAAAAGCAAGATGGTCATTATCTGTATCACGTGTTCCATCCATCACGTGTACAGATGTCTACTATTTTCATGACTGTTTGTTTCCCTCTGAAATTTATTCCATCTCTTTTCGTTTTGGTTAGAACGTGTGGGAGGGAGAGGAGAGATGATCACTATTTATATCATGAGCTCCATCAATTATTTTCTATTTCTGTTTCTTTAGTCACCTATACAAAAGAAGACTAGCATTTTCATGACAAATTACGTTTCCCCCTTGAAATCCATTCCATCCCTTTTCCTCTTCCTTAGAGCGTATTGAAGGGAAAGGAGAAGTAGTCATTATTAGTACGATCTGTTCTGTCATTTCTTTTACGTGTCAAGGAGTCTGGCGGAAGATACACACACACACACACACACACACACTCTCTCTCTCTCTCTTACCAAAAAAAAAAAAAAAAAATAGAAAAGAAAGAAATCCCACTGAAAAGTTTATTACAGAAAGTGCTTAAAAGGAAGATAATTATGAAAGAGATAAAAAAGAAATAAATAAATGAAGAAAAAAAATCTGTTATAGAAAGACATTTAAAAACTAATTATGAAAGAGATAAAAAGAAAGATAAATAAATGAAAAGTTAATTATAGCAAGAGACTAAAAAAAAAGGCATTTATAAGAGAAATAAAAAGAAAGATAAACAGATAGTCAACCAATTCAGTTCCGCAGGCAACACCACGAACACTGCACATTTCAAATAAAACGTACACCGCACCGCAACTTCATCCCATCCCACTGCAAACCTTTTCCCTTTCCTCAACACTCGGAAGGAAGAGAGAGAAAGAGAGAGGGGGAGAGGTACGCGCCGTTCTCGTCACCCGTCCCATTAATTACAAGTAGATGGAGACCAGAGTCCGTCCCGCCATCTGGTTCTTCACCGCCACGACATGTCCAAGAAAACGTGGCGGAACCTGATTTATTCTCACCTGTAATTGTGTGAACGGTGCGGCTGACAGGTGGACGAGTGGAGGAGACGAGGGGAACACTGCTGAGGATATAGTGGAGGAGGTGGTGGTGGTGAGGAAGGAGATAGGAAAGGATGATAATGGGGAGAATGAGGGGGTGCTGGTGGTGGTGATGGTGGTGGTGGACGAAAGTAGGGATGAGGGGGATGAGAGAACGGAGGGATGGAGGAGGAAGTGCCGTGGGAAGAGGAGGAATAAGGAGAAATAAGAGGAATGTATGCAAAGTGAAGAGGAAGGGAAGGAGGACAGGAAGGAGAGAAAAGATGGTAGGAAAAAGACGAGATAAAAGGAAAAGGAATGAAAAGAAATAGAGGGAGAGAGAGAGAAAAAAAAGAGATGGGAGGAATAAGAGAAGATGGAGGAGGAAGAGAAAAGAGAGGTCCAAAAAAATGCGAGAAAAATGAAACCGAAAGAAAAGAAAGAAAAAGAGTGAAGGGGAAGAGGAAGAGGAGGGTCAGAAGGTGAGAAATGTGAAGAAAAAGAAGGAAAAAGAAAAAAGACAAAAAGGAAAAACAGAGAAACAAAAGTAAAAAAAAAAACTGCGAATAGAGAAATGAGAAGAGGGAGGAAAGGGAGAAGAAACAGGAGAAAGAAAGAGGAGAAGAGGGAGGAGGAAATAGAGGGTAAACCGTACAAATTCTTTAACGCAAGTAGTGAAGAAAATTAGTAAAAAAAAAGGTTGTTTTGATACAAAGAGTAACAACGAGAACACCATTAACTGGACCGGAAGTAATTGAGCGCACGAGTGGCGTAGAAAATGACGCAGAAAAGGAAGAGGAAGAGGAAGGAAGGAAGAGGAAGAGAGGCCGAAGGAGGGTGATTCTAGGGGCGGAAGAGGAGGAAGCAGAGAGGATAAAGGTAGTGGAGGATGGAGATAGAAGATTATGGGAGATGGATGGGAAGAAAAAAAGGGGGGGGGAAAGGATCTGAATGAATGAAAACAAAGAAAAATGGAGGAGTTGAAAAGAAGAGGAAAAGCAGAAAGACGAGGAAGGAGGGAAGGGAAGAGAAAGAAGTAGGAAAGTGAGAAAGGGAAGGTGAAAGGAAGCAGAAAATGGAGACGAATAAGGAGGAGGTGGTAGTGGTGGTGGTGTGTAGGTGTACCAGTCTCTCTCTCTCTCTCTCTCTCTCTCTCTCTCTCTCTCTCTCTCTCTCTCTCTCTCTCTCTCTCTCTCTCTCTCTCTCTCTTAACTTTCTTATAACAAATCTATTTTTCCCTTTCTCTGTCTATTGGTCCCAGAAATTCACTCCGCTTCACCTGCCCCACCTGGAGTAAGTAAGTGGGCCAGCGTGGGAAATAGCATGCACTGAATAGGGTGTGTATTTAGGGACGAGTATTTCTCTCCCCCGTCGGGCAGCGGTGGGCGGGCTAAAAATACAACTGAGCGCTTCTAATCAGGGTGTGTTTATCGCGAAGTTGGCCGGGGAAAAACTAGCGTGATTAGTGTTAATTGTAGAGGCGAGAGAGAGATGCATTTAGCCGACTTAATAGCGTGTGTTCGGTGTGTGTGTGTGGTGTGGGGGTAGGAGTGTGTGTGTGTGTGTGTGTGTGTGTGTGTGATAGATTCATGAACTCCTCCTCCTCCTCCTCTTCTTCCTTCTCCTCTTCTTCCTCTTCCTCTGCCTGTGTGTAAAATCTGTATATCGTGTGTGTGTGTGTGTGTGTGTGCAGCTCTCCACCCCTGCATACAAACTACCTGCCTCTCTCCGCCTCGGGCAAAGCACAGTTCCGCCCTTGAAGAAAAAAAAAAAAAAAAGAGGAAAAAGAATCTGGAATATGTTCGTGTATTACTGACAAATTCGTAAACGTGTCATTGCCTGAGGTTTATTTTTCCCCTTGCGTATTTTTTGTGAGTCTTGTTATCTCCCCTCCTCCCCCAGTTGTGTGTGTGTGTGTGTGTGTGTGTGTGTGTGTGTGTGTGTGTGTGTGTGTGTGTTTGTGTGCGCGCGTATCATGGGAATGTTTTCTACAGGCGAGATATTTCAAAATTTTGAGGCAACTCTACCTAGTACGTGCAGTTAAAAAAAAAGTTTGTACAGTACATATATGTTCTTTCTATTCTGAATTTTCTTCCTTTTGCGTATTTCTGTTTTACTACTACTACTACTGCTACTACTACTACTCTACTACTACTACTACTACTACTACTACTACTACTACTACTACTACTACTACTGTACCACATTACTTCTACTACTATCAGTACCACTTCTATTACTGCTATTTATCTGTTTCACTGTTGCTGCTGGTGTTACTACTACTACTACTACTACTACTACCATCACCACCATCATCATTGCCTTCACCACCAACACCGCCACCAGCACCACCGGCACCACAACTACCACTACTACAATCTACTACTACTTCTGCTACTCTACTACTACATCAATCTACTACCAATACTTATAGGAAACTGATACGTAAAGGCAGGCGTATTGGGTAGTAACGAGGTTATTCTCTGTAGTAAACTGATTACACCCCAGATGGAGGCAGCGGGGAATCAGAAACGCCCTCTCTTTGGCTACTTTGTGCCTCCCTGGATGGCTCTTTGCTTCTCTTTTATTATATTCCTTTTGTCATTGACGTCATTATCACTCAGTTCCTTTGTCGTCATTCGTCCTACGCGCAGCTTTTCATGATTCTTCTCCTCCTTTTCTTGTTTATTTTAAATCTTTCTCCTTCTCTGTATTTCGGATTTTTCTTCCTCTTTTCTCCCTATTTCGTATCTTTTTTCCTTTTTTTCCTCTCTATTTCAGTTTTTTTCTCCTTTTTTGCTTTATTTAAGATTTTTTCTGGTTAATCTCCTTTCAGTTTTATCTCGGATATTTTTTCCTTTTCCTGCTCTCTATTCGAATATTTCCCCTTTTCCTTTTTCATCAATCAGTCAGTCAATCAGTCAGTCAGTCAGTCACTCTCCTTTTCTTCTGTATTCCGCATCTGTCACTCCATTTTTTCTTATTCTTGGTCTTTTTCCTCCTCTTTCTCTTTCTCCTCCTCCTCTTTTTCCCCTCCTCTTTCTCCCCTCCCTCCTCCTCCTTCTCCTCCTCCTCCTCCTCCAAACTACACCACCTACAGGTTTTCTATTCCTGATGTTTCTCCTCCTTTTTCTCTCCATTTTTCTCCTTTTACTTTCTACTCCGCTTCTTTTCCTCCTCTCTCTCTCCTGCTGTTTCTTCTCCTCCCGCACACCACAACACCTAAAGCAGACAGACTAGCGAAGCGTCAAGCCAGCTTCGCGTGACCACCAAAGCAACCTGTCAAACTTAAACGTTCAACATCACAGGTCTGCGACAGGAAGTTCTCCCCCCACCCACCAACCTCCCCTTCCCTTCTCCACCACCACATCCCCAGCAGTAGAGGAGCCACAGAGGGGATGGGTGAGGGGGTTAGCGGGTGAGGAGGGGTAGGTAAGGTCATCCCCGTGGCTCTCGAAAGGGTGAAAATCCAGTGATATACAGGCAACAACATCGCTCATATGTCAGTTGTACCAATGCACTTAATGTCACTAACCTACTTCTTCTGAGTCCACGGGTTCTGACGCAGCATGAAGGAAGGAAGGAAGGAAGGAAGGAAGGAAGGAAGGAAGAGTGAAAAGTCCAGTAAGAAACGAGGGAAGGAAGAGATAGGTAGGGATGATAATGAGTGGCACGCAGGGAAGGATGAAAGAGACGTAGCGGTATGAAAAGAAAGAGAAATAAAAGAGAAGGAGGGAAACAGGAGAAGAAGGAAGGCAATTGGGAGAAAACCGTTCGGAGAAACGTGGATGGGAAGAAGGGGCCGGAGTGAAAGGCGAAATTAGGAGAGTTTGAGGGAAAAAAAGATAAATATTGTAGGAGAGTGAATAAGGCAAGGGGAGAAGAGTTAAGAGATAACGAAGGGAAGAGAGCATAGATACTGTAAGGGCAATAAAAGAAGAGTGCAGAAGAGGGACGATAAAAGAGAGTGGAGGGAGTTTGTGGATAAAAGAGGAATAAAAGAAGATTGACAAGTTGAGTAAATACATGGGAAGGGGGATGAGAGAGAGAGAGAGAGAGAGAGAGAGAGAGAGAGAGAGAGAGAGAGAGAGAGAGAGAGAGAGAGAGAGAGAGAGAGAGGGTGAGGGTGATAGGAAAGAAGGAGATGGAAGGAGATGGACACGAAACACATGCGATAAAAGTGAGAGAGAAACTTAAAAAAAGAATAAAATAAACGAAAAATTGTGATAGAAGGGAAAAGGATGGAGAGGGAGAGAAAAGTTGAAAAAGGAAAAAGTTTAAATCAGAGAGAGAGAGAGAGAGAGAGAGAGAGAGAGAGAGAGAGAGAGAGAGAGAGAGAGAGATACACACATCCATACACATATTTAAGCCTCGCCATTCACCGTTATCAGAAAGGCGGCAGGATCACCCTAGCCTTCCCCCTACACTCTCACCCCTTCTCCTCCTCCCCACTACCACGCCCACTCCCCCGAAATACTGAGTGGGCAGCATTAGGGCGAGGCGGGTGTCCCTTCTCCAGTACCCCCATCGCCCTCGCTGACTCTAAATGTTAATCTGCTCCAGGAAAGTTTCACATTTGGCGTTATTTATGCGTAATTATCAACATTAGCATATCTATTACGTACTCTTATATCTTGCCTGACGCACACACAGACAGACACAATCTCCCTTCCTTACTGCCTCACTCCCTCACCCTCTTTTCTTCTTTTCTCCTCCTCTGTTGATTTTAATATCCTTCTCTTTTCTTCCTCTTTTTTCCCTTCACTCCCTCACTCACTTTTCCTCCTCTCTCCTCCTCTGCCTATTCAAATGTTCTTTTCTCTCTCCTCCTCTGCCTATTCAAATGTTCTTTTCTCTCTCCTTTTCTTATCCTCCCTGCCCTCTTTTCCACCTCTCCCTTCCTCCCTCGTTCACTCATCCCCTCACCCTCTCACTCCATTTTCTTTCTCCTCCTTTGCTTACTCTAATATCCTCCCTTCTCTCTCCTCTGCACCCCATCTTCTCCCTCTCTCTTTCTCCGTCTTTCTCTCCCTCTCCCTCTCTCTTCCTCCCTGACCTCGTCTCCATGGTGGCATTTGCATAATTATACGTATTTATTTTCCTAGGAGCTTCTTGGCCACTGCTAGCTAGGCATCTCCTTTCGACCTGTTTTCTTTCCTAGTTCTTCCTCGGGGTGACGGTCACTTCAGGAGGCGGAGGAAGTGGTGGCGGTGTTGGTGGTGGTGGTGGTGGTGGTGGTGGTGGTGGTGGGGAAGCGTAAAGACCTCCAGCCCTCGCCCATGTTCAGTCTTCACGCCTTAGCCAGAACAAGGTCGCAAAGGTTCTTGTGTCGTGTGTTTGTGATCTTTTGTTTGTCTATTTTTCTTCCCTCTACTATTTTCTTGGGGGATGGTGGTGGTTCTGCTTGGTGGTCTTCTTATCTTTGTTCTTTTTCTTTTCTGTCTCCTGTTCTTCCTTGTTGCTTCGTCTCTTCCTCCTGTTCCGTTTCTCCTCGTTTTTCATTTTTTTTCCTCCGGTTCCTCTTCCTTTTCTCTTGTTTTTTTTTTCATTTTTTTCTCCATGTACTCCTTTCTCCTTTTCTCCTCTTCTTCCCTCACTTCCTCCTCCTCCACTCCCTGCCCCCCCCCTCTCTCTCTCTCTCTCTCTCTCTCTCTCTCTCTCTCTCTCTCTCTCTCTCTCTCTCTCTCTCTCTCTCTCTCTCTCTCTCTCTCTCTCTCTCTCTCTCTCTCTCCACCACGCCACCCAGCTTAGCTTGACACTTTCGCTTTAGTTTCACTCTGCAGCTAAATATCAGGTTCTCCTCCCCCTCCTCCTCCTCCTCCTCCTCCTCCTCCTCCTCCTCCTCTTCCTCCTCCTCCTCCTCCTCCTCCTCCTCCTCCTCCTCCTCTTCCTCCTCCTCCTCCTCCTCCTCCTCCTCCTCCTCCCATCCAAGACAGTTGCAGTGGCAAGGAGACACGAGCTCCAGGCAGCTTCCGTGACACACACACACACACACACACACACACACTTATTATTATTATTATTACACACACACACACACACACACACACACACACACACACGTTGCTTCCTCAGGTGTAGAAAGCAAGGGGAAAAAAAGATGTGGGAGACTGGAATGCACTGGCTTAATCTTTTTTTGTTTCTTTTTTTAACTTCCCTTTATTTGAGAGGCGTTGGTGACTCTGGGGTTGTAGATTTTTCTCCCTGTTTTTTTTTTCTTCTTTATTTGTTTTATTTTATTTCTCTTAGTGTTTTCTGTTACTTGTGTTCAGTGTAAGTGTTAGTTTGGGTCTTGTTCTATTCAGTTCCTTAGTTTGTTTCTACTCTTTCTCGTTTGTTGCTCCTCTTTTTCCTTTTTTTTCCTTTCATCCTCCTTTGTACGCCTCGTCTTGGTTCTGTTCTTCCTCGTCCTCCTCTTCGTCTTCTTCACGTTCCTCCTCCTCCTCCTCGTTTTCCTCGCCCTCATACCTCCCCTTTTCCTCCTCATTTCCCTCTCCCTCCTCTTCTTCGTTCTCTTTCCCTTCCTCTCCCTCCTCCTCCTCCTCCTCCTCCTCTTTCCCCTTCTTATCCGGTTCAGATAAGTAAAATACATACATACTACATCCATACGTACACACTACATACATGCATATGTATACACAAAGAAATACGCACAAATATACGTATATATATGTGAACACTCAAGAAGCTATACAGAATATATACGATAAATAGAGATAAAAGTAAAGAAACAATAACAGTAATAATAATAAGAGTAAAAAGTGAAAGAAAAAATGACGGAAAAAGATGAAAAGATAAAAAAAATGATGTGGAGGTTTATGTCAATGTAAATAAAGAGCGAGAAGGAGAGAAGGAAACGAGAGAAGAGACGAATAAAGTGTTAGGAAAATTTTTTTCTATATTTTATGTAAAGGAAAAGGAAAAAAATACTTACGAAGGACGTCAGATAGTGAGGAGGAGGAGGAGGATAAGGAGGAAGTGGAGGAGGAGGAAGATAAGGAGGAGGACGAGGGAGGAGGAAGTTGCAGAAGGTATATAAGACGGAGAAGGAAGCGAAGGGAAGCAGGAAGAGGAGGAGGAGGAGGAGGAGGAGGAGGAGGAGGAGGAGGAGGAGGAGGAGGAGGAGGAGGAGGAAGAAAAGGAGGAAGAAGGAGAGGAGGAAGAAGAGAAGGAGGAGGAAGAGGAGGAGTAATGAGGTGCAGAAGAGCCTCAGCAGGAGAGAGCCAAGATAAGTTCAGTAAGGCCGCTCTTGCCTCAGCACATCCTCTGCGCTTCACCCTTACTGACACCCACACCTCCCCTGCTGTCCCCACACCTCCCACCACCCCCAAACGCCGCCTTCAGCCCCCTTTCAGCCCCCCAACGCCCCCCGCCGCCTCAGGATGTTGACTCAGCCATTTGTAGGTGAATATTTTAGGACCTTGAAACCTCCTCCTCCCTCTCTTCCTCCTCCTCTTCCTCCTCCTCCTCTTCCTCTCTTTCAGCAGCAACCAGGCCGGAGATCAGTCGCCGTGGTCATATCCTTTACGTCTCCAGCATTTTTTCTTGTTTTCTCGGCTAATTACGGAGTCAAAAATGCTATTCTGAAGCGGCCTCCTCTCTCGTGTGTGATTTTTTCCGTTTCGAAATGGGATGAAGGCCCGCAGAGTGAGTCCCGGCCACACACCGCTGACCTGAGAGCCGAGGAACGTGTGGGGACGTGGTGGGATGTGTGGTGTTTATTTTTGTAGTGCTAGGTTACCTCTTCCCTCCTCCCCCACCCCCTATCTGAGCATAAAGAGATACCAGAAGGAGAGTTGTGTAGTGTAGTGTATGGTAGTCTCGTGTTGTGTTGAAATGGATGGATGAGCGAGTATTGGTTTTAAGGGATTTTTTTTTTTATTATTTGTTTTTTTTTATTTATTTATTTATCTATTTTTTTTTTGGAGGGGGTGTTGGTGTTTGTTTATCTATTGTTTTATAACGTGATTTTCTTAGATTTTTGTTTTGTTTATTGTTATTTGTGAATGCGTTTATGGTTTTGACTTTTAGAGTAGCATGATAAAAAATTTTGTTCATCTTGCTTTTCATGAGACTGTTGATACTGATCCTCCTCCTCTTCTTCTTCCTCCTCCTCCTCCTCCTCCTCCTCCTCCTCCTCCTCCTCCTCCTCCTCCTCCTCCTCCTCCTCCTCCTCCTCCTCCTCCTACTACTACTACTACTACTACTACTACTACCACCACCACCACCACTGCTCCTACAACCACCACCACGACCACAACTACTCTTACTTCTACAACTCCTCCTTCTTCTACTGGTACTCCTACCACCACCACCTACAGTACAGCGGAGGGAGCGTAGTAAAGAGTAATCTGGGTTGCCCTCTTCTCCCGCAGCCCAGACAAGTGGGTGTGGAGTGCGTGATGGTTTATTCACAAGGCGGGGCGGAGACGTGGATGCTGTGTGTGTTAGTGTGTGTGTGTGTGTGTGTGTGTGTGTGTGTGTTTAGGGTTACGCAGCGACGCACTTCAGAACACTTGTACATTTGAACATTTATTTCAAGACACTAACAAAAAAATTACAAACAATAACAGTGAAGAATAATGGCATAGAAATGTGACTTGCCTTTTTCTAATCCGGAACAGTTCAGGCACAACTTAAAAACCTACTATAAAAAAAAAAAAAAAGAAAACATAGAGATCAGCAACTACAAATATATTACAATTACCACAGGGAAAAGTTTAGCATAATAAACAGTATATAGTGGGTGCGTCACTTAGTGTGTGTGTGTGTGTGTGTGTGTGTGTGTGTGTGTAAGCGCCCAGGAGCACAGAATTTTGCGACGCATTAGAGAAAATTGGCGCCGTAACTTACCAAGAGATAAAACTAGCATAGCAGTTTTGTTTATCCCCGCACGCTTGCCTGTTTCTTCCCTCCTCCCCTTCCCTCCATCCCCAGCAACATCGCATCCTCTTTAGCAGTCCCCTTCTACACCTCGTTCCCTTCAGCCCCTTTCCCTGTTCTTCCTTCTACAGTACTCAAGATCAACCCCAACTCAGAAGGAAGAGGAGGAGGAGGAGAGGAGAGGAGGACGAGAAAGAAGAAGAAATTTTTCTCCTCACCTTCTCTCCTTGTTTCTTCCTCCTACTGTATTCTTGAGATCAACCCCAGCTCAGCAGGAGGAGGAAGAGGAAGAGGAGGAGGACGAGGAGGAGGAGGAGGAGGAGGAGGAGGAGGAGGAGGAGGAGGAGGAGGAAGAGGAGGAAAAAGAGGAGTGGATCTTTTCTCCTAATCTATTTGTTATTCTCCTTTTTTTTTCTTTTCTTTTTTTACTTTTATTCTATCCACCATTCTTCGAGACGCACAAACCACTGGCGCCTCTAACATACGTCCTCCTCCTCCTCCTCCTCCTCCTCCTGGACACCGCCCCTCCGCCCCTCTTCCCCCCTCTCTCTCCTCCCTTCCTTCCTTCCCCCGAATTCTGAAGCTCAAATAATTTCCTCTATTTTCGTGCCGGCAAAAACTTCATCAGCTCTCCCCCCACTTAAGGATCTGCTTCTCCGCTCTTGACCGCCTCGCTGGCCCCTCCGGACCCACGCGGCCTAGGTCCCTCTTGTCCCGAGCACCAGACGCGGTTGGTGATGTTTTTGGAAGGAGGAAGGAGGAAGAGGAGGAAGAGATGAGGAGGAGGTAAAGGGAGGGTTATGTGTGTGTGTGTGATGTGTGATCTTCGGGGTTATGGTCTCTCTCTCTCTCTCTCTCTCTCTCTCTCTCTCTCTCTCTCTCTCTCTCTCTGGATAAGGTAGGAGGTACAATGGATTACTTAACTTAAGGTGCTTTCTCTCTCTCTTTTCTTTCCTCTTCCTAATGTATATCCTCTCTCTCTCTCTCTCTCTCTCTCTCTCTCTCTCTCTCTCTCTCTCTCTCTCTCTCTCTCTCTCTCTCTCTCTCTCTCTCTCTCTCTCTCTCTCTCTCTCTCTCTCTGTGTGTGTGTGTGTTTGTTTATGTTCCTCCTCACTCCCATTTCCTTTTCCTCAACTCCTCCCCCTCCTCCTCCTCCTCCTCCTCCTCCTCCTCCTCCTCCTCCTCCTCCTCCTCCTCCTCCTCCTCCTCCTGCTCTCCATTCGTCGTTATAGGGAAGATTTACCGCCATCACTACTGTCTGTGACGCTGATGTTGCTGTTTACCGTCCCTTTAATGTTACGGAGCCGCGGTGGTGCTGGTGGCGGTGGTAGTGGTGGCGGCAGCAGCGGTGGTGGTGGTGGTGGTGGTAGGGAATGTTACGGGTCTTAGAGAGGGAGTGAGAGAGTGAGAGGGAATGGGGGAAAAAAAAGTACAAGTTAATGGTAGTTTCCAATGTTGGCCTCCACTTTGTACTGTTTGTCTGATCGTGTGGTTGTTTATTTATGTCTGTGTGTCCGTGTGTCTGTGTGTTCGTTGGGGTCTGTCTCTTTTTTGTCCGATTTTTTTTTTCTCTCTTTTTCGTTCGGTCGTTTTTCATTCTGGTTCTTTTTTCCCTATTCACAGTCAAGTTCTTTTTTTTTGTTTTGTTTTCTTTCCTTTCTTCCTTTCTTCCTTCCTTCTTATTATTCGTTTTGTTCTCATATTTTTTTTTGTTTGTTTTGTTTTCCCTCCTCCTTCTTGTTCGTCTTAATTTCCTTCCCTTTTTTTTTATTAGTTTGGTTTCCTCTTCTCTTTATTCCTTGCCCGTTTATTCTCATGGGGATCCTAATTTTTTTATGTGATCTTGTCGTATTTTCTTTTGCCTTTTCACTGTTTTTCAATCTTTTTCTTCATCCTATTGGTGTTATTTCTTTAACCACATTTTTTTTGTTTCCTTTTCTGCCACATTCCCTTACTCAGCTTTTCTATTTATTTTCTTTTTCTTCTTTCTTTTTAATCTCCTTCCTATACCTTTTTTTTTTTCGCAGTGGCTTCTTCACTTCCTGGGGGGAATAGAGAGAGAGAGAGAGAGAGAGAGAGAGAGAGAGAGAGAGAGAGAGAGAGAGAGAGAGAGAGAGAGAGAGAGAGAGAGAGAGAGAGAGAGACGCTGAAAAACGCAGGAGCAGGGCGATCAGAGAACCATTTTGAGAAGGATGAAGAAGCGGGTGATTTCAGTGCAATTACCACCGACGATTAAAGACGCTCCCAGGCAATGCTTCCCTTCTTGGTGGGATAAAGACGAGGAGGAGGAGGAGGAGGAGGAGGAGGAGGAGGAGGAGGAGGAGGAGGAGGACGGTACAGTACAAGGAGTGAGAGAAGGGATGGGAGAATAAGTGAGGTAGTGGCAAATGTGGAAGAAGACGACAGAGAAGAAGGAGAAGGAGAAAAAGAAAAAGAAGAAGAAGAAGAAGGATTAAATGAAGATGGAGGAGAATGGTAGAAGTCGAAGCGGTAACACAGGGCAAAGAAGAAGAAAAGAAAAAAAGAAGCAGAAGAAGAAGGCGCAATACAACATTTAAAAGTAATAGATTTTAGAAACAATAAAAGAAAAAGCAGTAACAAAAGTAAAAATAGAATAAAACAATAACAAGAAGAACAAAAAAAGAAAGATGCAAATGACGTGAAGAGACAAGATAGAAGAATAAAAAAGAGTAATGTTGATGAAATAATTAAATAATTTGCCTCTCCTATACACACACACGCACTTATCTTACGGTTCATAATGAGAGGGGGGTTAATTAACAAGTAGCACACGTGAGTTTACCTGGTACAGTGTTTGCGTCCCCTCGGCTCACCTGTGGAAGAAAAGGGGTAATTAATATCAAAATAATATCACCTGTTATGTCTTGTAAACAGGTAAATGAAAGGTCAACCTGGGGGGAAGAGAGAGAGAGAGAGAGAGAGAGAGAGAGAGAGAGAGAGAGAGAGAGAGAGAGAGAGAGAGAGAGAGAGAGAGAGAGAGAGAGAGAGAGAGAATTGTAAATATCTGTAAAATATGTTTAAATAATTTGAAAGAGAGAGAGAGAGAGAGAGAGAGAGAGAGAGAGAGAGAGAGAGAGAGAGAGAGAGAGAGAGAGAGAGAGAGAGAGAGACGTGGAAATACTTACACAATAATATATTTTGATGAAAGAAAATATAGCACACACACACACACACACACACACACACACACACAGAGAGAGAGAGAGAGAGAGAGAGAGAGAGAGAGAGAGAGAGAGAGAGAGAGAGAGAGAGAGAGAGAGAGAGAGAGAAATGTAACATTCTTGAATCTTGTCTTGCCTATCTCATTCAGAGTGAAGGTTAATATATATAAAAGTCTGTAAATGCAATATGATCACTTCGCAATAAAAAAAAAAAGAAAAAAGAAAAGGTTTCATACTGTAAAACAACGAAAACCAAATCCATTGAGAATATACTCTGGAAACCTTCATATATTCTTGTGTTGACTGTCTGGTGCTGTGAACGTCGGCCAGGATGAAAATTTGAAGGGATGTCGAGTGGCGGGGATGAGTGTATGAGTATTTGAGTACGAGTATCTAGGATGTACAAGTCGATGCAGGACTGAATGAGTGGTGTAGAAATAAAAAGGAATAAATACATTGGAATAAAGATGAAAGGAAATGAAACGTAACAGAGAGAGAGAGAGAGAGAGAGAGAGAGAGAGAGAGAGAGAGAGAGAGAGAGAGAGAGAGAGAGAGAGAGAGAGAGAGAGAGAGAGAGAGAGAATAATTCTTTACAAGTTCATATCCTTTATCATCTTTTAGTTTTTGCTCCTCCATAACCAAAAACTTTGTCAGATCTTTTCCTGGATCAATATTCCACGCTTCACTCTGTCACTGATCTGATTGCACCTCCTCCTCCTCCTCCTCCTCCTCCTCCTCCTCCTCCTCCTCCTCCTCCTCCTCCTCCTCCTCCTCCTCCTCCTCCTCCTCCTTCAATACACCACGTACCTTATTGAAGCACAAATAGAGGGAAGGATCGGGGCAAGGGATGAACGTAGATGAAAAGTAACAAGAACATCATCCTTGTCAGCGCTGCTTCACTTAAAAGAGATCAAGAATGGATCCAAAAAGGAATTTCAATTTTCAAGTCTACCTGATTTTCCTGTTTGTGTGCGTAGTCGTAGAAAGGAAAGTGGAAGATGGAGGAGGAGGAGGATAGAAGAAGGACTTGGAGGAGGAGATAAAAATAGAAGGAAAGGAGGAAGAGGTGGAGATGGATGAAGCTGAGGGAAAGTGGAAAAAGAGGAGAAAGAGAATGAGGAAGAATGGGAAAGAGCGCATTAGGAAAAAAAGAAAGGTGGAAGGACGAAGACAAATTGAAAATAGTATATACTAGAATTTACCTTTAAAGAAAACAAGGAGGTAAATAATTTTTGTTCACCTTGCACTAAAAAACAAGTAAAGAGTCAGAAAGATAACACTTACAACTTCATCAATAACAATAAAATAAAAACATCAATCGCTATAATGAATATGAGAAAGGGGGAAAAAAAGATGACCACGAATGACTAAGAAAGAAAGAAAGAAAGACAAAAATGATTAAGAAGAGAAAAAAAAATGAGAGGAAAAAAGCCATGTATATATATTCGTCCCGAGAGGTAAGCTGGCCTCCCTCGAGCTTACAGGTGAGATCCAATTAGCTTCACCTCATCTCGTGTCCGCCCTCCCCCGCTTCCCTGCCTCCCGACCTTTGATGTCACCCGCACGTAAGATTCTTCTCATTACCGTGCGGGGGAAGCTTGCCGTCCCACGCTGCCCTTTTGTCCTTCTCAACCTTCCCCTCCCCATCCTCACGTTTTCTCCTTTTTTTACCATGTCCTCCCTCCGCACCATGTTCTTTTTTTGTATTTGTTTATTTGTTTATTATTAAATTTTTTTATGCCTTTCCATCCCCAAAACCTCGCTTTTTTATGATTTTTTTTCCCATCATATTCTCGTTCCATGTTTAGCGTGAAATTTATGCTTATTTTGTACTTGTTCTCGTTTTCTATAACATGCTTGGATTAAAGAATCATATGTTGAAAATAAAGTTAATCCACAAGTACGTAAACATCACTAGATCAGGCTTTTTGTAAGTGTTCTGGTATGGTTCGGGTACACTCGTATGTTCATGTTTTATGTTGCTTTATGTGCTGCTTTCATACTTGAATTTTATTAATTTTTGGTAATGGATAATGTCATATGGTCATTTTGAAAGGTGTTAAGAGTTCCAAAATGTTGTTCATTTCTGCTCTCGTGATTATTTTTTTTTAGTAAAGTCATGTTTCTCGAGAACATTCCCATGTCTGTTATTATTATTATTATTATTATTATTATTATTATTATTATTATTATTATTATTATTATTATTATTATTATTATGTTTGTTGTTGTTGTTGTTGTTGTTGTTGTTGTTGTTGTTGCTATTCTCGTCTTCATTTGAGACGAGAGTAAAAAAATCACTTAATTAATTCTCAATGTATAATCTTTTGTCTCTGTGCTCAGGAAGTACACTCGCTTTGATGGTGTGAGGTCGTTATTGCGAATTTTTCCTTTTATTCGAATTAAAAATACTGCTTTTTATGAGTCCTGTAAACATTTTTATCTAATATATTTTTCTTGCGCTTGATGTACACCCTAGTTCATTAGATTAATTTCCCTGAATGTAGTAAATCTTGGTGTTTTATTGGTGAAGGAAGCTGATTAATAGTTACACACACACACACACACACACACACACACACACAATCAGCATGTGGTGTGGTGGTGGTGGTGGTGGTGGTGGTGGTGGTGTGCCTTAGGTGGTTCTGGTTATTACGAAGTGATGTTATGATCAAGTTATGGTGACGGAGTGATGGTGATGAAGTGATGGTGTTGATGAAGTGATGGTGGTGATGGAGTACTTGCGTCTCGGTGTGTAGGAAGGTAACAAGCGGAAAGCAATTAGTGGCTTGGGGCCGCTGCTCCTCCGCTATTGATAAAAGTTCATCAGAGTAATAGTTATTTTCCTTTCTTCCTTCATCCATTCTTTCCTTATTTCCTTCATTTACTCATTCTACTTTCCCTCATTCCTTTTCTTTACGATATTGTATTTGCGTCACTTCCTCATTTACTAACACACTCCTGTTTTATCTTCTTTTCTTATTTCATCCTTTTTCCTTCTTTCCTTCCCTTCTGGTTTTACCTTCCTTCCTCCGTCCTTTCCTTTTTCGCCTTCCTCAATATCGCAGCTTTCTTTCCTCCCTATACTTGTATCTCAACTTCATCTCCATTATATCCGCCATCCCTCCTCCTCCTCCCCCTCCTCCTTTCCTATGAAAATTCCATGTCAGTTTTTCCATACTGCATGGTACTTTTCCCAACTATTTCCATGCCAGCGCAAGCTGGAAGGAGTGGTAGGTGGGGAGGAGCTTTCTGCTGTGCTGTCCTTTCTCTCTTCCCCGTAGCTAGTTTGAAGTAGTTACCAAACAGCCTTGCAAGAGCCAAAAAGGCTGTTGCTGTTTGACTTTCCTTTGTATTCCCTTTGTATTCCTCCTCTTCCAAAAAACAGTCTCGTGTGGCCGGTCTCGGTATCCATTCTCTCTCTCTCTCTCTCTCTCTCTCTCTCTCTCTCTCTCTCTCTCTCTCTCTCTCTCTCTCTCTCTCTCTCTCTCTCTCTCTCTCTCTCCTGACCTACATTTCACTACTAACTCGTCCTCCTCCTCGTCGTCGCCGCCGTCAGCCCGCCTGCCGCCGCCGCTTCCCTGGTCCCCGCCTCTCCCGCCTCATTAAGCTTTCCTATTAGTTAACGAGGCCCTCACATCCTCACTCTGAGGGACTCCCGTCTATTTATGAGCCGTGTTTCTGCCGCCACAGCAGAGCTACTTCCTTCACCCTGCTTCGCTTCCTTCTTCTCTCCTTCCTCCTTCCTTCTTCCTTCAGTCACGGTAACTTCATAGTGAGGGGGTAGTTTCTTCATTAATCCTCCTCCTTCCCTTCGTCTTTTTCCTCCTTCAAAAGTAGAAGCATGACAGTAATACCATAGCTCCCTTATTCATCCTTCTCCTCTTTCTTTTCCTCCTCCTCCTTCTCCTTCTTCGCATCCTCCAGGAGTGGGAACATTACAGTAAAACCACAGCTCCCTCCTTTATGTTCCTCCTTCCCTTCCTTTCTTCCTCCTCCTCCTCCTTCTACTAGAGAAACATCACATCACTGCCGCAGACCACTCCTTCACCCTCCTGCTTCCCTTCCGTTCACTCTCCAAATCCAGCAGCGGACGTATGACTATTGTAGCTGCAGGCAGACAGCGACAGAGCCCTCTGCTGCATCGCCCTCGTGTCCTCGTCACCTAACATTGACCGCCGCGGCAAGGGAGAGGAACTGACTCAAAAATGATGGTGAATAAAGATATCTGTCAGCTGCGAGCGAGCGAGCGAGCGAGAGAGAGAGAGAGAGAGAGAGAGAGAGAGAGAGAGAGAGAGAGAGAGAGAGAGAGAGAGGAAGAGGAAGAGGAAGAGGGAGAGGGAGAGAAGGAGGCTACCGGAACAAACAACGACTTATTCATATCATTCAAGTCAGCGTCAATAGAACCGCTTTTTGGAATCCTAAAAAAGATGGAGAGGAAAAGATAAAAGAAAATGTTTTCTCTCGATCCTCTAAGGAAGTGCATCATTTTGTGAACTTCTGAGCCTTGTCTTCTTTTATTTATCTTTTCATCTTTTTTTCATCAGGAAAATGTGTATGCGTGATTTATTTATTTGTTATGGTGTTAATATTATGTGTGTGTGTATGTATGTGTGTGTGTGTGTGTGTGTGTGTGTGTGTGTGTGTGTGTGTGTGTGTGTGTGTGTGTGTGTGTGTGTGTGTTTCGCTTCCCTTTGTCCTCGAATGGCTTTATTTTCTTTGATATTCGTACATTTGCAGAATTCACTGTTCACTCTTTTCTGTCTCCAGTCACTTTTATTTTAGTTTGTTTCCATGTCTTTTTTTTTTCTCCGCAATATTTTTTTTTTACTGGTTCTGGATCCATGTTTTCATTTTTTTCTTGACCCAATATTTGTTTTCTCTCCTATTGTGTGTCAGTAATTTTAATATTTTCCTCCATGACTTTCTTCAGTACTGAATTCTTTGTCTTCTTTCTATTTTCTACCACTCTCTCTCTCTCTCTCTCTCTCTCTCTCTCTCTCTCTCTCTCTCTCTCTCTCTCTCTCTCTCTCTCTCTCTCTCTCTCTCTCTCTCTCTCTCTCTCTCTCTCTCTCTCTCTCTCATTCCCCATCCTCCCTCTCTCACATTCCCCTCTTTCCCCATTATCACTCCATTCACAATCTCCTTCATTTACTTAACCTCGTATCTTCGTCACCAGCACCTCCCTGACCACCACCACCATCACCACCATCACCATCACCACCAGCATCATCACCTTTCATTTCTTTCATTATCACCTCCTCCTTTTCTCTGTGTCCCTGTTCTCTGCTTCCCCTTCTCTGCTCCTTCCCTCACTCGGCCGTGCAATCAGCAGCACTGTCCCTTCTGCAGATAAGCGTTGAGTGGCGTGGATTAGGTGCAGAGAATATTAAGGAGGAGGAGGACGAGGAGGAGGAGGTGATGGAGGAGGAGAGCAAGTGTGTATGTGTGTGTGTGTGTGTGTGTGTGTGTGTGTGTGTGTGTTCTTGTTTTTACTTCCTTACTTGCTTGTTTTGATGTTTGGATGAGTGACTGCTCCTGTGTTTAGCTGTTTTAAAGTGTTATGTGTGTGTGTGTGTGTGTGTGTGTGTGTGTGTGTGTGTGTGTGTGTGTGTGTGTGTGTGTGTGTGTGTGTGTGTGTGTGTGTGTGTGTGTGTGTGGTGGAGGAGGAAGATGTGTGTGCGTGTTACCACTGGCTGTGTGTGTGTGTGTGTGTGTGTGTGTGTGTGTGTGTGTGTGTGTGTGCGCGCGCGCGCGCGCGCGTGGGTGTGCTTGTGCGTGTGGAACTGGCTGTGAGTGTGTGTGTGTGCGTGTGTGGCAGGCTGCACAAACACACACAGGAGCTTATTAGCAATGCATGTGTGTGGATTCCTTGCATAATGACCGAGTAATTGTCCCTCGATTTGGCGGCTCGCTGACTGGCTGGCTGGCTGACTGGCTGACTGATTGCCTGACTGACTGACGGCGCAAGTGACTGATGGCAGCTGGAACCCTCTATTATGTGCCTTTGTTAGATTCTATTAGCTCGGGGAAAAAAAGGTGAAAAAAGTGAGTACATGACTTGCATCTATTTGAGAACACACACTCTCTCTCTCTCTCTCTCTCTCTCTCTCTCTCTCTCTCTCTCTCTCTCTCTCTCTCTCTCTCTCTCTCTCTCTCTCTCTCTCTCTCTCTCTCTCTCTCTCTCTCCACCACCATCACCACCAGACGAACCCTAAAACCTCTTTCCTCTCCCTTACTCTCTCTCTCCCTCACCCCATCTCTTTCCCTCTCCCTCATCCCTCTCTCTCTCTCTCTAAGCCTCGTCCTGGAAGGCTCAAAAACTCAAAAAAAACTCGGGGAATCGGTGTGAAAAGTGCGAATATTATTTGTGCCGAGAATATAAACGTAAATAGCGTGCACGAGGCCTTAACTGGAGTGGTGTTAGCAGTAAAAGCTCTCCAGACTGTATCACTGGGCTGAGCTGAGCAGACAGGCGGAGGAAAGGGCGAGGGAAGAATGGCAAAGAGCTAGAGGACGGAATATAGAAGAAAAAAAGAAAAAAGTGGGTCGGGTTGGGGGGGGGGAGAAGAAGAAGGAGAAGGAGGAGTAGAAGGAGGGAGAAGTGGATGCTGATGGAAAGGATAAAGTTAGTGGAAGGAAAAAGGAACAGCAAGAGGAAGAAGTAGGAGAGAGAGAGAGAGAGAGAGAGAGAGAGAGAGAGAGAGAGAGAGAGAGAGAGAGAGAGAGAGAGAGAGAGAGAGGAGAGGATAAGAAAAGAGAAAACCAGAATAAACTGCCTGGATGGAGAAGAGTAGAATGAGAAGGAGGAGGAGAAGGAGGAGGAGAAGGAAGGAGCAGGAAGAGGAAGCAGAAGAGTGGTGGTTCTGCAGGGATAGAAGGAGGAGGAGGAGGAGGAGAAGGAGGAGAAGGAGGAGGAGTGAGTAGTGGGGCAGAGGAGGAAAGAGAAACAGTGGAAAAGTAGTGGATTTGTAGGGGAGAGAGAGAGAGAGAGAGAGAGAGAGAGAGAGAGAGAGAGAGAGAGAGAGAGAGAGAGAGAGAGAGAGAGAGAGAGAGAGAGAGAGAGAGAGAACTGCCGCAGAAGTAGTAGTAGTAGTAGTAGTAGCATTAGTAGTAGTAGTAGCAGCAGCAGTAGTAGTAGTAGTAGTAGTAGTAGTAGTAGGAGGAGGAGGAGGAGGAGGAGGAGAAGGAGGTTGGTTTAAAATCGTGCTGGCGCCACAAAGTTTATCCTGACGGAGGAGAGTGTCTCGGGTAGGAAGGAGCAGGCGAAGTCTCGACAACTTATAAGGGAGATTATGCGCGCCCGCCGCCTACCTTAGCGCCGCGACACATCCTCCGCCGCAGCACAGGCTCGTAATAAGAGGGAGTTTAGCATGAGAGTCTCCGAGGAGGCGAGAGTTTGGCCTGCTATATAGTTTCTGTTTCACTGTTTAGAACTCTATGCTAATCCCTCCTCCTGCCTGCTTCTCTCTCTCTCTCTCTCTCTCTCTCTCTCTCTCTCTCTCTCTCTCTCTCTCTCTCTCTCTCTCTCTCTCTCTCTCTCGTTTTATCTTTTCTGTGTTCTTTCATCATTTTTCTTTATTTTTTTCTCCTTTCTCTTCTTTATTGTGTTTCATGGGTTTTACTTTCTTTCGTTTCAAAGTTGTCTTCTGTTCTTTCTCTTTGTCTGTCTGTTTGTCTCTTATTTGTCTGTCTGCCTTTTTCTCCTTATGCATGTTTGTTTATGTCATTCTCTTTACTATTCGGTGTTTTGCCTCTGTCTGTCTGTCGGTCTGTCTGTCTATCTGTATCTGTCTTTCTCTGTCTATCTGCGTATATCTTATTCTGACTGTTTGTTTGTTTGTTTGTTTGTTTGTTTGTTTGTTTGTTTGCCCACTACCCCTTCCCCACTCGGCCTCCTTTCTCTCTCTGTTTATATCTTACCTACGACTTGTATATATTTTGTTTACTTTTGAAATACACGTTCATTTATTGCTTTTGTTGTGTTGGGCGTTGTTGATTTTCCCCCAGTCTTCACGTTTCCTTTTAAGCACAAGAGTAAGTTTGTTTCTGTTGCAATGGCGGCTCTTTTTTTCTTTTTTCGATTTCTTTTCCGCCATAATATATGTTCTCGTATTTTCCCGTAATTTTCCTGTTACTGTCGTTGTTCTCCTCCTCCTCCTCCTCCTCCTCCTCCTCCTCCATAACCCTTTGTTGTTTTCCTGCAGTGTTTCATTTTCGTAATTTCTTGTACGCTATGTCCTCCCCTCTTTCTTTTCTCCTATGTTTTTCTTTCTCTCCTTGATACTTTTCTTTAATGTGCCTTTGTTTTTTTTGTTTCTTGCTTTCTTTCTTTTCCCTCATGTCTTTTTTTTTCTCTTTCCCTCTTTCTGTCATGTAATTTTTGTTTCCTCTGTTTACTTCCACTTTTCTTTCATTCTTCTTTATTTTTTCTTCTAACTTTTCTACCCATTTAATTTTCCGCCTTCCCTTTTTCCTTCCCAGATTGTCTCTTCTTTTTTTACGCTCTCTTTTATCTTTGTTTTCTCTTTTCTTCCCCGCCACCCTTCTCTACCCCTTTTCTATTTTTCACCGTAGGTATTTTTTCGCCTCCATCTTTTCAAATATTCCTTTTCGTTTTCCTTTCCATTCAACTTTATTTAACTCCTTCTCTTCTTTGTTATTCTTCTCTTTCTTCAACGTTTTCTTCTTCCATGATTTTCTTGCTATTCATATTCATCCCTTCATCTTTAGCTGGATTTTTAAATTTTTTTTTATTAAATCTTCTCTTCCACTTATCTATCCACGTCTTTCCTTATGCTTTCCTTTTTACATTCCATCGCCTCCTTCGTTTTCTTCACCTTTTCTTCTTTGATTCGTTTCATTTTACTTCTTTGTTGAGTTATTCGGTATTCATTTACATTCATGTTTCGCATTTTCTACGATTTTATTTTTTTCACCTATTTTTCTTTTTTCGACTTCATTTACGTTTTTTCTTTCTCACTCCTTTACCTTTCTTCCATGATTCCTTCCTTCATGTTTTTAACTTCCCTTTCGTTTTTTTTTTTTTTGTTATAATTGTCTTCCTTTCGTCTCCCTATCTGTCCTTTCATCCATTCACCCATCCGTCTTTGATTTCTTCCTTTCTTCTTTCCTACTTTCCATTCATTCTCCCATCTTCATTTTCCTTCTTCTTTCTCTCTTATTTCCTTGCTTACTTACTTTTCCTTTCTCCCTTCTTTTTCTTTCCTTCCTTCCTTCCTTCCTTCCTTCCTTCCTTCCTTCCTTCCTTCTACCATCCCTTCCTGCCTTTGTGTATGCTATCCTATATTTCCAACACAAACAATTCAATAAAGACCAACAAGACTATGTTCTAATGCTTGTACCTCCTTTGTGTTCCCTTGCGTTCACTCTTACACTTGTGCTCCAAACCCCTCCCTTCAAGTCTTGTTAGCGGGTGTACCTGTCTGCCTAATTACTCGTGTAAGAGCACACCTGAGCGCCTACGTGTCTGCCTCTACCTGGCCTTCTTTACCTGGTACTTTCCTCATACTAGTGCAGGGTAAGCCTAGACAGACCCCAGCCATGTTAAGCCAGATTTAGTTATGCCTGTCACAGTTTATCTTTATTCTTTGTTTTATTTTTTCTTCTTCTCTTTTCATGCCTCATATTTATTATAGTCATGTTTATTTATTTATTTATTTTTTTTCATCGACTCGTTTTAGTTTCCTTTCTTTTTTTTTATGTTTCAAATTTAGTCGAGTTTTTGTTCTTTATTCCTTCTTACATTCTTATTTTTTCCTCTCTGTTTTCCTTCCTTCTCTTTTTTTTATACCACAAATTTGGTCGTGGTTTTCTTCCTTATCCTTTCTTTCATCTTTTTTCTTTCTCTTTCCTTCCTTTCTTTATTTTCTTATTTTCCTACAACAAGCCATTTCTTCCTTCCTTATAACTTTTC
>NC_087157.1:24818115-24835615 GCF_035594125.1 Scylla paramamosain
ACCGGGCCCTAATCACCAGCCAATCCGGGACACTTCTCTTTGTTCCACAACCACCGATACTCAGTTGATATATAAATAGATAAACTGATAGCTAATTTTGTTGTGAAACTGTAATACAGTATACAAAATGAAATTCTTTGTTTGGCTCAGGGCTCTCAGATAGAATAGAATGTCTTTTGAAAAACAAATTAGAATTTAAGAATTACGAATTGCAATAAAATAATAAAAAAATATTATAATAAAACTTAAGAGAATTTAGGAATCATTAATTCAAATAAAATAAAACACTCACAATAAAACATACATGACAATGAAACAAGTGGATGACAAAGCCAATTACTATAAAACAGATACATTATTTTGATGATTTGTTATATATATGATTAAACAGTGAAATTATCCTTGGAATAAAAGATTTCTTACGCTTATGCTGAAGAAACACCGGAAAGCCTGTTCTTTTTAATCTCTTGTTTTGTTTCTTGTAGGTGTTCATAGAGACTGTGTACGTATAATGCTTTTAATTTTATGGATTGTTACGTACGTGTTACATCGCGTGTGACTTTAACAGTAACACTCGCTGCTTCACTGGTGACGAAGTGTGTGTTATGCTTCGTCTTTGTTGTAGATCACTGATTGCTCTCCGTTGTAAAAAAAAAAAAAATAAAATAAAATAAATAAATAGAAAAAAAAATAAAATAAATTAATTAAATGAATAAGTAAAAACATAAGGTTGAATAGGACTGATGCCGCTTGAAATGTGTAGTGATAGATTTTCTTTTCCCCTTTTCTTCTTAAATACATAATTATGAAAGGTTCTGTTGTCAGACACATTAAGAAATGTGTCTGACGCACGAGCTATTTATTGATATTATTTTTTTTTCTTTTATCCTTTAGAGTAGAAAGGTGAAGTTCTTCCAGTCCTCTGTAGGAAGAGCGTTCTTACAATATCCTGTATAAAGAGAGAAGTTCTTACAATATCCTGTTAAAAAAAAAAAAAAGAGAAAAAAATATTGCTGGGTCCATTCTAAGTTTATAGTGCTAGACAGTTCTTTAACATTTTACTCTCTCTTGTAGATCGATTGAATTACTACCATCCTTCCTTAACATGAAGGCAAAACAGAGAAAAGCAGACACAGCGTTACTTGTGGAGGCACCTCAAAGTTTGCGGTGATGGACATTTGCTCTTCTTCGATGGACATTTGCTCTTCTTCTATGTCCTCAGCGCATGAAAGTAAAGCTAATACTGTCCGTCCTAAGAGAGAGAGAGAGAGAGGGAGAATAAAGACTACTTACCGTACAGAACGCTTGAAGATTTTGGTGGTGAGCTGTATAAAAGTGAAGCTGCTGAAATTGCTACCGTCAGTCTGTCGTTGAGATATATATGAGTAAAAAAGGTCGCCGTTAAGTCCTGGGTGGTGGAGGTAATGCTTCTTGCAGCGTCTTGTGGCTTGAAGTTCACCACGAAGAAGTAATGGAAGTAATGATTTGGTGAGAGGAATAATACCTCAGTCGGCTTCGCAAACACTGTAAAAACTTTCATTCCTTCGTAAACTTGTGTATAGGAGTTTGATGTTTTTATTTATTTATTTATTTATTTGTTATTATTTCTTTTTTAATACGTTTATGCTCCTGGTGTGTATTCATCTCGTGGTGTGCTATTATTTCACGTGTGTATTTACGTCGTGGTGTTTTAGGTGTTGTTTTCAGGATTTGAGTCAAGTGCGTGTTGTCGTGTCCTCGTATCTACTTGTGACTATTTTTCTTCATCCTTTTCCTAAAACCGTTCGTCGTCAGCAGGTATGTAGGTCGTAAAGTTGGTGTGTGTGTGTGTGTGTGTGTGTGTGTGTGTGTGTGTGTGTGTGTGTGTGTGTGTGTGTGTGTGTGTGTGTGTGTGTATTTGCGCTTGTGTGCGTTTGCGTGTGTGAGGTGAGATATCGGTTCATAAACTATAATACCCTCTTAGTTTCCATTACAGAAGCATGATTCTGCATTACACGCACAAAAAAAAGTTTGCATCATTCTACATCTGGGCGAGAAATAATCAGCAAATGTATTGAATGTAGTAGATTACAGATTATCTCCGCAACACACACACACACACACACACACACACACGAGAGGAAATCAAGACAAAAGAAAAAAAAACTAAATAACTTTCCAAAACAAAGTACAAGGAAAAAAATAAAATAAAACGAAAATACATTAACCTCTTACTTTTATTCTCTTTTATCTCGCGAGCTTCGTACTCAGAGCTGTCCACGGTACTCACCACTCGCTGACCCGCGCAGTGCCGTCACCAATAGAGTAACAGAGCAGCCAGCCGAGCCTAGTCTTGCGCCACATACCAGCGGTGACGTGGAGTGTTTAGCAATATAAAACTTTAATGCATGTAAAAGTTAAGCCGATAATGGAGCAACATCCTTAATCCTGCTTGTAAATGACGACTACGAGAGAGAGAGAGAGAGAGAGAGAGAGAGAGAGAGAGAGAGAGAGAGAGAGAGAGAGAGAGAGAGAGAGAGAGAGAGAGAAAGGAGGGAAAAGGAGAAGGAGCAATGCTAATGTAATTTCCCTCACAATTGGGTGCAGGGAAAGTAATGGGCAGCGATAAGGACTGTGGAGCTGCATAATTGTGAGTGTTCTCAAGGATGTAAAAATGGAATGTGTGTGGCGAATAAAGATCAAAGAAAATGGGGGAAAAGGGCGGCCAAATGGTCAGAGGTTAGGGATGAGAGAGAGAGAGAGAGAGAGAGAGAGAGAGAGAGAGAGAGAGAGAGAGAGAGAGAGAGAGAGAGAGAGGAGCTGGCTGTAGGGGAAGAAAAGAAAGAGTTTTGGGAGAGGGGGGGAAGAGGAGGTATTGCGGGCTGCAGTGCGGTTCTGCGAGAGAGAGAGAGAGAGAGAGAGAGAGAGAGAGAGAGAGAGAGAGAGAGAGAGAGAGAGAGAGAGAGAGAGAGAGAGACTTAACGTTGGAGAAGGGGAGTTAGCAGGACACACCCATACGTACAAGCGTGGTGCAGGGGCAGTGTAGGGGAGGGGGGTGAAAGACAGCTGGGGGGAGAGGCTATGCGGGAGGAGGCTACTGGGGGAGGCTGCGGGGGACATAGGATGCAATTGGCTGTGTCGCAACGCAGGCCCTGGGAGGCGAGAGGAGGGGTGACTACTTTTTACTCTCAGTGCCAGAGGAAAATGACTCGGGGCCCGCCACAGTCATTAGAGCAAAAGTATGTGAGAGCGCCGCCCCGTTACAGGCAGGAAGGAAACTGGTGGGGGGGCAGAGGGAAGACAAGGGAGAGTAGGAAGGGGAGAGGTAGCGGACGAGAGAGAGGGAAACTTAGGGAGAGGGAAGGAAACTTAAGGAGGGAAGGCAAGGGAGAGTAAGAAGGGGAAAGGAAGTGTAGAAGAGAGAGGGAAACTGAAGGGGAAAGGAAAACAAGGTAGAGTTGGAAGGAGAGAGGAAGAAGAGAAGGGGAAACTGAGGAAAAAAGGAGATGAAGAGCAAGAAGGAGAGGAAGCAAAGGACAGAGAAGAAAACCGAGATAAAATGAAGATAAGATCTACTAGGAAAAATAAGAAACGAAGGAGAGAGAGAAGGAAACTGAAAGAAAAGGAAGACAAGTCAGAAATAGGAGAGAGAGAGAGAGAGAGAGAGAGAGAGAGAGAGAGAGAGAGAGAGAGAGAGAGAGAGAGAGAGAGAGAGAGAGGTCCAGGGAATTCAGAGGAAAAGACACGGAGAGAACTAGTGTGTGTGTGTGTGTGTGTGTGTGTGTGTGTGTGTGTGTGTGTGTGTGTGTGTGTGTGTGTGTCCGAAAAAATTTTGAACAGAAGAAGGAAATAGAGATGCATATTGATATCGAGAAGGAGAGTGGAAAAGAATAGATAAGGAGTGAGAGAGGGAAAGGTAATCATGGAACTTGTCTCAACGTGCGTCCCTTCTCACTCGAGGCTCCTGGTGGTGGTGGTGGTGGCGGCGGCGGCGGTGGTGGTGGTGTCGGTGGCGGTGGTGGTGGTGGTGATGGTCGAGTTGTTTCGCAGCGGCAAGAAAATGGTATAGTGTTTTTCGCGTCTCATATTTCCCATATAGAACGATGTGGACAAAACACTGAAGAAAATGGAGAGAGAGAGAGAGAGAGAGAGAGAGAGAGAGAGAGAGAGAGAGAGAGAGAGAGAGAGAGAGAGAGAGAAATAAGTGTGGAGGAAGGAACGAGAGATATGGAATTTTCCCTTTCTCTCTCTCTCTCTCTCTCTCTCTCTCTCTCTCTCTCTCTCTCTCTCTCTCTCTCTCTCTCTCTCTCTCTCTCTCCCTTTATTGAAAAAACACTGCAGTAAACGTAGTAAGATAAAGATAAAGGAAGTTATGAATGAATATTTATAACAAAAATATTTAGTTGGGAACGTAAGCAGGAGGAGGAAGAAGAGGAAGAGAAGGTAGTTATCTTGAAGAAGCGTAGAGAAGGACAAGAATAAGGAGGAGGAAGAGAAGAAGGAGGAAGATGAGGCTGTACTGAACTTGGTAAAATGATGATGAGGATGAGGGGGAAGAGAAAGAGGAGGGTAATAGAGGGAGGGAGAGAGACAAAGGAAAGATGTGAAGAAAGAAATGGAGCTGTGTGTGGACGGGTGGACAAAGGCTGGAAGGAGGAGGAGTGGGAGATTAATATTTACAGGTTATGTTATCAGTTGAGGAAAGAGTAAACACTCGTAAAGGTGAAGAACAAGGATGAGGAGGAGAAAGAGGAGGAGAAGAAGAAGAGGAAATGAGGAGAAGGTAGATAAAGATTAAAGTGTTTCGTTTCCATACATACTGACAGAAAGATGGACTCACACACACACGCACACACACACACACACACACACACACACACACACACACACACACACACACACACACACACACACACACACGCACGCACACGCACACATACACACACACACACACAAAACACTTTTATTGATATTTGCAGCATCGTTTTGAATATTTGTATACAGGTTTTTATATTTATTTATTTATTTATTTATTTATTTATCTATTCATTTATTTATTTATTTTTTCATTTCATTCACTATTTTTCATTTATTTATTTATTTATTTATTTATGTTTATGTACCTTCCTATTTCTCTTTTGTGTTTGTGAACGTTTATCATCCCATGTCTGTCTGTCTGTCAGGTTTCTCTCTGTATTTGTTTAATCTGTCTGTCTGTTCATTTATCTCTACTCTGTGTGTCTGTCTGTCTGTCTGTCAGGCTCGCTGGCTGGCTGGATGAATGGATGGATGGCTGTTTGTCTCTGTATCTGTCTTCTTATCTGTCTGTTATTATTATTAACCTTACCGTTAGTCTTTTTATCCATCTATTTATGATACGTCTTCATAATTATATCTATTCAAATACTCATTCATCTGTTAGTTTTCTGGTTACCTCTCTGTTCGTTTATCTATCAGTTTATTAATCGATTTACTTCAATTTACCAACATATATATCCAAACACTCATTCATCTCTTTATTTACTCAATGCTGCTCTTGCCTTTCACCTTATCACTTCTCTCCAACGAGGCTTACATGAACCACAAGGCGGACAGACAGACCGGCCACACGACATCGAGGAAAAGCCACCTGCCACCTGCCACCTGAAGTTCATCATACAATTAGGGTCGTGTGTTCCTAGTTTAAATGAAATATTGAATCGCTGACTTTTAAATGCCACGGTATAATTATCCATAGTCGGTCGCATTTTTTCCTTCCCTCACGTATCTACCACCACAAAGTTACGCCACGCCACAACACTACCACACTACCACAGGGATTTATCAGTGCACAGGAGGTGAGGAATGGATAAGGAATAAGTGGAAGGCGATGAAGATAGGGTGGGAAATCAATGACGATCACCACCGTAGCACCACTTTTCTCTACCACACTACCACAGCCACAGAGGTTTCTTATCAGTGCACAGGAGGTGAGGAAAATGATAAAAAATAAGTGGAAGGTGATAAAGGGAGAGTAGGAAAAGGAATTAAGGCTTGGCTCGAGATGAAAGGAAGGAATAAGTGAAGGAAGGAACTGAGAGAGAGAGAGAGAGAGAGAGAGAGAGAGAGAGAGAGAGAGAGAGAGAGAGAGAGAGAGAGAGAGAGAGAGAGAGAGAGAGAGAAGGTGCGTGAGTGCGTGGGATTAAGAGAACTTGAGGTGAGGGTTGAGGTCTAATGACATGCCTCCACGCAAGTCTTCCTTTCTTTCCCCACCTTTTCTCTCTTTCTTCCTTTTCCTCTCCCTCCCTTCCTGCCATTCTCCCCAGCTCGCTCTCCATCTTCTTTCTTCCTCTCTCCCCTCCCTCATTTCCTCTATTTCTGCTTACCTGGTCCCGGACTTAATTATCTCCCATCATGTCATCGCTGCACCTGATTCCGTCTTACCTGCGCCATCCCGAGACTCTTTCCTGCACCAGTCACTCCACCTCCTCCACCCATTCCTCCACCACCACAGTTGTCTCCACCTCTATCACTCATAACTCTATTTTTACCTGTTACTCTCTCATAGTTTTTCTTCCACTTCTGCTATTGACTCGTACAAATATTCCACTAATTTCTCCAACTCCTCCACTTTTAACCACTACAGTCTCTATCTCCTACATTTTTTTTTATTTTCACCCATTTCTCTACCTCCACTTGTCATTCCTCTATCTCTCCCACCCATTCCTCCACCTCCTCCACTTATTCCTCCACCTCCCCCACTCTACTTCTACCTCTGCTTCCCATTCCTCCATATTTCCTACTCATCATTCCACCTCCACCACTCTGCCTCCACCAATCTCCACCACACCCGCACCATTGCCTCCACCACCACTCTCCACACACTCTAGGCGATGCTCACACCTTCAACTCCATCTCTCCTCAACTTCCCCGCCACTCACCTCACTCGCCTCCACCACTAACTTTGCCCTAAGAACCAACTGACGGTGAAGGGAGTGGAGGGAGTGGATGGCGGCTATTCCAAACTCTGCTATGGTGAGAGAGAGAGAGAGAGAGAGAGAGAGAGAGAGAGAGAGAGAGAGAGAGAGAGAGAGAGTAAAGGATGGGATGGTGAGAAGATAGAAGGGGTTTTGAGGGACGAAGAAAGGCAAAAATGAAAAGGATAAATCTTAGGCCTAATATGGAAGGGAAAGAAAGAAACGAAAATGGGATGAGAAAATCAGGATGTGATGGGGAAAATGAAAGAGGAAGGGGATGCAGGGAAGGTAAGTGACGGGAGGGGGATGAGGAGTGTTTAAAGAGGGAGAGGAGAGGGTGAGGAAGGAAAAAGAAGGCAACGATGGAAAAAGGGGGAAAGGAGAAGGATAAATAAAATAGTTTGGGAAAGTGGGAGAGAGAGCGAGAGAGAGAGAGAGGAAAGAGGAAGGAGTAAATAAAAGAGTAAGAGAGGGAAACTGAAAAAAAAGAGAAAGGGAGGGGGTGAAAGAAGGGGAAAAGTGGAAGTGAAGGGATATAAAATAGAAAGTAGAGAAGAGCAGGTATTGGAGAGACTAGCATGGAGAAATAAGACGAAATTAAGCTTGAAGAAATTAAGGCAAACCAGGTATACAGTATCTCAAGGGTTAGAAATTAATAAACACTAAAATTCCACATAAAACAAGACAGGTAAGTCAGTGAAAAAAAAAAAACATAATCCACATAACTTAATATTAAACCAGAACCCGCAACTTTTCAGAACTCAGAAAAATATGACCTTGTAGAAATTTACCTTTAATAACGAGGAGGAGGAGGAGGAGGAGGAGGAGGAGGAGGAGGAGGAGGAGGAGAGAAAGGAAAGGAAAAGAAAGTTAAGGGGGATACTGAGACTTACGTGAATTAGAGGGACATTATGATTATTCGCAGAAGGGTTGTGGGGGGAAGGAAATAGAATATCATAGAGGTGTGGGGGGGGGGGGAATCGATCCTGCCTCGGGTAACTTGTTTAATTATTACAGGGGAGGAAGGTGGCGGGTGATGCATTCTGGAAGGGGGAAGGGGTGATGGGTGGGGGAGGAAGGGTTGGTGGTGTTGAGAGGGAAGCAATGAAATATTCCAGAGTCCTCCTGTCCTGACGTGGTTGTGGCTCCGTGCGTGGCTCCCCCTCATGGCTCCCTGTTCTGAAATCAATGCTCTCTCTCTCTCTCTCTCTCTCTCTCTCTCTCTCTCTCTCTCTCTCTCTCTCTCTCTCTCTCTCTCTCTCTCTCTCTCTCTCTCTGACCATCCTGTCTGCCTGTTTGCTTGCCTCACCGTCTCCATGAGTATGCCTGTCTGTTCGTTGGTCTCTCTCTCTCTCTCTCTCTCTCTCTCTCTCTCTCTCTCTCTCTCTCTCTCTCTCTCTCTCTCTCTCTCTCTTCCCCGTCCCTCCCGTCGCTCCTGTCAGGCAAAAAGTAGCTTTCAGCCCCCCTTTCTCCCTTCCTCCCTTCCTCCCTTCGGTCTCTCCACATTTCACACTCAGCATCGCTTTGGCTTCACGCTTTAATTTCGTTCCTCTTAAAATTTGCGCCGGGTGTTTCGACGGGGCGCGGAAATTCATTTGTTGGCTCACGGTCGATGTCTGTTACACTTCTAGGGGGTAAACAAAAAAGCTACACAAACGGCAACGAGGTAGAATGTTTGCTCTCAAAAAGAAAAAAAAAAAAAGAACTCAATGCAGGCGAAAGAGTATCTCCGTGTATGTGTGTGTGTGTGTGTGTGTGTGTGTGTGTGTGTGTGTGTGTGTGTGTGTGTGGATGCGAGTCTCAAATGTGTGTGTGTGTGTGTGTGTGTGTGTGTGTGTGTGTGGATGCGAGTCTCAAATTTTGGACATTGAAATCGTTGTACCATGAAAATTAATCTCCTTTCTCTTCCCTTTTTCTATATATCTTCATTTCCCGTTTCTTCCTTTTTCCTCCCTTTGCACTGAGTCCTCTCGTCTCTCTCTCTCTCTCTCTCTCTCTCTCTCTCTCTCTCTCTCTCTCTCTCTCTCTCTCTCTCTCTCTCTCTCTCTCTCGACGCTACCCCTTTTCATTCCAACATTCCTTCATTCCGTCCCTAATTTCACAGTCCTTCCTCTCGTCTCCTGTCCTCGCTCGCCCTCAATTATTAGTGACCCCGGAGGCTGCTTTTACCTCATCTCCCCGCGTACATTGTCATTGTTCAGGTAATGAGGGGCGACCCATACCTGTCTGTCCTTGCCTCGTCCAATATACATGCCTGGCCTTTCGATTTTCCCAGGGGAGTGATGTTGACTCTTGTATTATTCAGTGCCCGCTTGTCTCTCTGTACTTCGTGGGTTTGTGCACCTATTCCAGTGGTAATGGTAATGATTCCTAAGCCTATACTCGTAAGTGGTACTGGATGCCTTGTTTGTAGGAAATAATGTTGTCTGTGGTTGTGTGTTGTGTGCGTGACTGGTTGTAATATATTCATACAGGTAGCATTTAACACACAGACACTGTTTTTAGCGTCCCTCTTCAGTCTATTTGTTATTAGTGTATTTCCTCGGCCTTATTCCTTGTTATTAACGTTTTCATTCAGTCTATTTCTTGTTATCACCGTCTTCCTTCAGTCTGTCATTTGCTAGCGCCTTCATTCAATCTATTTCTTGTTATATCGTCTTTCTTCAATCTGTTTCTTGTTTCATTCACTCTTTTCTTGTTTCTAGCGTCTTTCTTCAGTATTTCTTGTGTATTTTCATCGCCACAACATAGGCATCGTCATCTTGACGTAGGCGGGCAGGAAGGTATGCAGACAGATAGACAAGCAGTCAAGGAGGCAACCAGAAAGGCAGAAAAGCAGAGGCAGGCAAGGAGGAAGGCAGGAAGGCGAACCAGCAGCGGAGAAGTAAACTGATCTAGTCAGAGGCAAATCCGGTCAGTCATTCAATCAGACGAAACAGACAACGAGTGAAGTGGAAAGACAGCGAGGCAAGCCAGGCGGCAAGCCAGTTAGCCCGCCATTCAGAGCGCAAGCCAGGCAATCAGCCCAGTAGCCAGCTAGCCAGCCAGTCAGCCAAGCAGCGAGCCAATTTAGGAGTGAATTCCTTTCCTGTGTGTAGGTTGATGGGATTTAGTGGGGAGGGAGAGCGTGAGGGAGAGACATAAAGCAGGTGACGTGTGAGGGGAAGAGGCGCGAGGCAGTCAGGGAAAGGGAGGGAGGGACGGACGCACCGCTGCTAAGAAGAGGAAGCGATGGGGGAAGAATAGAGTGAAATGACGTGACGGTGATTGGGTGGGTGCGTATGTATGTACAGTACAAACCAGTGCGACAGACGACACACACACACACACACACACACACACACACCATCCTCCTCCTCCCTTCCCTTCCTTCCTTTCCTTCATCCAGACACGCAGCGCTGAATAAACAGAACAAAACTGGCACACTTACTGATTTTCCTTCTTGGCCAGAGAAGAAGGAGGAGGAGGAGGAGGAGGAGGAGGAGGAGGAGGAGGAGGAGGAGGAGGAGGAGGAGGAGGAGAAAGGCAAGGAGGACAGCCAGCCCCTCTCTCACTCTCTCGTGCCTTAAGTTGACGTGCCTCTCGACACATATTAAGCAGCGCGTGGCGGGTTCTGTAGGCGCGGCGGCGGCAGGCAGGCTAGGCAGAGGCAGAGGGAAAGGCAGGCTAGGCAGGTTGGTGGAGCAGCTCGTCACAATATGCCTCGGTTTTTACGATGCAGTAACTATAAGTCAAACCGCCGCTGCCACTACCACCACCACTACCACCACCACCACCACCACCACCACCACCGCCGCCGCCGTGTTTGGTTGACTGTCCTGGTGTGTGTGTGTGTGTGTGTGTGTGTGTGTGTGTGTGTGTGTGTGTGTGTGTGTGTGCTGATGCTGTCGTGGGTTTAATAAAAGGAAGTGCTTTAAGTAAGAAAAAAAAAGATGCTTATGAAAAATAACGTGCTTCAAGGATGGAGACTGAGTTAAGAGGAGGAGGAGGAGGACCAGGAGGAGGAAGAGGATGATGGCGACGGCCTGATGAGTAGTAGTAGGAGGAGGAGAAGAAAGAGGAAGAGGTAGAGAAGAATGAGGAGGAAGAGAAGAAGGAGAGAAGAAGTGCCGTGTTTTAGCTTCTAACAAATAAAACGAAGAGGCTTGTTTTCTTATCTTCCTCGTCTCTATTACCCTCACTTTTACTTTTTTAGTATTTTCGTTTAGGTATCTCTTATCTGCCGCCTCCTCCTCCTCCTCCTCCTCCTCCTCCTCCTCCTCCTCCTCCTCCTCCTCCTCCTCGGTCGTCTTCTCTTCCCGCAAGTCGACTTCAACAATACAAACCATTCTCTTTCTAAAAACGGCTGTCAGGGCGAAATGTGAAATCCCACCGGACTTTGGCAGAGAAGATATGAGAGAGAGAGAGAGAGAGAGAGAGAGAGAGAGAGAGAGAGAGAGAGAGAGAGAGAGAGAGAGAGAGAGAGAGAGAGAGAGAGAGAGAGAGAGAGGGAAAGGGGAAGGGAGGAACGGGATTTAAGTTAGTAAAATAATTGTTTTAGGAAAACAAGAGTTGCACATATATTTTGAGAGAGAGAGAGAGAGAGAGAGAGAGAGAGAGAGAGAGAGAGAGAGAGAGAGAGAGAGAGAGAGAGAGAGAGAGAGAGAGAGGGGTTAAGAAAACAAGTCCTTAGAGAAATTATATTGTGGGGATGACGAAAACATACCACCACCACCATCACCACCACCACCACCACCACCACCACCACCGCGAAACATTAAAGAATATATATATATATATATATATATATATATATATATATATATATATATATATATATATATATATATATATATATATATATATATATATATATATATACATATATATATTGTAAAGTTAAGCTTGCTAGTACGAAAAGAATATTGTAAAAGTAAGCCATGAAGGTGCTGCAGATTGACTGACTGAGTGTTTATAATTCAATCAATCAATAGGCTCAACAGTTATAGCCTACAACCATTACTACTTTTTACTACTATTATCTCTTTATTACTCCTTACTTTTACCCTCGATACATCATCAAACTGGTCGTTTTTTATTACTGTTGTATTCTCTTTATCATTCCTTACCTTCAACACTTCGCTAAACTGAACATTTTTTTTTTTTTTATAATTACTGCCATTTTCCTCCATCACTATTTTTATCCTCGAATATCTCGCTAAACTAAGCTAAACTGGATACGTAGCGGCGGAGGAAGAGATCGAAGTTTCATAACGAGATGGAAACTTTTACGAGTAGAGAGTGGGTGAGCGAAGGCAGAAGTTAGGTATTGTTTTGTAATGTCAATGGAGGGATGATTTACTCGTAGAACGCATGATTGAGTCTGCTCTTTTGCCACAACCATCATCGGGCTCTCCTGCTGGAAGTTTTACGTGGAATTTTCAAGGGAATGTTTTGCTCCATGCTCAACTTCGTGTGTTTGTGTTTGTTTTTTTGTTGCATCCCCGCCGCTTGTGAGGTTGTGAGTGTCTTGTACTTCTGCCAGCGATTCGTCCGTCTTGATTGTGTGTTTGTTATGGGCGTGTTTTGAGGTTGTCGCGGTGATGGCACTCCGAGGATTGTAGTGGTGGTGATGGTGATAATGGTGATGATGGTGGTTTAGGTGTTAGTGGTGTAGATAGTGACAGTGATAGTGGCTAACCGCATTTTTTATTTTTTGGCCGTGGGCTTTTATACACACACACACACACACACACACACACACACACACACACACACACCACAGAGGGATGCTTCTCTCAGGACAAACAAAATTATGACTCTGGAAAACAAACACCACGAGGAAACAACTGTAATCAAACTTTTTTTTCCCAAAACTAGAAAAAAGTCTGGCCGTGTAATTAAAATAATTCCCGTGGCCTAAAAACAAGAACAACAACAAGATCAAGAACAACAGCAACAGCAGGAACATCACCACCACCATGATGATAATAATAATAATAATAATAATAATGATAATAATAATAATAATAACGGTGGTAATAATGAAAATGCCGACTAACTTTTCATTCTAAATCTATTTTTCTGACACGTCTTTCCGCCCTCCTCCTCCTCCTCCTCCTCCTCCTCCTCCTCCTCCTCCTCCTCCTCCTCCTCCTCCTCCCGTCTTCTGAGCCGCCACCAACATTGATCTTCGATTAAAACCTCCAGAGAGAAAAGTTATCGCAAGTAATCTGGTCATTAAAAATTCGTTTAAAGGTGATTCTACGCTGTCTGACCTTCCCTTCCTCCTCGCCTCCCTTTCCTCCTCCTCATATTCCATGTCCTCCACTTCCTCCTTCTCCTTGTCGTCTTCTTCCTTCCTGTTCGTTACTTAGACCATTTTTTTTTCCTTGACTCTCTCCCTCTCTCTTTTTCAGGCACTCATCGTATATTTTTCTCATTGCCTTTATCACTTTTCTCAACTTCCACCCGTAAGATATTTCCTGAATGGCATCGCTTTGTGTGTTTTTTAGACTCGTTTCATTGTTGTGTAAATGCATATCTCCGTTTTCACCTTTCTGTTTCTCTAATCTTTTCTTTTGCCATTATATTTCGTGCATTTTTTCCTGTTTTTTTCGAAGTGTTTTCCATTTTAATCCTTCCATTCCCTCCCTCTTTCCTTCCTTCTTCCTCTTTCCCTCTTCTCTCTCCCGGTGAAATCTTAATTACCTTCAGGGCTTATTTCTTCCTCCTCTTTTACTTTGTTTTTCTTCCCCTGTTTTTTTGGGGGTCAATTATGTGTGTTGTTATGTATTTCTTTTGTGTTGTTGCTGTTGCTGTTGTTGTTTTTAATGTTGTTGTTGTTGTTGTTGTTGTTGTTTGTGGTGGTGGTGGTGGTGGTGGTGGCGGTGCTTTTGTGTATATATATATATATATATATATATATATATATATATATATATATATATATATATATATATATATATATATATATATATATATATATATATATATATATATATATATCCCATAATTAAGACGCTTTGTAATAATGAAACACAATTTTTCTTTGTGTTCTTTGTCTGTGTTTTCTTAGTTTTGTTTGCTGAAAGATTGTTTTACGTATATAACTAAAACACCATTCAATTTTTTTTTTTTTATCTACGCTCAACCATTAATTCTCTCCTTTCTTCTCCTTCCCTCTCATTTCTTCTCCTCCCCTCCACTTTACTCCCCTTCCCTTTCCTCTCTTCTCTCCTCTCCTTTCCTCTCATCCCCTCTCCTTTCCTCTCGACATTTTCTCACGTACCCTTTCCTCTTCTTTCCTTTCCTATCTCCTCTCCTTTCCTCTCCTCTCCTCTCCTCTCCTCTCCTCTCCTCTCCTCTCCTACTCCCCCATCTCATCCTCTTCCTTCACCCGCCCTCTCCTCACTTTTTTGCAACAGTCTTAAGGGTCAGGATTACTTGGGATCACATGGGATGAACAGATACTAGAAAATCCGCTGGCCAATAACGAGGGTACATAGTGAAATATGTGGTGTGGTGAACTAAGTGTGGAAGAATGGGATGGCGTAGGGAAAGACCAAGGTAGGGTAGAGAAAGAAAGCGATGAAATAGCTGAAGGACAGGGTAGAATAGTGAAAGAAATGATAGGATATGTGAGGAACAGGGTACGTACATTAGATTAGGAATAAGATAGGATGGATAAATTAAATGATGGAACAGATGAGGATCAGGATGGATTAAATAAAGAATAGAATATGATGTAGAAATGACAGGATAAAATAAGCAAAAGAGCATGTTAGAATAAAGAGAGAACATAATATAATAGACAAAGAACATATTGTAATAGAGAAACAAACAGGATAGAACAGGGAAAGAAAATAATAGAATAAAGGATATCATTGAGAAGGAATATGATACAGTAAAGAAAAAAAAAAGATGATAGAACAAAGAAAAGAGTATAAAATAAAGAAACAACTAGAATAAAAATAATAAAAGGTCAAAGAACACGACTGAATAATAAAAAAATATATATATATGGCAGGATAAAGTAAATGAAACACAATATCATAATAAAAACAGCAATATGTAATAGAGACATGATATAGTAAATAAAAAAACGTGATAGAATAAAGAAAATAATGTAATAAAATAAAAAAAATAAACGTGAAATAATAAAGGAAAAAAGTAACACGATATTACACACACACAAAAAAAAAAAAAGAAAAAAAAGCAGTACATTCGTAAGCCACCTGTTACTTTCCGCTCATCCCCCTTAGAACCACGCAGGTGTGTTCACAGGTGTGCTCCCCCATCCTGCAGCCCTCGCCCAACAATCCACACATAACCCTGACCTGCTGCCTCACAAAACTACACCTGCTGGGATTAAAAGGCAGGGAGATATCAACCTTTCTTCTCTTGTCTATTTTCTTTACTTTTTTTTTTTTCTCTCGGTCTTACTTCTAGGGTTGTGATTTGTTCTTGCAGTTAAGAGGAAAAATGTGTCTAGTCTTATCTGTTTTTTTTTTTTCGATTAAACTTTTTTTTTGTGAGTTGATAGTTTTTTTTTTCTGTGCAAAATTTTTGGTCTATTTTTTTTTTCTATGTCTTACTTTTTAGAATTCTGATTATTTTCGTTGACAGAGAAAATTGTGTTCTCTTGATTTTTTTTCGATTTAACCTTTTTTTTGTGTGTGTGTGTGTTTGTTGTGATACTACTTTTTTTTTCGTACGATATTTTAGTTCTTTAGTTCTTTATTTTTCTCTCTACATCTTCTAGAATTCTGATTTGTTGTTTTATTTGACAGAGAAAATCGTGTTCAGTGTCTTTTTTTTCGATTTATTATTTTTTTTTTTGGTGCGATATATTTTTATTTTTTTTTTCCGTGCAACATTTTTCCCCTCCGTCTTTCGTTTTCTCTCCCCAATTCCCGCCTTGCCTTACTAATTGGTCTGGCCTGTATTGATTCCACCTGACATCCCTCCTACCTTCCCCAATCCATTCCTCCCTCTCTCCCTCCCCAAACCACCTTACCTGTCACCTGCGCCACACTTCTGGGTGTATAAGATTATCCTCGCACCTGCTCTACTCTCTCTCTCTCTCTCTCTCTCTCTCTCTCTCTCTCTCTCTCTCTCTCTCTCTCTCTCTCTCTCTCTCTCATTACCGGTAAGATCACTAATCGCCCCAGAATCAATTACCTCATTCTCTAATCAGACGGGTAGAAGCAACAAGGGTTCACGCAACACGCCTCCAATTCCTCCGAGGCTACCAAGACTGGTGGGGTCTGTTCATTAGTTAGCGCGTTAGTTATGCTACTTGATATTGTGTGTTTGGAGGGTGTCTGACGAAGTCTCACTAGTATATTGGTATATGTTGTGTTTTGGGTGAGTTTGGCGAGGTGTTTTCACGAGCACAAGTTTATCAACAGATTTTGAGTGCGCTTGGGTAGTGTTTACATGGAATTTCTACTCAAGTATTAGCTTATCAGATTTTGTGCGTGTGTGGGGAGTGCTTGGCTAAATCATCCGCAAGTACTAGGAGATATTGTGTGTTTGGAAGTATTTGTATAATCTTTGCACACGTATACTTTTAAATATAAATATTATAAATATTGTGTCTGGTAGGTGTCTAACGAAATCTTACAATAGAAAGCCGAGGATGATTTAAAAAAAAGATAAATAAAAGTAGGACAAATTTGACTGACTGTATAAATTATTCACTGATTTGTGTCAATCAGCTTACAAAAAAAAAAAAAAATAAATAAAATAAAGAAATATCTTCTTGAGGTGGAAATAAAAAAGGATTCTAAGTGTCTAATCTTACCCGAGCATTGTTTGTAATTTAACTCGTCGAAAATTGTGTGTGTGAGGAGAGTCTTTCTTTACTTCCAGCAAACAAAGAAGTACACTGCCGCACTGTCTAGGAAAATGACCATTAGGGAACGCAAACTCCCTGAATTTGTGTTTCTTTCCGTCAAGAATCCGAAATTAGTTGACAAAGAAAAGTACCACAGTGGAAATAAAAAGCGTACAGTGCTGATCGGCTCTCGGCAGTTGCTTGACATGAAAGGCTGGAGTCTGCCTACCAGAAAGACGAGGCATCGGGTACACTTAAAGAAACATGCTGGGATGTATTAAAAGAGATGAAACGTAATATTACCTTTCGTGAAAGTCTCTTGAAGTCAAGACAACATTATTCAGCGTCTAAGAGTGTCTTAGTTAGCAGTACACTCCATTGGCAATGAGTATTATGGGATGAGAAGTTATTTAGTGAAGAGGAGGTAAGTTTATCCCTTCCATATGCAGCGTCAGATCGTAGCATTAAGGATTGGTAATGGTATTACTTGCCTTTGTTGTAAGAAGACTCCAATTTAAAAATAATCCAGTCCTGTGACGAGAAACTAATCTTGCTCTAACACGGATTTCGCTTTTGGCCTGAGTTTTTTTGTGGAGTGAGGACATCGAATTCAGACTCAGTTATGTTTCAACCTGGGATGTTGTCAAGGGGAGGAACAAATGTTGCAGTGTTGTGTTGTATTGTTGCGTCGTGATGGTAGTTAAACTTTGCCAATAAGTTGGTGGTGGCGATTTTGCATGTAAAG
>NC_087157.1:24840615-24843115 GCF_035594125.1 Scylla paramamosain
CGAGATTATTTTAAAAATTTCTCCTCTTTTATTCACGTTTTTCCAATTAATTTTTATTTCTGACCTGCGTTTGATCTCCGGTATAATCAATACCCAACATCACACGACTTTTCCCAACAAGACTTTTACTGGTCTGGGCGGGATGTTTTTTCACTTTGTTTATCAGTTATCAGTTAGAAATGTGTCGCCTCAGTAGAAAAAAACACAGCATTCCAACTTTACTAACAGTCTATCGAAGGACTATATTCTGAAAGACTTCTGCGCCGCACCTCCACTACTTTTAAAAGGCTCTAGTGACCGTTTTTCAGGTATATTTTTTTTATGGGTTTAGTCACAGATTAACAAGATCTCTACATTACTGAAAGGTGAAACACTTTTGAGGAGCCGGCTAACCATCTCTACAGCCTTGGAAAATCGTCGTGGTGAGAGAGCTGAGCGTTTATGAATACTGACTCATTACTCGTCTCTCTCTTCTTATCTACATCGGTGCCTGAAATCTAAGCCCCTTCTGCATTCCCGCCACATTTTATCTCATGCATGTCTTTCAATTTCTGAGGTTTATCGGTGTTTGCGCTTTCCGTTCGTTATTCTAAGATATACTCTCGTGTCTTTTCGTTTCTTGGGTTTCAGCAACATTTTCGTTCTTTAGCAGCTTCCGTCCATCATTCCTTCATATTTTGTAACATTCACACCTTTTTTCTCTAAAGTTCATTAGTACCAGCAGTCCACCTTATCTTTAGCATTTACCTATTATTCCTGTTGAAATCTATTCCATTCCTGCCTTTCACGAACCTAGATTTTCAACTATTTTCAATCCAGTCCTTCCCAAGCACCATCCGTCTATTTCTTTCTCTATTAATTTCAACCTTCCACCTTCCTCAGACCAACAGATTCCTTTTATTGTTCTGTCCTGTCTCGTTCTTTCCACTCGAGTATTTCCGTGATCAGCACTTTCCACTTTATTACGTCTGTTTCCGTAGGTCTCCCTCCCTCTACTGTTTCTCACACTTGTCAAAACGCGATCACACCACCAATTGTTTTCAGGCGCTTCATTTGCGATGTATCTGACGTGTGATCGGCCTCGCATTTATTGCCAGCGCCGGCCTGCCCTCCCCTACATGCACAAAACATTGCTCACAAACAGTTCCCCTCAAACATTTGCATTTTCACTTTCACAAACATGTTCCTCCCTTGTTTCTCTCTCTCTCTCTCTCTCTCTCTCTCTCTCTCTCTCTCTCTCTCTCTCTCTCTCTCTCTCTCTCTCTCTCTCTCTCTCTCTCTCTCTCTCTCTGTTGCTACCAGTGTTTTAAGTGTTTTAAATGCAAAACTTCCTCAGAAATACCTAAAATATATCAAATACATATTTTTAGATCTGTAGTACAAATCATATTCTAAATCAGCTTCGTAATCCTCAAGTAATTACGTATTTAAAAACTTTTGTCTACATCATTTTCCATCCTTACGTTTTATTCAAATGTAACTACTTTATTTTTTCCATTAGTGTTTGCTGCTAAAAATAAATATACAATATTCAAGTATATGTTTACATTTCATTTTATCGTTGATATGCTTTTTACTTATTATTTACTTACTCGGTGTGTTTTACCTCTTAGTGTATATGTGAGAATATTGAACAATCATAATTACATCCCTCGTCACAGATTGATTTTCGTTTTCGTATTTGTGTTAATTTTTCCTTATTCTGTTGTTATAAAAATGAATTCCAATATTCCATCTTTCTTAGTGAATGCCTACCACCCTCACAGACCAGCGTATCTTTTCCTGCTTTTTCAGGTTTTCTTTCATTTCCTGTTCTTATAAAAAAGAAAATATTCCCTCGTCTAAAGCGAACATCCACCTCTGGGACCTGCATCATTTTGCACACAGTTATCGTATCAGCTTTATGATCAGATTTCTCCCAATAAAGAAATGCCACGCGTGAATGTTTACCTTGCTGTAGAAAAGGTCAGGCAGCTCTTCAAACACAAATACCTCACCCACACAACATGTAACCTTCCTAAAGCCGCGCTGCTCCTCGTCAGTTTGGGTCCAGCCTTTGCAAAACTTAGTCGCTGCCACGCCAAATTCAGTTACAGGCATACTAAACAAATATTAACCTTTCAGTGCGATATGCAACAATTTACAACACTACAATGAGATCTTTATAAAGATCGACAAGAAAGAAAAAAATCAGGATCGGGAGATTATATTAAGCAATTTGTAGTCAGTGTAATGCTTGAACGTGATTCAAGAGAAAGAAGAAATGTTTCAGAGTGTTTAGTTATGAGGGTAAACATGCCAAACAACAGGAAAATTGTTAACGCAATCTCATTCCATTCGTCTCAAAAGGATGAATTTTCTAAGGCTGCTTCTGTCTAATAATTCTCGTCATTTTTCTCAGAGTTCTTAATGCCATTTCAAATGATAGCTATCCTTGTATTTTCTAATATTTTATAATTTCTACCTCAAGCCTTCCTGATCAACCAATTCCTTAATATTT
>NC_087157.1:24848115-24855615 GCF_035594125.1 Scylla paramamosain
CTCTCTCTCTCTCTCTCTCTCTCTCTCTCTCTCTCTCTCTCTCTCTTTTCATAATGTACATCTGGACTTTATTCTGAACTATCTCTTTTAAGGACAGACGCTTCCCTTAGGACCTTTTTTCCGTCCCAGTTTTGTTGCCCTTGGACAGACCACTTCTCACAAAATAACGATGAAAGAAAAAAAGAAAATTTCCTCTCCAAACCATAAAGAAAAGAAAAAGGAAATATCCACATTAGAGTAGCGAGTAGCTCTGTGGTATATACAAAACTCAACGTAAGTGGTAAAGTTTGACAGTTCGATCCTACTTAGTTTCAAGATGAGAGAGGTAGTGCTCGATCTCTCTCTCTCTCCTCTCTTTAGCTGGAGCCATGTGACCTCCCTGCTGTGGCACCATGATTCATTTTCCATTATCCTATATTTTACATTACTTGCCACTCTTCTTAAACACTATTTCTAGTCCATCTTAGCTTATTTCATCCCCGCACAGCCCAGTATCCTCACCAATCCACCTATCCATCCACACACCCACACTTCACTTTTCAGTATATTGATTTTCAGACCAATCTATCTACCTCATTCCAGTCCAGCAGTGCCTAATGAAATCACCCACCCATCCATCTACCCATCCACCCATCTACCTATCCACATACACACATACACAACAGCAACACCGCCGCCTCCTCTTCCTCCCATTCCCTCTCCAGTGTAGCCCGTCCCTTTTAAAAGATCCCAAACCCTTTCCAGCCTATCTGAAACCATTCCAGCCCTGTGTATCCCCGTCTTTCCCAGCGTAGTCTCTACCAGCCCAAGTTGCCGTCACAGCGTAGCCTAACCCAGGACTCCCCATTACTTTCCTTTCACTCTTAAGCTGAGAAAAGCTGAGACGTGTTTACAAGCCGTGGTGTTAAGGACTCTCTCTCTCTCTCTCTCTCTCTCTCTCTCTCTCTCTCTCTCTCTCTCTCTCTCTCTCTCTCTCTCTCTCTCTCTCTCTCTCTCTCTCTCTCTCTCTCTCTCTCTCTCTCTCTCTCTCGATGGAAAAGAAACGTTCGACTTATTAGCTACGGCATAGAAAAGTTATGGAGAGAGAGAGAGAGAGAGAGAGAGAGAGAGAGAGAGAGAGAGAGAGAGAGAGAGAGAGAGAGAGAGAGAGAGAGAGAGAGAGACTTCCACTCCTTTGCATTTTATCACCTTCCAAACTTTTCATCGGAATTGGCAGGAAATTTACTAATCATGTTTTTACCGTTTCCTTCTACCCCTCACCCCGTTTTTTTTCCTCCTTCATTTCCTTTCCCAGGGACCCAAATACCTTACTTTCCCCTTCCTTATTTCCCCTTCGATTCGTGCTCTCCTTCGTCCTTCCTTCGTCAATTTTTACTCCTTCATTATTTGTGTGTGTGTGTGTGTGTGTGTGTGTGTGTGTGTGTGTGTGTCTATGTGTGTGTGTGTGTGTGTGTGTGTGTGTGTGTGTAGTGATATTTATATTCGTTAGTTTTCGGGTTTCAGAAAAGGGTGCTCTCTCTCTCTCTCTCTCTCTCTCTCTCTCTCTCTCTCTCTCTCTCTCTCTCTCTCTCTCTCTCTCTCTCTCTCTCTCTCTCTCTCTCTCTCTCTCTCTCTCTCCCAGCACGTCATCAATATTGTTTTCCATCGGACAATATTTCATTTCCTTGGCCTCCCTCCCACCATCTTTCATTAGTTCCTCTTCCTTCTTCTCGTTTTTCTTTCGTGGTGTCTTTCTCATATATTGTATCTATTTTCGTCTCCATTTCCACGCCTCCCTGTATTAATATTTTCACTTATTTTTCTTTTCTTTCGTGGAGTTTTCGTCTTTTATTGTATCTATTTTCGTCTTCACTTCCACGTCTCCCTGTATTGATATTTTCACTTATTTTTCCTTTTACTTTTTTTCTCTTATACCTGAAATTTCTTCTTAGCTCGTTTCTGGTGCTTATTTTTCCTAACTTTCTTTCCTGCATTCTCCCAAACTTTCCTCTTCCTCCTTCTCCTCTTCCTTCTCCTTCTCTTATTTCTTCTCTTCTCCCTTCTCCTCTTCCACTATTTCTTCCACTTCAGTAACTCAATCATTTTTTCTCTTCCCCCTCCTCCTCCTCCTCCTCCTCCTCCTCCTCCTCCTCCTCCTCCTCCTCCTCCTCCTTCTAGTGCTTCTCTCTTCCCAGTTTTCTTCTTCCTCTGTATCATCTTACCCTTCTATTGCTCTCTTCTCCGCCTTCTTACTTCCACGAACCCCTCCCCCACCTCTCTCTCTCTCTCCCTCTCTCTCTCATCAAGTTTTGGGGAATGAAAGAGGGAAAATTATGAAGCGACAATAAATATGCTTTGAACTGAAAGAAAAAAAGAAATAATGTGTCAATCTTAAAGAAAAATACGAGAATGAGGATAAGAGGAGGAAAAAGCGAGAAGGGGGGAAGTGAGGATCTAGGGGAGAGAGGGTGAGGGACAAAGGGGGAGAGATAAAAGGAAGAAGATAATGAGAAAGCAATAAGGGAGGAATGATCTTTTCTCCATTAAGAAAGTGCGGCCGACTGCAATAAAGTGGCTGAGAGAGAGAGAGAGAGAGAGAGAGAGAGAGAGAGAGAGAGAGAGAGAGAGAGAGAGAGAGAGAGAGAGAGTGTGTGTGTGTATGCGTTCAAACCGAAAAGGAATAAGAATTGTAGCAATAAAGACAAAGAGAATGATAGGAAGAATAGAGGAAGATGAAAGGAAGCAGAGAGGAGAATTGAATACGAGGAAGATGAGAAAAAGGAAGAGGAAGAGGAAGGAAGGTTCACTTCGAGGGAAAAGACGATATGTTAGCTGTATATTGTGTGTGTTATATGCACTCAAAGAGAGAGAGAGAGAGAGAGAGAGAGAGAGAGAGAGAGAGAGAGAGAGAGAGAGAGAGAGAGAGAGAGAGAGAGAGAGAGAGAGAGAGAGAGAGAGAGAGAGAGAGAAATATGATAAATGAAACCATTTTTCACACAGCATCCAGAAATGGTTTCACTTTTAGATTGATTTCCATCATTCTCTTTTATCGGCTGCTATTGCTGTTAGTGTTATTGCTTGTTGTTATATTATTATTATTATTACTATTATTATTATTATTATTATTATTATTATTATTATTATTTTTATTATTATTATTATTATTATTATTATTATTATTATTATTATTATCATCGTAGTCGTTGTCGTTGTTGTTGTTGTTACTACTACTACTACTACTACTACTACTACTACTATCACTACTACTATTCCACTACTAGTAATTCTATCACGTGTGCTGCAAAGGTAACTTATCACGGAAAGTAAGCAAAACTGAAAGTGTTGTTTATTAAGGAGCCACATCTGTGCGCCGTCTTCAAAGGAGAGAGAGAAATTGCTTATTCATTTATTATCTTATTCTTCTTTTGAGTTGAAGTTTCATGCATTTATTCAATCGTTCTTTTGAATTGTAACTTTTCGTCCAGTAAATTAGACTAGTTAGTTCCCATTATTTGTTCTTTCTCTCTCTTTCGTGTGTGTGTGTGTGTGTGTGTGTGTGTGTGTGTGTGTGTGTGTGTGTGTGTGTGTATAAAGTGGCTGGTTTGATAAAATATTGCGGTATTAACGCTTGTTTATATTTTTATTAACCTCATTTTCTTCTTTTCCTTCTTTTCCTTATTTTCTTCTTGTTCTTGTTCTTATCCTTCTTCTAGTTCTTGCTTTTGTTCTTGTGCTTCCTTTCCCTCTCTTTGTACTTCTTTATGGTCTTGTTCTTCTTGTTTTTGTTCATCTTGCTCATCTTCTTGTTCTTGTTTTTGTTTTTGTTCTTGTTCTTCTTGTTCTTCTTCTTCTTATTGTTATTATTATTATTATTATTATTATTATTATTATTATTATTATTATTATTATTATTATTATATTATTATTATTATTATTATTATTATTATTATTATTATTATTATCATTGTCATTGCTATTCTTATTCTTATTTTTTTCTGATTATTACTATCATTATCATTGCTATTGTTATTATTACCTCTACCCCTATCATGGCCCCTCGCTCGTCCACATTCAGGACCCGCTCAGCGCTGTCTGTGCCTCTCATGCTTGTATTACTAATGCAAATCCGGATCACTCACGAGGAAAACACCAGCAGGATATGTCTTGCGGCTCCCTCTCGTGCTTCCTCCCTCCGCTGTCACAATCTCCCGATACGAGACTCTGAGACGCTGTGTTTTTATCTGACTTATCTCTTTCAAGGCCTTATTTTTCCCTTTTTTTGTATTTTCTTATCAATACCTTATTCTTCTGCCTTTTTTTATATTTCCATTAGTATGTTATTTTTACACTTCTTATTTGATTGGTTTATTGTGGTGCTGTAGTTCTTTGTCTTGCTTACACTTACTTGCTTTTATTCTACTTAAACTTTATTTTTCTTACCTACTTAATTTGTCTTTATCACTTGATTATTTTCGCAGTTTTATTTTCTTGCTGTCTTGCGTGCTGATTTCTCTTACTTAACTTACTTAATTGGATTAACCATTTTTTTTCGTTCAACATTCATTGTTTTTCCTTTGTTACTTTTATTTTGATTTTCTTTTTATTCGTGTTGATTTAGTTTCTTCCATTTCTTCGTGACTTATTCGATTTTCCAGCATCTTTTGCAGTTTTTATCATATTTTTATCAATATTTTCTCTTGTTTTCATTCATCAGGCTAGATTTATCCTCTTTTTTCTCTTTACCTTTTGGTGTTATCCTTTTTCATTCAAGCACTTTCCCATGTTCCTGGTAAAAGCTTTTATTTCCCTGTGTGATTATCTTTTTGTTATACTTTTTTTCTTTTTGTTCAGATAACATTTCTGTCATTCGTTTTTTTTTTTTTGTTCAGATAACATTTCTGTAATTCGTCTCTTGACCGTTTCTCTTTACACTTTACCTCTTTTTGCACTGATTTCTCTTATTACAGTTAAACAATACATTTTCCTCCTTGTGTTTTTTTTTTTTCCTATTCATTCTGTATCTCCTTGTACCACATTTTCCTTCTTTTAATAGCTGGCGACATCCCTTTTCCCTTTTTATCATTCTTGTTTTTATATTTACTTCCATATCACATATTTGATTACCATATAACTGATAATTCCTTTTCTCACCTTGACCATTCATCTTTCATTACCTTTTTTACTCTTTATCTCTTTATATTAATGACTCTTTCGCTCCACCAATCCACGTCACACTTATTAAACTGATATGGATTCCTTTAATCTCTTTCACTTTAATATTGAACAATTCACGCCACTAAAAGCAATGTATGGAATCTTTATAAACAGAGAAGATAAAACAATAACAGATTTTACAACTTCTAGCCTGTACAATGCTTGGAGGTGGCTGTAGAACAAGAACGATGTCACATAGTGGTTACTAATTAAGGAAAGATTCGCCGAAGGGCAGTGAGAGGGTTAAACTTTGTATAAATGGTCTGGTCCAAGTTTTCAGTATAATTTTCAAAGGCATTAATGAAGAGAAAATAGGAACCGACGAGAGCAATCACACTGCTAGTGATCATAGTTTTATTTTACCGATTAAAACTTTCTCCCACATTGAAAGTCTTGTTTCCGTTGATTCTGTGCTACTGACGGGGATCGAGAATTTGAGATTATGGTGAGTGAAATTTAGTAGAGAGAGAGAGAGAGAGAGAGAGAGAGAGAGAGAGAGAGAGAGAGAGAGAGAGAGAGAGAGAGAGAGAGAGAGAGAGAGAGAGCGGTGGCGGGGAACGGATACAGACAAACAGACAGACAGACTAATGGCTCATTCCATCAATAAACAGTAAAGGTCCTAGGTACGTGCCCTGCTGCGGCCATTATTGATGTGACCTGACCAATGACCTGACATGCGCCTCTATAGAGGGATTTTCTCTTCCTCCTGTGATATTAAGGGACACGGAAGTGGGGAAGGAATCTCTCTCTCTCTCTCTCTCTCTCTCTCTCTCTCTCTCTCTCTCTCTCTCTCTCTCTCTCTCTCTCTCTCTCTCTCTCTTGTGCCTGGTTTTAATTCGAGATAATAAAAAAATGCATTATTCTTAACCACAGATAGATAAGTAGATAGCTAGATGAATAAATAGATTGATAACAATTGCATCATCTAACAAGCATCTACAAGCCGTGTGGGGCGGGTGGATGAGGCGAGCCTGTGATTTAGTCGTCATGAAATATTATTGAGGAGCAGGAACAGGAGAGCGGCAGGTGACTGTTAGAGAGATGGCTAAATCAGTGAATTCTGCCTGCCATTATTAGTAAGGAGAGAGAGAGAGAGAGAGAGAGAGAGAGAGAGAGAGAGAGAGAGAGAGAGAGAGAGAGAGAGAGAGAGAGAGAGAGAGAGAGACAGGATACGAACACCTCTCCAGCTTTCGCGTCAGTGTCCTCAGTGTGACCCTAACGAGAGCAATAGTACTGACAAATAACCATCTCTTTACAGCGATAATTGGACCGTTAGAGAATCATAATAATAATAGTCACCCTTTCCTTTTCTCCACCCCATTCCTCCTTATCACCGGCCACGTTACTTAGGCCCGTATTTTGAAACGCTCTGCTCTTTCACCAAGACTATTTTCAGAGGCCACAAAGATAATTAGCCGTATTCTCAAGACTATTCCTTCTGTTATTAATATGAAAATCCTGTTAATCTATCGCTAGCACCATGAAAATGCACCTTTACAAAACCGTGTAACTTCAACAACTAGAGCCATTGAAAGCAGTGGGGGTTCGGTGGTACAGAATATGGTCCTTATACGCGAACACAGAGCGCACTCATCCCCAAACACTCACTCCCCCATGAGCCGCGACACTTCAGCTACCACTTAGCACGTACTGGTGGCCGCTCTCTACTTTACGAGGCGCAGAGGACTTGTAATGTAGAGTTAGTGGTTTCCTCGACCTGTGTTGATTGGCTGCCCTCCATCACTGGCCTGGCGGAGAGTGTGAGAGGGAGGGAGAAAGAGACACACAAAGAGAGAGAGAGAGAGAGAGAGAGAGAGAGAGAGAGAGAGAGAGAGAGAGAGAGAGAGAGAGAGAGGGAGAGGGAGAAGTGGTGAAGGTCGGAGGGAGCAGGGAAGGGGAGAGTGAATGGGAGTTGAATTTAGTGCGACCTTGCGATAACTTGATAACTTGTTTGTCATCTGATCACTGGAGTGTAAGTGGGAGGAGGTGAGGAGGAGAGGGAGTGAGGGAGGGAGAAAGTGCAGGAGGGAGGCAGAGAATGGAAGGAAGGAGGGGAGGGGAAATGGAGTAAAGTAGGAAAGAAAAGGATGGAGATGGAGTGGAGTGTATCAGAAAGGGAAACGAAGAAGAGAGTAAGGCAAGAGGAGTGAAGTGGAGAAGGTGGAAAAGACATAGAGACATGCAGGGAAGCGCAGGGAGGGAAAGTGCAGAGAAGTTGAGAAGAGAGCGAGGGAGGGAGAGAGTGGAAGTGGAAAAAGGAACGAAATAGAGGAAAATGAAGGAAGGGAAGTAACGACACTGGAAGAA
>NC_087157.1:24860615-24863115 GCF_035594125.1 Scylla paramamosain
TACGCCATGCTCTTCATCATCATCAATCATTCTTTTCTATCAATACAAGTTTTAGTTTACTGGTAGTATATTTCTCTCTCTCTCTCTCTCTCTCTCTCTCTCTCTCTCTCTCTCTCTCTCTCTCTCTCTCTCTCTCTCTCTCTCTCTCTCTCTCTCTCTCTCTCTCTCTCTCCACTTCCTTTTTCACCATTACCTGATTACTGATGAGTGGCTAACTCGCTCACTCTCTCACACACACACTCACTCACTCACTCACTCACTCACTCACTCACTCACTCATTCAATATGTCTGTTAATGTCAGGTTCCAGAGTTTTTTACGTCATTATTACACATATTATTTCCCTGAGTTTTTATTTTAGGTTTTGATGCAGTTAAAGTTTCTGTCTTCATCCTCATGGTAATTTATTTGGTTCGTATTTCTATTGCATGTTTTTTTTTTTCCTGTCTGTTCGTTTTATTTTATACTTGTCATGATTATACGTACGTTTTTTTTTTTTATCATAGTTTATTTCTAATTTGCTTTTGGATCAATTTTTTTCTTTTTTTATCCTGATCTTCCTGCTCATATATCTCACTCATATTTCCATTAAACATCTCATTTCCCCACCCCCCTCCTCTCCTCCTCTTTTCCTGTACGTTAAAATGAACTCCTATTTTTCGTACATGTTAAAATTACACTTTTTTTTTTTTAAATCATTTGTCTGAGTTTTATTATACATTGACGTATTAAAACTTTCCAATCGTTCTCTGATTATAATGACTCATGGAAAATTGACTTGTTTATTTTTTCATATATGATTACAAATTTGTTTTCTTTCCTCTCAGTTAACGTGAGACTACACCTTTTTTTTATAATGGTTTAATGATCGTTTTTCTGATTGTTTTTAGTCTGTCATGCATAAAAAAGTGAGATAGATAGATAGCGTGATAGACAGATAGATAGATAGATAGATAGATAGATAGATAAATAGATAGATAGACAGATAGATATGGATAAATAGATATACAGATTAATAAACAAATTGATAGATACATAGAAATAGAGATAAAGAAATATATAGTTAAATAGATAGATATATAAACAGATAGATAAATAGATAGATAGATAGATAGATAGATAGACAGACAGATAGACAGACAAATAGACAAATAGATAGGCATTCGCGTCTTAGGCAGAAAAAGTATATGTTTACTCATAACAAAAGAAACGAAGACTTAGGGAAACAGCGCCGAGTTTCCAATGTTACGTTTTGTCTCGTTCCTCTTAATTGGCTCCTTTCTCTGGCAATTAGGAAGTTTAGTCTTGGTGGGCATCTTGTGTACCTCCTTTAGTTATTCATGCGCGTGTCAGAGAGAGAGAGAGAGAGAGAGAGAGAGAGAGAGAGAGAGAGAGAGAGAGAGAGAGAGAGAGAGAGAGAGAGAGAAATTCGTTAAGTAATGGCTTTCAATTAATATACGTCTTCTCTTGTTAGACTAAGTGGTGGAGGAAGATGGAGAGAAGGAATGGAATGAAGAAGGAGAGAGAGAAAGGGAGGAGGGACTCAGCGAAAGAGGGAGAGAGGGAGAGAGAAAGAAGGGGGACTGGTCACAAGAAGGAAATGATTTTAGTAAGAGAAATTCCGGGTACGGAGAAGATAGAAGGATATAAAAAGATACAAACTACATTATGTAAAATTAAAGTGAAGAAAGTAGGAGTTTTTGAGCCAGAGATACAGAGGGAGGATAGTAATGGGTAGGAAAAGGAGGAAGAGGGAGATTGAGAGGAGGAAGGAATGGGGGAGGAAAGGGTACGCTTCAAGATGTAACCTCAAGACAATTTTGTTTATTATGAGTGTGTTTTAAGGGAATGAGAGAGAAGAGGAAGGGGCAGGAGTGTTCATGCATCCCAATCTCTCTCTCTCTCTCTCTCTCTCTCTCTCTCTCTCTCTCTCTCTCTCTCTCTCTCTCTCTCTCTCTCTCTCTCTGGACGCCTCATTTTTCCGTATTTTGTCCTTTTTTTCTCTGCTTTCATCTGCTTAACTTCCTCCTCCATTCTTCCTTTTCTTCCACTTCTCTTATTTCCCTCTCTTCTCTCCCATTCTCTTTCTTTGAGTCCCTTTTCATCCAATCACCATCCCTCTTATCTCCTCTGCTCTATTCTTCTGCTTTCTTTTCTTTCTTCTTTCACCATCTTTTATCTTCTTATTTGTCCTCGTCTCTTTTTCCCTCTCTCACACGACTTTCCCTTCTCTCCCATTCCTTTCAGTTTCCCCTTCCCAACTACCACCCTTCCCCTCCCTCTGCCATACTCACATATGGGGAACTAATCCATTATGTACAGTGATGAGGTAACCACCAGAGGGGAGGAAAAAAAGGTTTCCCAGAATGAATAAGTCTTTTCGTAATTCATTTTTCATTCGAGGAGGTTTTTAATGCGAGTGGACAGATTTTCACTCCGCACATTAATGGTTATGGCATAAATAGAAGTTACAAATACAAAGAGGTTACCAAAAAAAAAGA
>NC_087157.1:24868115-24883115 GCF_035594125.1 Scylla paramamosain
AGAAGATGGAGGCATACGAAGAGGAAAAAAACGAGAAGAGAAATACGGTAACACGAAAGAAGGAAAGAGATGAGAGAGAGAGAGAAAAAAAAACATTATGGTGTAAGAAAGGACTGGAAAAGTAAGAGTAAGAAGAAGGAAGGAATACAAAGGAAACACAAACGAAGAGGAAGAAGCAGGACGAGAGACATATGGGTACATAGGGAAGAGTTAGGGTGGAAATAAAGACTTTGGGACAGGGTGGTTAGTGGGATGGGATATTGTAAAAACAGAGGTGGGTTGGCGGAGTGCAAGAGCTGGAAAGACAAGGACTTGGCAGCGAGGAGCAGGAGGGAAAGGTCAAATAAAGAAGAGTAAGTAAGCGTAGAAGTGAGAGAGAGAGAGAGAGAGAGAGAGAGAGAGAGAGAGAGAGAGAGAGAGAGAGAGAGAGAGAGAGAGAGAGAGAGAGAGAGAGAGAGAGAGAGGTCAAGTAGGAAGTAGACAAGGAATATGAAGAGGATGTGATGGGGAATGGAGAAGAAAGAAAAGGATGGAAGGAAGAATGGAGAAAGAAGGAGTATGGGAGAAGTTTACTGTTAGACTAGAAGAAGGGGAGATGGAATAGGAGTCGGATGGGGAAGGAAAAGATGAGGATGCGAGAAAAATTGGAGAAGTAGGAAAAAAAGAAATAATGAAATACACAAGAAAGAAGGGGGAATAGGAAAGACAAACTGTTAGAGGATGGGGATGAAACAGAGGTCAGGTGGGAACAGAAGGAAGGGAAGATGGAACGAGATCGAACGGGGAATGGGAGAGAGGAAGGAAGACTCAAGGAGAAAGGGAGAGAAGGGAAAGGGATACTGTTAGAGGATAGGAATGTAGCAGAGATCGGATAGGGAAGGTGGAGACTAAGAGAGGAAGGAACACACAAAGGACAGGAGGAGAGGGGGAGAAGCCAGGCTGTTAGTGGAGGACAGATGGCAGGGTAAGGGGGAGAGAGAGAGAGAGAGAGAGAGAGAGAGAGAGAGAGAGAGAGAGAGAGAGAGAGAGAGAGAGAGAGAGAGAGAAGGGAAGAGGGGGGAAGGAACACACAAGGCTCCATCTAAGAAAGTCGAGACGCGGCGCCCTGTCGGGAGGAAACTCATCCATTGGGGCCACATTTCGCGCGCCGGATCGCAAATCGAACTCACAAACACATCGTCTTTCACTCTCGAGGACCGTACACCCCCCCACCCACCACCACCACCACCACCACCTCAAGGCCAACCAATCATGAGCGTGCCAAGTTACGGGCTGGAGTCGAACCCGGAGTTATGCTGCGGATATGCAAATGATCGTGTCACCTGTGCCGCCCTCCACCTGACAGGGAAGGTAAACAGAGGTAAGATGGAGGCCCAGTATGCGCCGGGCCGTAATGCCTTATTGAACACTGATATCCATTATCATCTGTACGTCGGCATGTGTTAGGTCAGGGTGAGAGAGGCTGGGAGAGACTGGGAAGGAGAGAGAGACTGGGAGAGGGAGGGAGGGAGGGAAAGACGTGTTAGGTCAGGGTAAAGGGGGCTGGGAGGAAGGAGAGACAGTGTGTGGAAGAGAGAGAGAGGGTAGGAGAGGTATGTGAGTGCGTGGGAGAGCGGGAGGAGTGTGAGTGGAAGAGGATGGGTAGGGGAAGTGTATGCGTGGAGGAGGGTGGTTGAGAGAGTGAGGGGGAGAGTGGGAGAGGCATGTGTGTGTGTTGAGGAATGAATGTGGAGAAAGGCATGTGAGGGGATGACTAGTGTGGGGAGAAAGAGGAGGAGGAGGAGGAGGAGGAGGAGGAAGAGGAGGAAGAAGAAGAGAAACATGAGTAAGAGGAAAACGAGTAGGAGGATTACAAAGCATGAGAGGAATGGACTTGTATCAATAAAAGAAGAAAAGGAAATCATAAAAAAGAAAAGTCATAGGAAGAGAAGGAGGAAGAGAAGGAGGAGGACGAGGAAGAGAAAGAGGGAAAACAAAATAAAAGGAGAAATAGAAAAAAAATGTAAGAAAGAAAGCAATTGCAAGCAAGTGAAAGACGTGGGATAAACGAACGGACGAACGGACGGAAGGAGAAAGAGAGGGGAGAGGGAAAAAAGGTAAGAGAGAGGAGGACGAGGATGGCTGAGAGTGAGAAATGAATACATGGGTTAAAGGTGAGGTGAGAGAGAGAGAGAGAGAGAGAGAGAGAGAGAGAGAGAGAGAGAGAGAGAGAGAGAGAGAGAGAGAGAGAGAGAGAGAGAGAGAATATAACTACGGAATTTGAAAAATAACGTTTAAGCGCAGTAAAGGAAGAAATAAGACGAAATGTTATTGAAGTTATTAAAGAAGAGAATAAGAAGCGATAGAAAGACACGAAGGGGATTAAATAGGAAAGAGAGAGAGAGAGAGAGAGAGAGAGAGAGAGAGAGAGAGAGAGAGAGAGAGAGAGAGAGAGAGAGAGAGAGAACATTATTAAAAGGAGAACGATATGAAAGTAAGGCAGAGCGTAAATAAGAGGATAAGAAAACACAAGGAAGAGGTGAGAGAGAGAGAGAGAGAGAGAGAGAGAGAGAGAGAGAGAGAGAGAGAGAGAGAGAGAGAGAGAGAGAGAGAGAGAGAGAGAGAGAGAGAGAGAGAGAGAGAGAGAGAGAGAGAGAGAGAGAGAGAGAGAGAGAGAGAGAGAGGAAAAATGAGCGACTGACGGTAAGAAAACACAGAGAAAGAGAAAGAAAAGAAAGAAAAAGAAAGACAAAAAGGACTTATTGTACCAGTTTGGTTTAGAAAAAGAAAAGAAAACGGAGAGTAAAAGGAGAAGAAATGATGAACGATAACAGCAAAGAAACTTAAGAAATAATCAAGAATACTCGTAAGAGGGGAAGAGAAGCAGAGAGAGAGAGAAAGAGAGAGAGAGGGAGAGAAGATGGAACAGTAGATACTGGAATGAGTGAAAGGGAGGAGAGAAAGGAAGGGAAGAGAAGAGAATGACGAGAATGAACGATATGAGAAGGAGACTGAACGTTGTGTGTGTGTGTGTGTGTGTGTGTGTGTGTGTGTGTGTGTGTGTGTGTGTGTGTGTGTTTACGAGATTATACGGCTATAAACAAAGAAGATGAATGTAACGTACTAGGCAGGGTGCAAAATAAACACATACACAGATACATATTAATGAGAGAAAGAGACAGAGGAGAGAGAGAGAGAGAGAGAGAGAGAGAGAGAGAGAGAGAGAGAGAGAGAGAGAGAGAGAGAGAGAGAGAGAGAGATCATCCACCACAGGCCAAAATCAGCATGAAATCAACACAAGTTTTCTCCCTCCCTCTCTTTCACTCTCATTATCCTCCTCCTCCTCCTCCTCCTCCTCCTCCTCCTCCTCCTCCTCTCCCTCCACTCGTGGCCTCACCTGAGCAGCGAATCGTTCATTAAGAGCATTAGCACAAAGGTGTCATTACGTGATTTTTCTGACCTCCATTCTAGCCTCCATTTCCTCCCCCAGCCTCCCTCTTGCCTGTTATCTCCTCCTGCTCCTCTCCTCTCTTTTTTCCCTCTCTTTACTCTCCTCCTTCCCTCTGTTCCCTCTCTTTCCCCGCCATCATCATCATAATGCTATTTTCTGACACTGCCTTCATCCTCCTCTTTGTCTCTTTCTCTTCTAATATTCTGTTCTCTTTACTGTACACCACCACCATCACCACCATCATCAACAACAACAACAATAACATCAACAACAACATCAACAACAACATGCTCTTAATTCCATCTCATAACACGTTTTTCTCGTTGTCTCCACCACCAAAATCACCACCATTAATTTGCTTGTATTTTTTTTTTATTTCTCCATCACCATTTACCATTTTATTTTATTTTTTTCCTCTTTTATCTTTATTACAATTTACTCTCTTGTTCAACCGCCAGCTTCGCTATCACAATTACAAGCGTTATTCGTAACAACCATTATTTTCTTTTCTTCCTCTCCTTATCATTTTACCCCTTTTTCTTCCACCATCACTATCTTCACTACCATCACTATTACCTTTGTGCTATTATTCCCTCTTTCAATACCTTCATCACCGTCTTAATCACTATCACTCATCCTCACTACTATCTTGCATTCCATACTCTCCTTATCACTATGCCCTTTATTCTTACTCCATCACTATCTTCACTATCACCATCACCTTCAAACCAGATACTCGAAAAATACCAATACTACAAAAATCTTACCACCTTCAATATATTCACTATCACACCAGAGACACGTAAAATCCCAATACTACAAAAACCTTATCACCTTTACTGTCTTCACCATCACTATCAACCGTCACTATCCACTATCACTATCACTCTCACGCCAGGAGCTCGTGGAATGGTGAAGGAGGGTGATTCTGCGAAAATCTAACAACTAACATGCTCTGGTTCTCCTGCGTCAGTATAATCACGTCTAATACTGCGTGACATGACGAGCTGGTGTGCAAGATGTGACTTGGTACAGATGCCGGGGATTGTGGGATTGTGGGATCTGCATAGCAACGAATACAGAGGAGGGTAGTAAGGGGGAGCAAAGGGTGATGTATGGTAGATGAAGTAGACGAGGTAGGACGGCTGGGGAAGTAGGGAGATGGGGAAAGAGAGAGAGAGAGAGAGGGATGGAGGTTAGATAGGTGCAATTGGGGTAGATAGATGTTGGTCTTAGTTGTAGGCGATGTTCTCTCTCTCTCTCTCTCTCTCTCTCTCTCTCTCTCTCTCTCTCTCTCTCTCTCTCTCTCTCTCTCTCTCTAACGGTACAGTAATTCAGTTTGTGACGTTCGAAAATTTCCACCGTCATATTTTCCCATCATTTTTTCCCTCTCACGTCTGCAATCCGCCACATGTCTTCCTCTCCTGCTTCCTCATTTGTTTCCTCCTCTTCCTCGTTTCCACTATGTTCGTCTTCCTATTTCCTGGCAACGTATAATATCATCTTTTCCAAGGCTTTCCCCCACCTCCTGCACTATTCTTATCTCCTCCCTGCTCTTCTTCCTCATCCTCTTTCTCCTTCTTTCCTCCTCCTCCTATCTCCTTGCTTTCCTGACTTTTCTATCCCTCACCTCATCCTTTCCCTGTCCTCCTCCCGTCATCTCGCGCCTCGTCCCGGGAAGTGTATTATAATATTATGATTTTGCAAGGTTTTCTCACCTCCTTCGCCGTCCTATCTCGCTTTTCATCCCGGTGGCAGCCTATAATCTCGCGGGCCCGAACTAATTAACAAGGCCTGCCAGGTGCCCTCAAGACTCAAGGCAAGCAAGGGAAGGGAAAGGATGGGATGTGCTGGTACCTCTTGCTCTTACCACATGCGTCTGTCTTTTGCTCTCTCACCACGGCTATTTTCAAAGGCCATAGAGATGACTAGCCGGATTTTCAAGTCTGCTTCCCCTGTTAATAACGTAGAAGTCTTATTAGTCTGTCGCTACAGCAGTAAAAAAACACCCTTAAAAACCCGTGTTACGTCAACTATAGAGCGTTTTGAAAGTACTGGAGGTGTTGCTCTGCGGTGTTTCAAAATATAGTCTTCTCTGCTGCTTCTTGAGGGTGGGAGGACAGGAAGAATAAGTTATTTTTATTTTTTTTCAGGGATTTTGTCTTGGTGTCAGTCAGGGTGAGAGAGAGAGAGAGAGAGAGAGAGAGAGAGAGAGAGAGAGAGAGAGAGAGAGAGAGAGAGAGAGAGAGAGAGAGAGAGAGAGATGGAAAGAGATGGAAAGAGATTATCAATTCATCCAAAGATTACACACAGCAAAAATAATCAAGTTCTGAAAATGCTAAAGTAAAATAAAAAATATATATAGTGAACGAATTTGGCTTAGAGAGAGAGAGAGAGAGAGAGAGAGAGAGAGAGAGAGAGAGAGAGAGAGAGAGAGAGAGAGAGAGATATATATATATATATATATATATATATATATATATATATATATATATATATATATATATATATATATATATATATATATATATATATATATATACACACACACACACACACACACACTACATCCTTTACAAAGGCAAAAAAAAAAAAAAAAGAGAGAAAAAAGAAAAAATGATTGATTGAAATTTGTCAGCGTTTCTGCCATACGCCGAGCTGCCAGAATTTCGAGTGTTTTGGGCCGAAGCGCCGTTGTTATTATTTCATGTGCGTGTGTTTCAATTAAACCCCTTTCAAAACAGGTTGACAAACGGAAAATAGTTTGTAGTATTGAAAAGTTGAGAATGGTGGGACTCCGTACAATAAATTTGCCTACCTACGTATGCCTAGTATGTATTGATCTGCCAATATTTAGTGCCTGTGTGTGTGTGTGTGTGTGTGTGTGTGTGTGTGTGTGTGTGTGTGTGTGTGTGTGTGTGTGATCGATCACAAGGTCTATTAGTAATTAACTCTGGTGTTCTTTTTCTTTGGATATTTATTGATTCTTTCATTCTGTTTGTCTACTTGGTTGGCTGGCTGTTTCTTTTTTCGTCTCTCTCTCTCTCTCTCTCTCTCTCTCTCTCTCTCTCTCTCTCTCTCTCTCTCTCTCTCTCTCTCTCTCTCTCTCTCTCTCTCTCTGAGATCACAGTAATGATGCAGCCAAAAAAGTTTCCATGAGGTGTTGAATAACTATTGTAGCTATTTACCAAACATTACACAACACACATACACACACACACACACACACACACACACACACACACACACACACACACACACACACACACACACACACACACACACACACACACACACACACACATCTCTCTCTCTCTCTCTCTCTCTCTCTCTGGTAATGTTTGATAATGTCAGAGGCACACGTGATGAAGAGTGTGAATGGACAATGTTAATACCAGCTTAGGACTTATAATTTATGGGTATACTCTTTGTTACCGACTCTCTAATTTTGTCACATGAGAAAAAATGAGCACAGTAACATCACAGGTAGTTGCTCGCACCCGCTGAGTGGCATACACATTCCCACCTTGCTGAAAATGAAAATAGATATATACGGGAAGTTGCTTTTACGTATCTATGAAAACCCATATTCGTTTTTAAGATTCTGGGTTATATTGGTGCAAATATACTGGTGTCTTAGGAGTAGTTTGGAGTCATGGTTTGAATACGTATTTAATTTGACCTAAGCTTTAGAAGATATGAATATTTGGTGTTATTAGAAAGCAAGAGCATTGTTCAGTGAATGTTGACGTTCTCGCGAGTGTTCAGGTAAGTAACATTATTGCACCGGACGCGGTTAAAAAGAGTTACAGTAACACGTTTTTGTTTTTTTTTTTTTTTTTTTTTTTGTGAGATCGACCAAGTAAAAGAAAAATAATCATCTGCTAAAATACAGTTCTCCAAAAAGGAGATAGGAGTAAAATGAAGAGAGACGACAGTTTATATTCTGCATGTGCTACTGATGACAAAAGTAAAGTAAAGCATTGTGTGTTGCTTTTGTGGTATTTACTGCACGTATGTACTTGCTTTTGATGTAAGGTTTGTTTTTTTCGGCTTTATTATTTCCACTTGTTTACCTTTTTTCTTTTCTATTGTGTTATGTGTTTCTGTCATGTACAATGATGTTTTAATTTGTTTTTATTTCATTGTTTTGTGTCTGTCACGTTCCACGTTGTTATGCTGTGGTCGTCATGCTTTGTTCTCTTCTTTATATATATATATATATATATATATATATATATATATATATATATATATATATATATATATATATATATATATATATATATATATATATATATATATATATATATATATATATATATATATATATATATATATATATATATATATATATATATATATATATATAGTGTGTGTGTGTCACATGAATCAGTAAGGCTTGTTCTGTAATGATAAATTCTGTGTTTGTTTTGTGGTGGTGTACTCGGCGCGTGCTTGTTTTCATCACGTTCTATACTGTTTTTGTGGTTTCTGTCACGTTCTGTAGAATTGTTTCATGTTGTTGTTGCGTCACACCCGCGGGAGTCTTGGTCACGCAGCCGCAGCCTCGCCGACTGGACGCCCGTCACGTCACGCCAGGCACACCGCGGCGGCAAACAGGCCGTGCGAAAATGTTATTGTTGCGGCGGATCACGGTGTGGTAATATGCGCCACGTGCTGATATGATAAGAATGGCGGTCACTCTAACGCTAATATGAGAAACAGACGATCATTTTCAACCAAATATAAGAAAAATAGTCTCTTTCACATAAATATATGAGGGAACGGACGGTATCACATAAAAAAGGCAAAACAGTAACTTTCACACAAATGCATGAAAAACGATCACTTTCATGCTAATATAAGAAAAAAAAACTGACACATTCACACACATATAAGGAAAAAAAACGATTATTTTCGTACAAGTATTAGGAAAAGGACGGTCACTTTTACGCAAATATATGAAAAACGGTTACGTTCACAAAAAAAAAAAAAAAAAAAAAAAATATATATATATATATATATATATATATATATATATATATATATATATATATATATATATATATATATATATATATGAAAAAAGAACGGGGAAATTCACACAAATATATTAAAAATTATCACATTTACACAAATATACGAAAAACGGTCACTTTCACGGCGATATACGAAAAAGACTGGTACTTTCGCACAAATATAAACAAAAGAGCTGACTTGTAAGGCATACATGTAAAACACCCACTTTCACGCAAAACCTAAGAAAAACACTCACAGGATCATTAAAAAAAAAAAAAAAGAAATCGGACACTTTCACGCAACTACAAGAAAAGAAAGGCCACATTCAAACAAACATGAAAAAACCCAGACACTCACGCAAAACTGACTCACTTTCACCGTAATCTCACCAGCAGAACGTGGCTAACACTGCACTTGCGGGGATCACGTGCGACCTTTGCTATCATGTGAGGTATCTGAGAGTGGCAGAGCTGCGCCTCGTCCAGCACGCGCAGACTGGTGTGGCGTGCATGGCTGGGACACGCCCTACCTACGATCGTATTCTGAAACGCTCTGCTCTCTTACCACGACTATTTTCAAAAGGCACAGAGGTGATTATCCACGTTCCTAAGTGCTTCTCGTGTTGATATATAGAAGTCTTGTTAGCCTGTCACTAGAATGATAGAAACACACTTAGAATCCCGTGTAACTTCAACCAGAGCCTTTTGAATATAATAGAGGTGAGGCGTAGAAGTGTTTTAGAGTATAATCCGTAGTGTAGTGATAACAACGCACTAAAAATACGCCGCTACACCACCACGGAACCGCACACCGTCATCACCACCACCGGTACTGCTACTAATTATACATGTCTCACCATAGTGCGAAATATCATTGTGCAAGGAAAAAAATAATAAAGGAAGTGGTAATGGAAGGTTAGCGAATACTTCAGTGCATGCTTGCTCTGTGGTGTACTGAATACGAGTATTCTGGGTCACTACAAGAAAGTTCACCAGAAATGTCATTTTTATCATTCCGACGTTATTATTGTGGTGGTGGTGGTGATGATGATGATGGTGGTGGTGGTGGTGGTGGTGGTGGTGGTGGTGGTAGTGGTGATCATTATCATTATCATCATCATTGTTTAGGGGGTGCAGTACCTTCCTTAGCATTATCATAAATCTCTCTCTCTCTCTCTCTCTCTCTCTCTCTCTCTCTCTCTCTCTCTCTCTCTCTCTCTCTCTCTCTCTCTCTCTCTCTCACATATTACGGAGACTTGGCTGCCTTTTCCTTCATGTGTGTGTGTGTGTGTGTGTGTGTGTGTGTGTGTGTGTGTGTGTGTGTGCTTGTGCGTGCGTACGTGCGTGAATGCCCCGCCTCCCTCCCCTTGCGTGGTCGATGCAGCGTGTGAATTAATATTCTGGTCGCTGTATTTACGTTGATGGCGCAATTACGTAACTCATGCTCGCCCTTTTATAATTCCTTTCTTACCGCGCTGCCTTGTCCTCCGCCCTCCTTGCAATGATCTCCATCCCTCAACCCACTGACACGCCCTCTGTCCCCTCTGTTCTGCCTCACCCTCCGCTATAGTAAGGGTGATGTAGACAAGAATCTGAAGGTTTGAAATTAGGATAGACTTAAAAGTAACGATTCTGCCTTGGATTTGAGAGTTAATAAGGCATTGATTCTCAAATAGATTGCCTGAAATTATACTCTTAATATACTCCATACTAGGAAAACAATTTAATGCAGGGGCTGCCACGTGTAAGCCTCATGGATTCTTGCAGCTTCCTCTTTTTTTTATGTTGCAGTGAAAACCCATAACAGCTACAAGGTTTAAGAGTATAATTTCAAAAGACTCCACTGACAACAAAACAAATGCATTAGTTCAAACCTTCAAGCCAGTTTAGTTATATTTTTAACCAATAAACTCGTCTGTAATTACTCATAGGAATCAAGGTCATATTACCATCAGCACTTGAAGAATAAAAAGAATACCAGATGAATTTATAGACAAGAATGATAGATGAATATTGGTATGCCTATATTACACAGGGACTAATAAACGTAGGCTTACTGACTTGCAGCTTCCATTATATTGTGATCATATTACCTCCCACTCCCCAACACTTAATCAGCGCTTTAAATCAATCAGCTAATCAATCAGACAATTAGTATTTCCAAAACTTCCAAACCCCAACCTCGCACACACCATATCTAAGCCTCAAAGATAAGAAAATGATGGGAAGAAAATGATAGGAAGTGTTAGGAGTTTTGGAGAAAGAAGAGGAAGGAGGAGGTGAGGGAAAATACAGACAAGAGAGAAAAAATAAGAGAGAAAGAGGAACATAAGGTGGGTGGAAGAAAGAGGAACAGGAATGTATGTGAGTGAAGGGAGGGGAGGATGTAGAGAAAGAGGGAAGAGGATTGAATGAAGAGTGAAGGAAACTACAGATGCGAGAGAAAATTAAGAGAGAAGGAGGAACATAAGGAGATGGAAAGAGAAATAATGTAAAGAATTTAAAGAGAGATACGTATAGAAGTAGAAGGAAGAGGGATAAGAAAGAAGGTAGAGAAGGAGATGGGGGGAGAGGAAGGGGAATGAATGAAGGGAGAGAAATGAAGGTCTACAATTATTGGAATGAAGGAAAGGGAAAAAGGGGAAAGAAGGATGGAAGAAGGGAGGGAAGGAGGGAGTGGATGGAAGGGTCTGCAGTTGGAGTGAAGGAAGGGAAAGAGGGAAAGAAGGAGGAAAGAAGAGAAATCAGGAGAGAGGTAGGGAAAAATGGATGGAGGGAGGGGATGGGAGGGTCTACAGGTGGCAGGGACGAGGAACAATCAACTGGGACATCTAAAATTCTAAATAGATAATGGCTTGAATGAATCATATTTTTCTTGTACATTTCCGCCTTTTTATTTATTTTTTTTTATTTTTACTGAATTGAATTTTCTGTTTTTTTCTTGTCTCTCATGGGGAGGAAGATAGGGGAAGGCTGGGGAAGGGAGGGGGAAGGAGGGGGGATGGTGGGGAAGGGAGGTGGGAGGGAAGGGGAAGGCAAGGGAGGAGAGGGGAATAACCTGAAGCTTTTTACGTGATTTTTATTGTTTTTGTCTCTTACGTATATGTCTGTTTTTGTTACTCTCTCTCTCTCTCTCTCTCTCTCTCTCTCTCTCTCTCTCTCTCTCTCTCTCTCTCTCTCTCTCTCTCTCTCTCTCTCTCTCTCTCTCTCTCTCTCTCTCTCTCTCTCTCTCTCTCTCTCTCTAACTATATACATGTGTTTTAATTGCATATCCATCACTGGCCAAACTTTCTATTTGTATATCAGTATTTGTCAATTATTCTGCTACCGATTTATTTTCTCTAATTTTTCTAAATTTGTATCTGTTTTGCCCTCCTAATCATGATTTGTCTCTCTGTATGTATATTCGTCTATCTGTCTATCTATCTATCCACCTATCTTTCTATCTATCTATATCTGTCTAGCTATCTGCCTTTCTGTCTACCTTTCGATCTGTCTGTCTGTTTATCTTTACATATATACGAATAAGTATGTGTGTATGTATGTATGTATGTATGTATGTATGCTTATTTCACTGTCTGTACATATATCCATCATACTATTTTTCATCAATTCATCTATCTCTCAGTGTGCTTGTTCAATTATCTATCTATATATACAGCTATCTATATTACACTATCTATCTATCTATCCATCTATCTACCTACCTACCTACCTATCTATCTATCTTTGTTTCCATGGATCTACCTGTCTATCCCCTGAACCTTATCTGCCCGGCCATTATTTTAGAGTTTCTTATGCAAATTTGATTTATTATTCAAAGCTCTCCATCTTGTTGCTGCTGCTCCTCTTCCTGGATCACCCCTCAACTTCTTCACCTTAAACATCCTTTCTCTCTCTCTCTCTCTCTCTCTCTCTCTCTCTCTCTCTCTCTCTCTCTCTCTCTCTCTCTCTCTCTCTCTCTCTCTCTCTCTATTCTCCGGTCTTGGGTAGCCTAACATCCTCCGCCAATTCCATCATCCAGTAATCCAATCTTCCATCCCCTTAAAACCAATAACAACCTTCCTTCCAGCTGCTCTCTCTCTCTCTCTCTCTCTCTCTCTCTCTCTCTCTCTCTCTCTCTCTCTCTCTCTCTCTCTCTCTCTCTCTCTCTCTCTCTCTCTACAGCAGCTAACAAAATTATAACTTTTTACCTGACTTACTCGCGGTAGATTGGTAAAAAAGAAAAAGAATCAAAAGAAGAAAAAAAAATCTTGGTCTGGACTCTGCTCCGTAAAGTTTCTATGGAGGTTTGGTCGTAAATCTTTGTATTCTGGAAGTACAAATCACGCGTGTCAACTGTCCCGACGGCTTCACGATCGAGAGGAGGAGTACGCAGTAGAAAAGAAGCATTTCGACTTGCTAGCCTCTCTATATCTTAGGTTTCTTTCTACAGACTCCCTTACGTTCTCTGACTGGTAATTTCCGGGAGTTTTCTTATTGGCTGTGTTATTTAGTAGTGGTAGTATGGTTCTTGTCTCCTGTTTCTCTGGTGTGGGAAAGAAAGGACGTAAGAAAAAAAGTACACTGATAAATAAAGAAAAGATAGCACGTAAATAAAGGAACACATAGAGGTAGAAGTTTATATGTAACGTGGAACAGTTGCCCAAAATAGTAATGATCAGATACTATATAAAACTTTCAGAGCAAATGGGTGTATCTGGCAACAGTCTCCGCCTCATACATTCCCAGTTATTCTCGGTCTTTGTGAAGCTAAATACAAAAAAAGGATTACTTGATGTCACCTATTGAAACAATTGTGCATGTCATATATGTATATATATATATATATATATATATATATATATATATATATATATATATATATATATATATATATATATATATATATATATATATATATATATATATATATATATATATCAGCTATGTGCAGTTATGGTCTGTAGTTGAGTCATTGGGGAGCTTTTAAAAAAAGATTAGACGAATTTATTGATGGGGATAATAGGTGGAAATAGGTAGGTATGTTTCATGCAGGGACTGCCATGTGTAGGCCTAATGGCATCTTGCACCTTTCCTTATTTTACATTCTTATGTTCTTCTGTAGTTGATAAATCTACAGGTCTCACTTCTAGTACGTTTACTTTTTTTCTTAATCTTACGTTCTCTGTTGTTTTGACAACAGTTTTTTAGATTCCGTAAGATTCCCAGCAGATTACAGAATTCAGTATGAAGGAAAACACAAGCACACGAGAAGTAATTTTGGAATGTGAATCGACTTTTATATATGAATGTAGCAAAAATACGTCCAATTCCTTAATTTTCTTTGTTTTATTATCATTATTTTTTATAGCGTCCTCATTTGACAGAGAAAGAAAAACACTTGAAATTGTTAGTTAGTTTTATCAACATGTGTGCATTTATTTATTTATTTGTTTATTTTTACTTTTATGACACTTCAACACTGCATAATTATTAAGAAATATCCTCATTCGAGATAACTTTTAATTACAATGTTAATTAGCCAGCAATCGTTAGCTATTAGCATTTCATGAATTGCAGGCACTTTACTAGAATCACTGCCTTGGTCTGTCCACTTCACTAATGCAACTAATCTCTCTCTCTCTCTCTCTCTCTCTCTCTCTCTCTCTCTCTCTCTCTCTCTCTCTCTCTCTCTCTCTCTCTCTCTCTCTCTCTCTCTCTCTCTCTCTCTCTCTCTCTCTCAACACTTTAATACTTTATTATATTTGCCTTACATATTAAACTTACAAATAAACATAATAAACAATACGTGATAAATAAAGAAAAGATAAAGAAAAAAGATAAAGAAAAAATCAAGCAGTAAAGTAAATGCAAGATAAGAAATTCTCTCTTCCTCAATATCATCCTTTCTTCTCTTGGTTCTCCTGCATCTTTTACTCTCCATCTTCCTCATCACTCCCCCTGTCTGCCTTTCTTTCCTCAACCCCTTCCTCGTGTCCGCCTTCTGTCCCTCCCTTCGTCCCTCCCTCCCTCTCTCTCTTCCTCTCTTTCGTATCCAAGTCTCTCCGGCGCTAAAGACAAAGAGAGGCTGCTAAGGGAGAGATCTTGAGGGAGTAAAAAGAACAAGGAGGAACTATACTCTTTCTTAATTCTTTTTTTCTATTCTACTCCTCCTCTTTCTTCTTCTTCTTTTTCGTCTTTAATGGTTTCAATGCAAGTTTCCACCGTGTACTCTTGCCTGTGTTTCTTCATTCTTTTCTTCTTGTTTCTCATCTTCTGTGTTTTCTTTTTTATCACTTCTTTCTCGATATGTTTTGTTTTTTTTTCGATTTTTGTAATATCTTTTTCCCCCCCTCTCTCTCTCTCTCTCTCTCTCTCTCTCTCTCTCTCTCTCTCTCTCTCTCTCTCTCTCTCTCTCTCTCTCTCTCTCTCTCTCTCTCTCTCTTTTCTCGCTCTTTTTTTCTCTTTCTTTTCACTGCTGGCGGTTATTCTGTTTTTTTTTATGGTGGTTATTTTTTTTTCTTTTTGTCTCCCTCCCAGGTCATTTTTATTTCTTTATTTGTTACT
>NC_087157.1:24890615-24895615 GCF_035594125.1 Scylla paramamosain
TCTCTCTCTCTCTCTCTCTCTCTCTCTCTCTCTCTCTCTCTCTCTCTCTCTCTCTCTCTCTCATCATTTTCTCATGCAGAAATATTTTTTTCCCACCTCTTGTATAACAATTTCACCCATCACAGGTCACCCCAACGTGTACCCATTAATAACATCACGAGGGAGATAAAAAAAAAACAAAAATGACAGAATCCCACATAACAAGAGAATTAAAACCGTACTTTTTATTTTATATTTCCAACCATATAATCTCGAATGTCCCCAAATCCCATGGTACTCATTATTACTCGTCTTTCTAATGGTTTCTGATCCCCTCAGTGAAAAAAAAGAAGAAAATAATGATACGACAGTAATATACGAGGAACACAAAGAAAGACACACAAGGACTTCCTAATGCCACACAATTAGGATCACACGTAATGATAAGCTTTGATTTTTTTTTATTTGTTCTGTTTGAGGAGGGGTAGTGTTTTAAATAGATCTCATTTCCTTTGTCCTATTTGCTATGGTGGTGGTAGTGGTGGTGGTGATGGTAGTGGTGGTGGTGGTAGTATAGGCCTTGTGGACACTATAAATATTACAGCTCTTACATTTAGGCCTAAGGGAAAAGAGGGCTTGGGTGAGTAAGAAGGAAAGAAGGAGAGGGAAGGAGGTCAGTCTTGTGTGTAAGTATATGTGTGTGTGTGTGTGTGTGTGTGTGTGTGTGTGTGTGTGTGTGTGTGTGTGTGTGTGTGTGTGTGTGTGAGAGAGAGAGAGAAAGAGAGACACACACTGTGTGGTTGTTAGCTAGTTGTGTGAACGATGGAATGAGCGAGACTTGTGTGAGGCATGAATACGTGTATGAGTGAACGAGCTAGGCTTCAGTCATAAGTGTTAAGTGGAAGTGCGCGGCCTGGCGCCGGGAGATCACCTACCTCCAGCCTTCTGTTCACACCTTCTGTGAATAAACACCTGCACTGTTACCTGCGTTTCCTGTGCCCCTGCTGGTCAAGAGTCGAACATGGCGCAGTGAGTAGGATCAGGACAAGGCTGCAGTGGGTACGGCGCAGAATGGAGAAGCAGTTGGAGGCGCTGGCTGCCCTGCTAGCGCGACAGTCGGAGCAGAGTCAGGCTCTGCTAGCGCGACAGTCGGAGCAGAGTCAGGCTCGCGAGGAGCGTTTAACCCAGCTGCTGGAGAGAGTGGGGACACAAGCTCCCAGTCGCACCACGGCGAGCAATGAAGGCGAAACCACAGCCCGCAGCACGTCTACCCAGGGCGCGAGGTTCCCGACGTCCGCCACCATCATTCCTCACTTAACGGCGTCAGCATCTTTACGTGAGTTCGACACGTGGCGCCATAAGTTTGAAGGATACGTAACCCTCGCCAGGATAGACTGTCTCTCCCTGGCTGAGCAGAGGGCGGCACTCGCTGCTGTCCTAGACGACGAGTGGACCCGTACACTTCGCTACGGGATAAGCTTACCGAGAGACGCGGAGTTAAGAACCATCCTCGATGCAATGTGTGAGTACCTGCGAAGCCAGCGCAACATCATCATGGATAGAAGAGACTTCTACTCCCGCGTGCAAGAAACGCAAGAAGGTTTTGACGACTTTTTATGTGCTGTAAAGAGAAATCGCCAATTTCTGTGACTTTTGCGACCAGTGCATAAACCATCAGCTGCGTGACAGAATTGTCGTTGGGACACGAGACGAAGTGGCTCTGAAACGCATGCTGGAAAACAAGAAACTCACCCTTGAAAACGCCATAGATATTTGCAGAGCATCAGAGAGCGCTAACCAGTGTAGTGCAGTACTAAGGGGCGGCTCTCACTCTTCGAGCCATGGTGTGAACGCTGTCTCGAACTACAGGAAGGGCAGTTTCGGGGGCTCAAGCCCCACGGGCTGTTATCGTTGTGGCAAAGATTGTCGCAGTGACAAAAGGGGATGCCAGGCAATAGATAAAGTGTGTCGTAACTGCGGGAAAAGAGGGCATTTTGCGAGGTGTATGTCAGCAGACAGTGAGGAAACGACGAGGAGCTTCGAGGAGTTCCTCAACTGTCTCTCCTCATCGCGGTGCAGGCCCGAGGCGGGGAGCCAGTGCCAGTGTATACCAGCTCTTATCAGGCGTATACACAAAGACGGTGACGGCACGACCTGCGCCCCAGGTGCTCATTACCGCCACACATCCCGCTGGAAGAGACAAGATTACGTGGACTCCTGACTCTGGGGCCGAAACGACCGTTATTGGCCTCGACACGGCAACACTCCTTGGAATCCCGCCCTCCAGCTTGGCGCCCGCTGATGGTGATGGACTTTATGCTGCCGGTAATCACCCCCTCACCTGTGTAGGAACTTTCTCGTCGCACTTTGCAACTGGGCGACAGGGAAGCTGAGACTGTTGTGAGCGTGGTGAAGGAGGTGAAGGGGGCGCTGCTTAGCTGGTACGATTCCATCGCTCTCGGAATCCTCCCCGAAGATTTTCCGGCTCAAATCCGACCGCTACGCAGGGAAGAACAGCACACCGGCAACAGCTCCATCAAGTACCCGACCGCCTCGCAGCCACCTCTATCTACGCCCACAGAAGTGATCAGCTGGCCTCATTCCTACGACCCAACGCCACAGCAGCGTGCGGGGCACGCTGCTGCTGTGATCAAGGCCTTTCCCAGCGTCTTCGAAGCAAAGGAAGGTTTACGTGCAATGGCTGGTGGATCCATGGCCATCGAGTTGACAGACGACGCTCGACCCTTCGCCGTAACAGCATCTCGTACAATCCCTTACAATTGGCGTGAAGAAATTAAGAGCCAGTTTGGAAGAGCTGCTTAACAAGGGAATCATCGAGAGTGTGGACTACCCTACGGCATGGTGCCACCCCATCGTGCCTGTCCCAAAAAAGACATCTGGTGTAAGGCTGTGTGTTGACCTGACACGACTCAACCGTTACGTGAAGAGGCCCGTGTATCCAGTGCGCTCACCTCATGACGCCATCGCCTCGATCGGGACCGGAGCAGTTTGGTTCACCACTCTTGATGCCAAGATGGGGTATTTTCAAGTCCCCATTAGAGAAGAAGACCAGGATTTAACCTGCTTCATAACACCTTGGGGTCGGTACAAAGTTTCGGCGAGCGGTTATGGGTCTCGTCTCGTCTGGAGACGAGTATAACCGTCGAGGAGACCAAGCTCTCGGCGACATACCTAACACCATCAAGATCGTGGACGACATCCTGGCCTATGACTCCACCTACAGTGCGCACTTAGCCCATGTCATTCAGATTGTGCGGCGGTGTGACCAGCACGGCATCACTCTCAACCCACAGAAGTTTACATTCGCGGAAAGAGTGGTAGATTACTGTGGTTACTCTGTTTCTGGACAAGGCTACACGACAGACTCAAAGAAAGTTAAGGCAATCTCTGACTTCCCACGACCACAGCACATCACCGACTTACGATCATTCATGGGTCTTACAAACCAGCTTGGAAGCTTTTCTCCTGCTGTGGCTGCAGCTGCACAACCCCTCAGAGATCTCTTACGCCCGAAGAACAGTTGGTGCTGGTCTCCTAACCATGAAGAGGCGTTTGAGAAGGTGAAACAGTGTCTCGTCAGCCCACCTGTCTTGGCATACTTCGACCCATCATTACCAACGATGCTACAGACTGACGCCTCAAGGATGCACGGATTTGGATTCGTTCTCCTGCAGAAGCACAGTGACCAGTGGAAGATGGTGCAGTGCGGGTCAAGATTTGTTACAGACACAGAGAGCCGCTATGCAGTAATAGAGGTTGGAAATGGCTGCAATCGTCTGGGCAGTCACGAAATGTGGCACCTACCTGAAAGGACTCCCTCACTTCGATCTAGTGCTCGACCACCGCCCGCTGATACCTCTCCTCAATAGCAAGTTGTTGGGAGAAATAGAGAACCTGCGGCTGCAGCGCATGAGGGAGAAGCTTGCTCAGTATTCTTTCACAGCAAGCTGGCAAAAGGGATCGACACACTGTGTTGCCCGACGCCCTCTCACGTGCTCCAGTACAGGACCCAGTGGAGGAAGAGGATGCTGCTACTTCTGGTGACCTCGACCCTCTCCACTCAGCGGTCATCTCAGCGTTATCTGCCACCAATGAGGACGGCGTCCGCTTAGCACCACTCCAGGATCAGACTGTGGAAATGGTACGTGCCGCAGCAGCAAGAGACGGGGAGTACTGCTTGCTCAAGGAACGTCATCATCGAGGGCTTCCCTGATCATTGCCACGACCTCGATCACCGCTTGCGTACGTACTGGCCGGTGCGCAGTCTTGCTGGCCGTAGACGACGACCTGGTGGTTTACGGGCCGAGGCTTCTTATTCCTCACAGCCTCCGCCGAGAAACACCTAGAGCGACTCCATGACAGTCATCAGGGGATGGAGCGCACCAAGCGACGGGCCCGACAAACGGTTTGTACTGGCCTGGTATGGACAGAGACGTTGAGAACGTCGTTTCTGGATGCTCACTATGCCGTCCACTCCTACCAAGCCAAGCCAACGAACCTCTCTGGCAGGACACGGACACACCCAGCAGGGTGTTTGAGTCAGTTTCTGCAGACTACTTCCACGCAGCAGGCCGTACATACCTCGTGTATGTAGATCGCTTGTCTGGGTGGGCCTCACAGTGTCTGCATGCTCACGTCCAGCATCGGCTGATCAGCTCGTTCGTGTCCTTCGGGGTGTGTTCGCCGACACGGGCGTGCCTGTTCTCCTGAGGACTGACGGTGGACCGCAGTTCACTTCTTCATCGGTACGGCGCTTCCTGGCTCGATGGGGGGTGGAGCATCGTGTATCTTCACCTCATTATCCACGCTCCAATGGTCACGCCGAGGCAGCGGTCAAGTCCGTGAAGAAGCTGATCCTCACGACCACACAGCAGGGACACCTGGACGAGGATGCGTTCGCTCGCGGGTTGCTGGAACTGCGCAACACTCCGAGGGCGGAAGGGCGATCACCAGCACAAGTCCTCTTCGGTCATCCTATGAGGTCCTGTGTCCCCGGCTCA
>NC_087157.1:24900615-24903115 GCF_035594125.1 Scylla paramamosain
GCAGAGAACACCAGTAAGGTAGTGAGGTTCTCCTGCTGTACCCACCCCCTCCTGGCACCTTCCCTCCCTAACGCTCCACCAGGCGGCCATGGCTTTAGTTGCGGCGCTGATGTGGCTGCGGGGATCGGCCGGAGATTAGTTTGGGCCGAGTAGCTACCGGTAAAGCTTAATATGGGGTGAACGCGGTTACTCTCAAGTTTCTCTGTGTATGTGTGTGTGTGTGTGTGTGTGTGTGTGTGTGTGTGTGTGTGTGTGTGTGTGTGTGTGATGGAGTGGCTTTGCAGGAGTGCTGTGAATGTTTGTTTTTAGTGTGATGATGCTTTATTGTGATCCTTGTAGTGGTGAAAATGTGGTTTGAAATTGTATTAACTTGTGTTGGATAATTTGTTATTCTCCATTTACTTGTATGTTTCGTGCTTTTCCTTGATCTTGAGTCTTATTTGCTGATAATGTTTCCACGAATCCTGAATTCCCGTTTTTCTTTCGAGAAATCGTGAATGATAATGCGTTTTCTTTTTGGGGAAGATCGTGAGTTCTAATGCATTTTCTTCCGAGGGATTCAAATTACAATGCATTTTCTTCCCAGAGGTTCAAGTTACAATACGTTTTCCTTCGAGATGTAACTTACGGTGCCCATCTTTCCAAGACTTCGTGAGTTACAATGCATTTTCTTGCGAGAGATCCAGGTTACAATGCACTTTCCTTTAATTACATTTTTTTCCGACTAACTACTCGTATATGCATACTCCATCACTCCTTATTCACAGAGGTCTAATTTACAATAAGCTCCTTCAGTGATCCTTTTTTTTTCATTTATTTTTTTTTATGACTAATTACACACGCACTCTATCACTCCTTACATCTGCTGCACGCATTGAGGTCCCCAGTCATCTACAGGTAATTATCAATGATTGGCCGGGCTTTCCATGACTCATCAGGCCTGGTTGTGGTGTGCAGCCTGAGTACTGCTCGTTGTAATCAGCAGGGAGTGTTGTGACCATCATCAGCTCGCTCTCTCCTACCATTTTTTTGGAGATTTGCTACTTCTGGTTATAATTTGACGTCATTGATCTGTAGTGCTTGGTGTAGGATGTGATGGTGGTGGTGGTGGTGATGGTGGTGGTGTTAATGGTGGTGCTTATAGTAATGATGGGGTGGAAATTTCAAGAGGAGAAAATTACCCGTTTTAGTAGTAGTAGTAGTAGTAGTAGTAGTAGTAGTAGTAGTAGCGGAAGTAGTCATAGTAGAAGCAGCGGCAAGTAATATTTTTTTTGTCTTAGTGAGAAACACACACACACACACACACACACACACACACACACACACACACACACACACACACACACACACACACCACACCACACCACACCACACCTCATTGCACCACCCAACCGATAACCTAAACCACGTAATACTCTCACCGATCGAGGCAGAATATTAAAACCTGGGAAAAAGATGTAAAAAAACACACGCAACTGGCTATTATGATTCGACCACCATTAGTATTTATATTATTCACATGTACAGCCACTCCAGATGGGGAAGGAAGCTCAGGAGGAACAGCGTACTAAGAGAGCCCCTGGGAACACACACTGGGGTCACTTTCTACAATTTTCCAATATAGGGAAGCTCCGGAGAGGTAATTGGATGGCCCAGAAAAGGGTCGGGTTCCCCACGTTTATTCAGACCATTAGAAGCGAATTAGGAGAGTTGAGTCGCCTACACAATTGAACAACTGAACCTCCTCCTCCTCCTCCTCTTGCTCTTCCTCCTTCCGTAGAAAAATTCCTGGGAAAGACGCCACACTCAGCTGTTTTTTTTTAAGGACAAAGAGAGGAAAGGGTACAAAAAAGAGAGAGAGAGAGAGAGAGAGAGAGAGAGAGAGAGAGAGAGAGAGAGAGAGAGAGAGAGAGAGAGAGAGAGAGAGAGAGAGAGAGAGAGAAAAGTGATGTGCGTAATTTTGAAGCCGTTCTTGTCGTCGGCGCAATATTGGCGATCTGCAGGCACCACCACCCCCAACACCCACGGCCGTGAGATAATTATTCAATCAGCAATTATGTCATTTCATTAGCCGGGAATTGATACACGCTGGCGAGGCTTGAGGCGTGTGTGTATGCGTGTGTGTGTGCGTGTGTGCGTGTGTGTGTGTGTGTCCATGAACGTGTATATGTATATGTATGTGTGTGTGTGTGGGTGTGTGAGTGTGGGGTGTCGATCCTGTGCGTTATCTTTCCATCATCAGAAAACAAATTGCCGTTCCATTCCATCTCTAAAAACAAAAAGATGGCAATACTGTTAGTAAAGTGAGGCGGCGATGGTGGTGGTGGTGGCGGTGGCGGTGGTGGTGGCGGTGGTGCGGTAGCGTGGGTGGGCGAGGGTGAAGAGAGAGGGAGAGAGAGACTGAGAGAGAGAGAGAGAGGGACAGAGAGAGAGACGGAGGGAGATTGAAGCTGGCCGAACAGGGAGGGAGAGGGAGAGAGGGAGAGGGAGAGAGGGAGAG
>NC_087157.1:24908115-24920615 GCF_035594125.1 Scylla paramamosain
CATGAATATTGCGCGCTGCAGTACTGATGGAATATACGGGAATATGGTGAAGGGAGCAACTGGAAAGATCCATCATGTAGACTACACTGGCAAAAAAAGTAATAAATAATGAATGAAAATACAGAGCCGGAGACGAACTAGATGAAGAAGATGCAACGTGAGGGAAATGAAAAGAGGAAGCAAGTGTGCAAAAGAAAAAAATGAATTGATAAACTCTAGAGAACGTAAAATAAATGTACATAAAATGAAGGTGAATAGAGAGGAAAAATATGATTGAAATAAATGTTTCGAAGAACGTAAAATGTCATATAAGGGAGAATACAAAAAAAAAAAACAAGAGAAAAAGTCAATGTAAAGTTAAAAGAATATATATGATGTAGTGAAGAAGAAAAAGCAAAAAAAAAAAAGACAAAAAGAGAAGAAAAAGATAAAGAAAACAAAATAACAAACAATAAAAACTATAGAGAAGCTCAGTTGAAAACCAGGAAGCAAATGCATACAAAACATGAAGAGGAAGAAAGAAAGAGAGAGGGAGAAAAAAAAAGTGGGGGGATAAGCAAACCAGGAGGTATATAAATAACAAAAAAAGAAAAAAAAATCTGAAACTGGCGTGTGCATAAAAAAAAAAAAAATGTTGAAACTCGCTTCTTTTGACAAGGTTTGAAGGTTTTGTGTCGACACGAGTTTGTTTACGGCGTTCCAGGAGCTGTTTGTCGCGCCCCACCTTCCACCTTCTCTCTTTTTTCTTGTCCCTGTGTCTTTTTTTTTTTATTCTTTCTCTTATTTCTTTTTATTTATTCATTCACTTTTTTCTGCCGTATTTATTTCTTCCAACCTCATTTTTGTGTGTGCATCTCTTTTCCTATCAATTTCTCTCTCTCTCTCTCTCTCTCTCTCTCTCTCTCTCTCTCTCTCTCTCTCTCTCTCTCTCTCTCTCTCTCTCTCTCTCTCTCTCTCTCTCTCTCTCTCTCTCTCTCTCTCTCTCTCTCTCTCTCATTTGCACCTGACCAAAAGACTCCAGGTGTATGTGATTAGCGAGTATACCTCAGTGCCTCTCCTCGTCAGGTGTGGTGACGGATGACACCTGTAACTCTGCCAATTAAGGGGCCATCTCAGGGTCGCTCTGTGGTGATGGCGGAAATGTGTGTAATAGCGTCCGGTTTATGAGAGTCGTGGAGCAAGAGGACAAGGAGGAGGAGGAGGAGAGGGAGAAAGGGGAGAGGGAGGACATCGTAATGGAGAGGCGTGGTGGTGGTGGTGGTGGTTGTAAGAAGTGGAGTTGGGAAAAGCTGAGTTGGTATGGGTGGTGTTTTGAGTTTTTTTTCCATTTTGTTGTTGTTGTTGTTGTTGTTGTCTTTCTTCTTTTCTCAGACGTCAAATGACTGCGTTATTGCAGCAGCTTAAAATTAAAATCTTCTAAATCTTCCATTTTTCTTCCTCTCATTCTTGCTTTTTTTCTTTTTCATTATCTGTTTCTCCTTTCGTTTTCTTGTATTAATTTATCATCATCGGTAACATTCATAATCAAAACAACAACAGCAACAGCAGAAGTTGTAGTAGGAGCAGCAGCAGAGGAGAGCAACAGACATAAAAATCCTGATAACGGTCACAGTAACAACACCTATTCTTTCATAACATCTTAATATTTCCTTTATAATTTCCACATGAGCGAGCCTCCTCTGTGTCTTCCACCTCTGTGTCTTCGCGCCTCGCCGTCCCTCTGCTGTGCAGCAAACGCGGACCACAAATCACATTTCGTTCTCATACCTGAGTTTCCTCTGCTACCTTGGCAATCTTCCCTCCCCCATCTTACCTCATTTCCTGACCTTTCCTCCCTTCCTCCTCTTCTCTCTCCATATCTATGTCTTTTTTTTTCTGACCCTCGCCCCCTTTATTCTCTCTCTCTCTCTCTCTCTCTCTCTCTCTCTCTCTCTCTCTCTCTCTCTCTCTCTCTCTCTCTCTCTCTCTCTCTCTCTCTCTCTCTCTCTCTCTCTCTCTCTCTCTCTCTCTCTCTCTCTCTCTCTCTCTCCTTCATGTGCACTCGTAGGCAATATCTTTATCTTCCTCCTCCCCTCCCTTTCATTTCTCTCCCCTCTTTATTCCCTCTTTGGCTTTATCTCCCCACACAGGACTTCTTCTTCCCTTTCCTTCACCCTGCCTTCCTTCCTTCCCTCCTCTCTCTTTCTCTTCTTCGGTCTCTTTCCTTCTTTTCTCCTTTCCATTTTTTATATGTTCTTGTTTTTTTTCTGATTTTTCGTCTCTTTTTTTCCCTAATTTCTTTTTTTTCAAAATCTTAGGTTGTTCTTCTTTCCTATTCTTTCTTTCCTCCCCTTGCATTCTTTTCATCTTTCTTTCTTTCATTCCTTTATCTTCTTTTTAGCGTTTGACCACAACCAATCTTTTCTCTCTTTTCTCACTTTCTGACTTTTCTTTATTCCAGTCATTCCTCGACTCTCTCTCTCTCTCTCTCTCTCTCTCTCTCTCTCTCTCTCTCTCTCTCTCTCTCTCTCTCTCTCTCTCTCTCTCTCTCTCTCTCTCTCTCTCTCTCACTTTATTAACCTTTCTTTTTTCTTCCTTCTTTCATTTCTCTCTCTTCGCTGTCTGTCACTTTCTTTACTCGAGTTTTATTTTTTTTCTCATCGTTTTTCTTACCCTTCTCCTCCTCCTCCTCCTCCTCCTCCTCCTCCTCCTCCTCCTCCTCCTCCATCTGCCTCGCATTAGTGCCAGGAGGAAGACAGAGGAAGAAGACAAAACCACAAATGAGGCGGAATTGGACACACACACACACACACACACACACACACACACACACACACACACACACACACACACACACACACACACACACACACACACACACACACACACACACACACACACACACACACACACACACACACACACACACACACACACACACACACACACACGCACACATTTTGTAATTTCCCAACTAAATACATATTAAACTCTCGTTGGTTTTAACTGAAAGCACAACGAAAAAAAAAAATACTATAATGAGGGAAACAGAATAGGTTGCGGTTGTTTTAATGGGGTTATTTAGAAAATACTTGAGCAGTCATAATTCTTTGATAATGACATGACTTTAGTAATAGTAGTAGTTGTAGTATTCACAATAATGGAAGGAAGAATACGAATAAAAATAACGAACAAGATTAAAAAGTTATAAAAAAGAGAAAAAAAAAACTAAAGTAGTGGCAGATGAATGTAATAGACTCAGTAATCAGGTTATTAGTGCCGCGTCAATAGGAAGCTTTAAAAGAAGAGACTAATTTCCGGATGGGGATGATAGATGAACTTAGATAGACATGTTTTTATACTGGAACTGCAGCTACTCTTATTTATTTTTTTTCATTTACAACAACAACAACAACAACAACAACAACAACCGTAACAACAACAACAACAGCAACAACAACAACAACAACAACAACAACAACAACCGTAACAACAACAACAACAACAACAACAACAACAACAACAACAACAGCTTTACACAATTCAACACCAAACCCTGTACCTACATCAGCGCTTCCTGTCCGAAACCTTGACACCCTCCATCACCTACCACCTGACCTCCCCCGACCTCGCCTCCCGCTAGCCGTGACCTTGCATACTAAACATGGTCACGTCAGCTGTGTTTGTTAGCGACTCGGTTTTTAGACGTGCTGGGGGACTGCTGTGTCAAGAGGGAGCTGGGAAAACTTTGTACTGGGGAGCTGTTTGTATGTGTGCTGGGGGTAGGAGAGAGGGAGAGGTAATTCACGATCTTTCCTTTACTCTGCTGGTGTTCTTGGTATTGTTGGTGGTGGTGTGTTAGGTTAAGTTCCTTGGGTTAACTCTTTGACTGGTAACAGCACGTGTGATTTAATTTTCAGCAACCCTAGGCAGTTTTACCCATCAAAAATCAAGATATAGTACTGATATTCGATGACATCTTTTGCTGTAATTGTTGCATTTCAAAATCGTTACCTAAATTTATACCACACTATAACATCAAGCTGAGAAGAAGTTGTAGCAGCCAAAGGGTTATTGTTTGTTTATGTGCTGCTGGTAGTGGTGGTGGTGGTGTGGTAAGTTCCTTGGGTTGTTGTTTTATTTTGTTTGTTTGTTGTTTGGCTGATGTTGGTTTTATTAGTGTGGTGGTGTCTTGTGGTAAGTTCCTTGGTTAATTACTTCCTTATGTTCCCGGTAGTGGTGGTGGTGTGTTTGGGGTAAGTTCCTTGGATTAATTTTTGCTTGTGTTGTTTGTTGTGTTTTTCGTGGCGAGAGTGTGATGCCTGTGCTGCCTGTGTTGAGGGAGTGGCACGTAAGTTCTTTGTGTGGACTTTGCACTGTGAATTTCCTGTTTGTGTTGCTGCCTCACTCTTGCGCGCCCGTTTTATAATTCTCTGCCATCCGGTTTTTTTTTTTTTTTGCTTGTGGCCTGGTGTTGTATGTTCTTATGTTGAAGCGTAGAGTGTGTGCGGAGTACTTTTGTTGGTGGTGGTGGTGGTGGTGTAGAATGGAGTTTGGACCGTGGTTGTGGTGTTAGCTGCAGTGTAGTGGTGTGCTGGTGGTTTGATGGTGTAATGTGGAGTATGAGGGAGTCTACTAATAGAAGAGGCAGTGTGGAGTAGTGCTGGAGTGTGACAGTACTGGTGTTAATGGTGTTGATTCTTCCAGTCGCGGTTAATTAATCGACTAGAATGGAGGGGGGAGGGAGGAGCCTTCCACCTTGCTGTCCTTTACCTAGTTCCTCGATTATTGTAAGGTAGTGAAATCAAACAACTTAGCAAGAACATGGGAGGTCTGTTGCTTTTCCTTTGTAATCCTTTGTACACGTACGTGGGAGTACTGGGGTGTAAGAGAGTGTGTTGATGATGGGGTGGGCAGGAGTACCGGAGTGCGGGAGCATGAGTGGGGGTGGTCTGTGTAGATGATAGGGTAGATTTAAGTGCTGGACTGTGATATTAGTTATGATGGTGATGGTAGTGGTGGTGGTAGTGGTGGTGGAGGTAGAGAGCTCTTGCATGTTTTAAACTCATATAATACCCTTTCCCTTTTTTTTTTCTTTTCTTTTGCTCTTCACATACATGTACATTCTATATTACGTGGTGCGGTGCGGTGGTCGTTGTGCTGGTGTGCAGTACTGTTTATAAATTCTGCACGTGTATGTGTATTTTGAGATTGTCTGTTGTTTTTGGGCTTTCGTTAGCATACGTATTTTGTGACAAACGCTGTCCATGGAATTTGTATTGTTCGTCTGTATTTAGTTCTGAGTAATTGTATAAATTGTATGTCATTGTGTCTCGTTGTTTCGCCTTTACTATCTCTTACTTAAGATTAGATACTATATATTTTTTTTTTTTTCACAAACAACCTACCATTGGTCAGCAGATGTACTATTTTGTTCTTCCTTTGTGTTTCTTTATACTGCGAAACAAAGATCTGTTGTTACGCTGTGTTATACATTGGCGCGTCTCTATCTTGTACATTATACATTCTGCGTCAGTAGCAGTGATTCGCTGTTACTTATTCCGGCGTGTAACTGAATTATGCGTCGTATTCCGAAATAACCACCTGCTTTTCGTTATTTACGGTCCTAACTCTGATGTATTGCTTCTCGTATGCTGTAAGGACGTGGTGGTATTTCACAGCAGTATATTCCGGGATCTTGGTGTGCTGTTAGTCCCTCTTTATCACCACATATTCTGGTATCTCTGCGCGCCGTACAGCGTCTCCTGGTGTGGTGGTCCCCTGGTCTTAAAGTCGGTCCGAGCTGTCTTGCCGTGGCAGTCTGTAGGTCTTAAGCTCCTGGCGGGATGTCACAAGCCGTCTGGTGGTCTAGTAGTGGTCTCCTGGTGGTCTGGTGGTGGTCAGGTTCCGCACGCCCGGCCGCCCATTTCGTGGTGGTTGCGTGCTGGTCGAGTCGCGTCGCCTGCTATTAATACTCGCAAGAACACGCCTGGGTTTAAGATCCCTCCAGTGAGCCCCGTGTACCTCCCGCCAGAGCCGCCCAGTGACACCTCGCCCTTCAACTCCCGCCTACTTGCCCGCTAAGACCCGCCAAGTAAGCTCAACTTCTTGCCGTTCTTCCTCTCACTCACCTTCCCCGCTGCCTCTCTATCCACCTTAATCTCTTCGTACCACCACCTCAAGATTTGAACCTGGCATCCTCCTCCTCTTCCTCCTCCTCATTCTCTTGTTCCTCCTCCTGTTACTGATGCCATGTCTCCTCTTCCTCGTTCTCTGTACTTATTTTCTATATTCTCTTTATTTGTCCTTGTTTCATCTTTCCCTTTTTTCTGTTCATGTACTCATTCTTCTGTTTCTTAATGTTCTTGTGTCTTGTTTTCTTCCTCTTCTTCCTCATATTTTCTTCTTGTTACTGCTGAGCCTCTTTCTCTTTTTTTCTTCATCTCCTCCTCCTCCTCCTCCTCTCCTATTGCGTCTCCGGCAGCGTCCTCCCTTGGGCCCGTGTGGCAAGCTGACCCATAGTAACTCATTTAACCTTCACCTTCCCCTCTGTCCTCCTCTGCCTTCCTCTCCAACCTCCTTCTACCTAACACTCCACTCCCTATTTCCCCCTTTCCTAACCTAATCCCTTTCTTCCTTCGACTCCAGTTCCCTTTTTCTTAACTTCCTTCCTACGTCTACTCCTCCAATCCCTGCTTAACGTAACCTAATTACCCCCTTCCTTACATTCCAGTCTTTATTCCTCTTTTCCTAAATTACTTCCTTTGTCTTCCACTTCTTATTTCCCCTTTCCCTTTCCCTAACCTACTCTCCTCCATTCTTCCAGTCCACTCCGCTCCTCTGCACTCCCCTCCACTCCACTCGACATCCGTGGCGGCGGTGTAGTGAGCATAAAATAACAATTACTCTTCAGTGCCACCGACAGACGAGTGCTGAATATTTCGTACAACCAATCCGACACTTGACTAATGAAAGCTGAAGTTTCGGAAAGGACGTCAGAGAGAGAGAGAGAGAGAGAGAGAGAGAGAGAGAGAGAGAGAGAGAGAGAGAGAGAGAGAGAGAGAGAGAGAGAGAGAGAGAGAGAGAGAGAGAGAGGCACACAAAAACAGATAAACAGACAGACGGAGAAAGCAAACAGATAATTCCCCTTTTTCATTTACTTCCTTTTTCCTTTAATTTCCTCTTGAACTTCCTTATCTTAACCAAAAAAAAAAAAGGAAAGGAAAAAACACAAAGAGAAATAACACACACACACACACACACACACACACACACACACACACACACACACACACACACACACACACACACACACACACACCATAACAAACAACCACAAACTAAACACACGAAACAAGACTGGAAAAAAAAAAAGTGGTTGGGGGTGGGAAAGAAGAAGGAAACGAAAACGACAGGAAGAAACGAAACTGCCCCTTAAACACACAATACCCTACTAAACAAAGTAACTTCTTTCCCTCACATCCCCGAAGCACTTCCCTCAAAGCAGACTCATTCTCGCCCCTCATTAGGACACACCGAGCCACTCTCCCTTCATCCTTCCGTCTTTGTTTTGTCTGTGATTCACCCGCGGAGCAAATTTATTAGTTTCCCGTATAGGCGCTCTGAGGGTGATTATGACGGATTGTGATTACTGGCAGTGATATAAATAGAGGGGAAAGAGAGAGAAAGAGAGAGAGAGAGAGATGGGGATATATGGACAGGCAGACAGAGAGGCGGGGACAGAGAGAAGTAAGGATAAATGAGGGATGGAGGGAAGGAGGAAAGGTAAAAGAAGAGGAAAAATATGAGGTCAGCGATTTAGAGAGAGAGAGAGAGAGAGAGAGAGAGAGAGAGAGAGAGAGAGAGAGAGAGAGAGAGAGAGAGAGAGAGAGAGGTAAAGGGAGTGGGAGAGGAAAAAAAAATAGAGGTTTAGCTGAGAAGTATACATGATAGGAACAAAGGGGGAGAGAATAGGAGAGGGAACAGGTGAGGTATGACTGGAAAAAGGAAAAGAAACACACAGTAGGGAAAACACAGAGAGGAGAAAAAAAGAATAAGTTGTAGTTGGAATGCAGAGAAAAATATAGTGTGTGTGGAATAGATTCAGGGAGACGGAAAAGAAATATTGTGGTATATACTTGCATTTTGAGAGTTGAAATTGTGGTATAAATTGTTATTATAAACAGAAGGATGTGATTATGCGTGGGATTTACGAAGTGAAAAATAAGGAGTATGAAATGAAGAGAGAAGGGATAAAGGAATTTATATATACTACGATGATGCTTTAAAAGAGGAGTGAAAATTATTATAAAATGTATGCAAACAATTAATAAAGCAGGAAATAGAAAGGAAAAGAATTACTGAAACTTCAATGAAAATTACTAAAAACAATAAAAGGTAAGGAAGACAGTGTTGACAATACCAAAAAATAGGGAATGAAGAAGGAAAGAAAAAAAAGAACATATTGCAAATGAAATAGGAAGAGAGGGTGAGGAAAACGAGAACGAGGAAGAACAGGGATAAGGAGAGGAAAAAAAAAAGGCTAAAGAGGGTGAAATAACCGAGAGGACAGTAATGGCAATAAAATAGAATAATGGCGAGGAGATAATAGGGAGCGTTACAAAAAAGGACTTGCAGTTTACATATATCTTTGCTTATCTCTAATAATACCCTTTGAAAATGTGCTATATTGTGAATTATTATTATTATTATTATTATTATTATTATTATTATTATTAATATTATTATTGTTATAACTACTACTACTACTACTACAACTACTACAACTACTACTACCACTACTGTTATACTACTACTACTGTTATATTTTCGTTATCATACGTTAAAGTTATTCTCTCTCTCTCTCTCTCTCTCTCTCTCTCTCTCTCTCTCTCTCTCTCTCTCTCTCTCTCTCTCTCTCTCTCTCTCTCTCTTATGCAGTAATTGTGTTGTTCCCCAGACTGTCAGCGTCGTCCATTTTATCTCCTCCCTTCATCTCATTTATTTCCTTCCCCTTTTCCTTCTCCACCAAGCATTCTCTTATCTTTGTTCTTTTCCATTTCCTTTGCGCATTCTTTTCCTTGTCTTTTAATTAAAACAAAATGCAAGCTTACGATGATTCTCTCTCTCTCTCTCTCTCTCTCTCTCTCTCTCTCTCTCTCTCTCTCTCTCTCTCTCTCTCTCTCTCTCTCTCTCTCTCTCTCTCTCTCTCTCCCCCGAAACTTTCATTACTTATTAATTTGCTTTCTTCCATGGGTCTCTCTCTCTCTCTCTCTCTCTCTCTCTCTCTCTCTCTCTCTCTCTCTCTCTCTCTCTCTCTCTCTCTCTCTCTCTCTCTCTCTCTCTCTCTCCCTCCCCTTAGCTTTTGATTCCTATGCCTCATTTCTTACGTGCATCCTTTTCACTTCTTCCCTCTCTCTCTCTCTCTCTCTCTCTCTCTCTCTCTCTCTCTCTCTCTCTCTCTCTCTCTCTCTCTCTCTCTCTCTCTCTCTCTCTCTCTCTCTCTCTCTCTCTCTCTCTCTTCTTTTATTCATGCTCTCGTCTGCCCCGCCTCCTCCTTCACGTATTCACTCTATCACTCTATTCATCTCATACACGTGCCTCTTATTCTTCTTATTCATTTTTATTTTCGTCCTCCTCCTCCTCTTCTTCGTCCTCTCCTTAGCGTTATAATTTTCTCTCTCCCCCTCCCTCCCTTTCTTCCCTATTTCCTCTCTTACTTCTTTTCTGTCAGTCTGTATTTCTCTGTCCTTTTGTGTGTGTGTGTGTGTGTGTGTGTGTGTGTGTGTGTGTGTGTGTGTTATGTTTCCGCATTCGAGAATTTTTAGTATTAATAAGATTTCTGTTTACTTTTTTTTTTTTTAGAGTCCCTTTTATGGAAGCAGATATTTGATGTAAAGTTTGTGTCTTATGTGTTCTGTACTTTCATCGTATTTCTATTTGTGTGTTGGTGTTTTTTTTTTTTTTGCTTTTATTTATTCATTCAGTTATTTGGTCTTGGATTTTTGTTTTTGTCCTTGCACTACGCACTATTAATTTTCATAGTTTCATATATGTTTGGACCATAGTGAACGTTTGTCCCATATAATATTAGTAATGTTTATGGTCAATAAAATCAATCTATCTATCTATCTATCTGTGTGCTTATTTATCTGTATCTCTTTGTTTCTCTCTCTCTCTCTCTCTCTCTCTCTCTCTCTCTCTCTCTCTCTCTCTCTCTCTCTCTCTCTCTCTCTCTCTCTCTCTCTCTCTCTCCCTTCCTCCCTCCCTCCCCCTCTCTCTCTGAATCCCGTTTCTTCTAGTCCCTCTTCATCTTCCCTTTCCAGCTGCCAAAAATGCATGATTCATGATGCCTTTGAGCTCCTGCTAGTTATTAATAGTAGAAGAAGTGAAGCTTAGGACAGACAGGCGAGGGGAGGCGGAGGAAGGGGGAGCGCGGAGGCCAGGAGAGGGAAGTGGCGGAGAACAGAGGGAAAAATGAGAAGGACGAGGAGGGGCTTCAATTGTTTTTAGTCCAAGGGAAGACGTGCATGGAGAAGAAATGACGTGGTGGTGGTGGTGGTGGTGGACTGATTCAGTGGGAGAGAATGTGAGGAGAGGATGTGAAGAGGAATGAGGGGACCAGAGGGGAGGAAAAGTGGTGGGACTAGGGGAGAAAGGGAGAGCACACAGCTGCGCACAGTACAGGGAACTCATACACGCCCACACGCACACATGCAACAGCTGACCTTGATGTCCTTGCCTGACTGTTTGTCTTCATTCTTTCTTATTTACTATTATTAAAGAGAGGCTCGTTCGTCCACATCTACCCTTCTTTGTACATTAGACGGCCGGAAAAGTCTATAGCCGCTAACATTTCTAACAGAAACTCAAGTTAATTAGGAAAGAGAGTCTATATCCAATGAAAATTTGATCTAAAAACTCGTGAAAAGTGATAAATATAATATGCCATCCTTTTACTTTGGTGGATTGCTCATATGTTGTGTGTATATTGTAGTCGAGAGAATGGCAGAAGACAGAACACCTCCAAGATTGATGCGTGGAAAGGTCACCGGAGTAAGACTGAGAGAAGGCCAAGAACTGCATGGAGAAGTCAGTCAGAGAAGCAGCTGAAGGGACGACTTGGCGACAACTGACTCTTGTGGCTAGAGATAGGAGATAGATATTCAGAAAAGCATTCAAAGATCCTACCTGTCAACTGCTGGACGAGAATTAATTAAAGTGCCTGTGTGTGGGGATGGGTGGCAGTCTCACTCGGTGCTTACCAAGAAGGCATCAGTTAATCAGATTTCAGTATCGCTCGGCCCATGGTGTCAGTGTAGGTATTCTCCAGTTAGGGATGCCGTGCACTAACTATTGCTGACACAGTAACCTCTGGCGTCTTGAATTACCGAGACGATCGCTAATCATCAATGGCCTTAGCGATGCACAGCTGTCATACGTCACGATTAGTGGTGGTGGTAGTAGTAGTAGTAGTAGTAGTAGTAGTAATTTCAACCCTTTACAATGGCTTCTCCTTTAACTGAAAAACATAACAAAGAAAAAACACAAGAAAATAAGGAAAGCTGCAAAAAGCCATCACGCGGCAGTTCCTTTACTAAGTATAATATCGAAAACGACTACCAACATCCAAAGAAACGACCCACAATAGTTGTTCAAACCATGACACCGCGTGTAGTTTATTCTGACACAGTAAAGTCATCCAAGATTATCCAAACAAAACAACATACTCCTATCAGCAATCAAAAGGTTAACTCGAGACTCTCTGTGTATGTGATCGGAGGAAGTGCTTTAGATGTGAACTAACCCCTTACCTGCAACCCTCTCAAAGAATGATGAAGATGAAGAACTGACGCCACCGAGTAATGCTTTAAGACGCTAAATAAATCTGCGGCGGAGAGTGCCGGCCTGGATATCTTTGAATTATAGACGTGTCTTTTAAGACCTGTGACCGTACCTGGGCTCACTACCACCGAGGGCAGTCCGTCCTGCATAAAGACATTACTGAAGAAGGAGTACTCAGCTGAAGCGCTTTCAAGAGAGGGACTGGATGATGTAAGAAAAAGAGGAAGAGGAAGAGATTTTTATTTTTCTCTAGTGGTACAGACGTGATTTTAGTCTGTTTTGATATCGCTGGAGGAAAGTGAAGGCAAAGTCATGTGTGGAGGGGAAGGAGTGGTTGGGGGGACGTATGCACCTGTGGTAATGATGATACACGTGCGGTAGGTGTGTTCCACGGGTGTGTTGTGACGGGAACTGAACAGCTGATTTACGACAACACTGTGCTGTGTGTGTGTGTGTGTGTGTGTGTGTGTGTGTGTGTGTGTGTGTGTGTGTGTGTGTGTGTGTGTGCGTGTAGCTACAAATGGAAATGACGGAGAAGTAAGAGAAAGAGAGAATTGATGGAAGTCTCTCTCTCTCTCTCTCTCTCTCTCTCTCTCTCTCTCTCTCTCTCTCTCTCTCTCTCTCTCTCTCTCTCTCTCTCTCTCTCTCTCTCTCTCTCTCTCTCTCTCTCTCTCTCA
>NC_087157.1:24925615-24945615 GCF_035594125.1 Scylla paramamosain
GAGAGAGAGAGAGAGAGAGAGAGAGAGAGAGAGAGAGAGAGAGAGAGAGAGAGAGAGAGAGAGAGAGAGAGAGAGAGAGAGAGAGAGAGAATAGGTGGATAGAGAATGGGTGGATAAGTGTGTGTGTGTGTGTGTGTGTGTGTGTGTGTGTGTGTGTGTGTGTTTTCTCGTGTGCAGTTGTGGGTACGAGTACGTGCGTGTGAATGAATTAAAACAAACAAAAAAAACGAAATCTCTAAAAAACTTAAAAGCACATAAACACACACACAAAAAAAAAAAAAAAACCACGACATATGCAGATTTTAGATAAAACAACATACACCAACAGAAAAAAAAAAACAACAACAAATATCATCAAGCAAACCATCTACCACCACCACCACCACCACCACAGAGAAAACATTAATGCGAGTCATCAACACCCACACAGTACCTTTATTTTTAACACCTTTGTCGGGCATTCCCCTTTACCGCGGCACAGGAGTAAGAGTGTAAAGTGTGATGAATGTGATATCGCGTTCCTGTCTGTATAAAAAATGTCTCGGGGCAAGAACCTGACATCTCTCTCTCTCTCTCTCTCTCTCTCTCTCTCTCTCTCTCTGGGAAGGCTGTAAGATGTGTGAGGTGAAGATAAAGGCACGTGGCTGTCCTAGAGGTTACTGGTGAAGGTATTCGTTTCCATGGGATGAATGGGAGGAGGAGGAGGGGGAGAGGAAGAAGAAGAAGAAGAAGAAGAAGAAGAAGAAGAAGAAGAAGAAGAAGAAGAAGAAGGCATGAAGAAGAAATAGATGAAGACGAAGAAAAAGAAGTATTACAAGAACAACAACCAGAAGAACAAGAAAAATAAGAGAAGTAGGAAAAATGAAGAGGGAAAAGAAGAAGAAATAATGACAGGAAAAAAAGGAAGGAAAAAGGAGAAGAGTGTAATGTTTCGTGTTCAAGGATAAAAAAATAAAGAACGGAAGCAGAAAGAAATTGAAGAAAGAAACAGAGAAAATATATAATAGGATAAAAAGAAAAAAAAAGAAAAGTGTAATGTTTCGTGTTGAAGAATAAGAATGAGTTTATCTTTTCGTGTCAAGGTGAGAATTGTGTTTAGGGCAAAAAAAATAATGACTCTTCTATCAACCACGAGTTACGATGTGAAAATAACCCTTTATTGCAGGTGTTAAGGGACTGAAGGGCGCGTGTTGCGGTATGAAAGTTATCTTTACTGCTCGTGTTAAGGAAAAAAAGAGAAGGTAAAGATTTATTGTTCCATGCAAAAGTGTGAAAAAGGTCTTTATTTTTCATGTCGAGATGTTTAAACGAATGAAGACTTTTATCGGTTCTCTTAGGGTGTTTTTAGGGCATAAGGTGTTGGAAAAGATACATTTATTCTTATCCAACGATTTTTTATAGGGACTTAGGTGTAAAAAAATATTATGCTAAAAGTTATTTGTTTATTATTATTATTATTATTATTTTTTTTTTTTTTATGGAATGCTGAGGTGCGAAGAGATGTTTTAAGGAATGTAAATGTCTGAAAGCATCTTTATAGTTTGTGTTAGGATGTTTTTTTTTTTTTTAGGGAATAAAATGTAGAGGAAAAATATCTCTTCATGTTCATATTTTTTTTTTTTAAGATGTTAAGGTGTGAAAAAAAAGCCTTTATTGTGTTTTGTTCTTTTAAAGGAATACTGAACTACGAAAAAGATCTTTATTGGTTAATGGTAAGGGACTGCATATAAAAGGATCTTTTAAGCTGTGAAAAGACCCTCGTTTTTATAGAAGACGCGGAAGGAACAGATCCATACTCCTGTTTTAAAAGTGTGAAAGAAAAGACCTTTATTATTATTTCATGAGAGGCAAGGAGGGAGTCAGAGCTGTGTTTTCATGATTGTATATTAGTAAGGGAAGGGAAAAGAGAGAGAAAAAACTGTTATTCATTATTTCACGTTGGGGTGTCCAGGTAAGAGGAGAAGGAGTTTTTTCTTTTCTTTTTTTTTTACCTTTGTCTTTTTTCTTTCTTTTTTTTTTTTTTTTTTTTGTTCTCTAGTTCGGCGCTGCGGTGTATAAATGTTGGCATCGTTGTTTGAAGGCGATGGAGACACGATCTTAGTGAGCCACAAATTATGGAACAGACAACCAACACCTGAGAAAACTTTGTCTGGTAGAAAATGTGGATTTGTGTGTTTGTGTCTCTGTGTGTCTCTCTCTCTCTCTGTGTGTGTGTGTGTGTGTGTGTGTGTGTGTGTGTGTGTGTGTGTGTGTGTGTGTGAGTGAAGTGTCCCTCCCCTGTTCTTTGACCTTTCGCCTTTCTTTCATTTATTTTCTCCTCACTAATGTATAATATCACGTAACTCTTACCTGCCCCAGTCTCGCCTTACATTTAATTTCCTTTCCTTGTACTCACTTCACTTAAAACAAAAGATTTACTCCTAACATATTCTACTTTCATACTTTATCTTTACGTGTACAACTTTTCCCTTTCCTTCTCACTACCATCCAGTACCTTTCTTTCTTTCCTTCTCACCTTCACCTTCAATTACCTCACCTTTGTTCTCCTCATCTCACCTTGATCCCTTTATGTACCTACGTGTATATTTCTTCTTTTTTCCTTTTTTTCCCCTCAGTCTTGTGCTTTACTTCCAACGCACCTAACCTGATTACTGGGAAAGGATGGCGGGTAGAGTAAATACATTCGAAGTACCGTTATAAATATTTAGCCCAAGGTTCAGGGTACAGCCGTGAGGGAACAGTGGAGGAATCGATCTTAGTCTCAGCTCAGAGGAGAGAGATTAAATATTGAAGGTACTCAGCGATGCACCCACAGCGTGAAAGAGGCGTCGTGAAAATAGAGTAGAAAAAAAATGTTATAAAAAAGTGTGTGGATGACTTGTGTGTGTGTGTGTGTGTGTGTGTGTCTTTCAATTTGTTTATTTATTTATCTGTATCTCTCTCTCTCTCTCTCTCTCTCTCTCTCTCTCTCTCTCTCTCTCTCTCTCTCTCTCTCTCTCTCTCTCTCTCTCTCTCTCTCTCTCTCTCTCTCTCTTTCTCTGTTTGCCTACTTATATGCCTGTTTATTTGCTTCTCTATCTGTCTGTCTGCTTTAGTTTGAGGAAGTAGATGGAGTAAGATGCGTAGTGATGTTCCCTTTTTATATCACGACAGGTGACCTCACAACTATGACAGTTGAAAGACAGGCCGTTGCGCTTGTGGGTCACTCTGTCTACCTCGATCTGTCTGGCTTTGTCTGTCTGTCTCTATGTCTCTGTCTCCCCCCACTCTTTTTCTCCTCACCAGTAACACCGCCACTATCTCTGACTTACACAAACTCTACACCAGCACATCTCGTCCATTACATGTGTTCTTTCCTTCACACCAAGAAAAACTGACCTTTCCTTCACACCAAGAAAAACTGACCAACTGACCAGGTAATCAAGTAACATCCATCCTACCTGTATCCCACACCTGTTTCGTCCAGGGAGAGACTAAGGTACTAGATTAATTGCTCACTTCTTCGCTCACGCATCAAATATTAAGTTTTGAAATTCTCCTGCTTACGTTTTGTGTTTATTTACCTGTTGTACTCACCACTCACCTGGCTTGTTAGTTGAGAAACATTTGGTGCTTACTAGTATGCTGTATTTGGTTGTCTATTGTACTCACCACTCAAATGGTGGGGAAGGGAGTGGAGGTCGTTAGTCAGGAAATATTTGGTTGTAATCTAACCGAACTTGGCAATGTTTGAGCTTCATTATCTCTCGTGCGAGTGTTTTATCAAGTGCAGGCCAAATATTGGGTCCAATGTTTGTATAACTTATGATTACTGTGAAACACTCCATCAGCGCAACCCAGGAAGATGCTGCGGTTCTTCAGGAGATAATAGAAAAACTGGGTCAGGTTGTATTTTACTTCTTATTCGACGCTTTTTTTGCTTCAGAAAGTAGAGTTAGTGACTACCTCGTTGATCGGCGCTGAATTGATTGCGGTTCATTCAGTGAGATGGTGCTAGTCGTCGTGAATTTATAACGTACTGTGGCTTCAGTAAGTATATGGTGTATTACATAAGAACATACGAGGGAAGCTAGAAGAACTCATTATGATTACACGTGACAGTCCATATACAAAACATTCCTACCCATATCCCTCTCTACTTCAATACATCAATTTATCTACGCAGTCTTTTAATCTGATCAAATCTTTGCATTTTTCGTTTTGTATTTTGTTTCAGAAGATGACTTACTATCTCTTTCTTTGTACCCATCACCAACTATCTGCGTTTGTCCCTATACACAGCAGGAGACTTGTGGTAAAGGTCAAGAAACAACACCAAAAGTACTGGTAGTAATAGTAGTAGCAGCAGTAGTAGTAGTAGTAGTAGTAGTAGTAGTAGTGGTGGTGGTGGTGGTGGTGGTGGTGGTTTTGATGGTGGTAGTAGCAGTAGAAGTAGTAATATATGACAGTATTAGCTTTATACTCCGTGCCATTATCAGGGTCATACACTGCCTGCATGGGATCGATTAAACGATTTCTTAACTTCCTTCCAAGCTTGAGGCGTGAAAGTTATTGTCTTCCAAAGTACTCCAAGTTATTAGATCTTTAAAGTTTATAAAGTTTGTCTCTCCAAGTTAGATAGCGTCTTTAATTTATAGAGGCAAGGCAGCCACTCCTCGCCGCCCTCTCGTTTTGGGAAGTAAATGATACAGGGATGTTGTATATTTAGGGACTTTCATTTTTAAAGGCGGTATAAAGTTCTGCGGGAGGCTGGGAGGTGGTGGTGGTGGTGGTCGTGGCGCATCTCTTTCTCCACTTAGCTGGTCGTGTCGGTCATGAATTCCTCAGCCTTCACACGGACTTCAAACAACACAGCATCTATAAAACAGAATCTGGCACTCTTTTTCTGGTTCCCTCCGCAACACGATCACCAGATTGAAGGTGTAGTGGCTTACCAAGCGTGCTGATCGTTCGCACACACGCGAACACACGCGAACACACACACACACACACACACACACACACACACACACACACACACACACACACGTCCTCCACTGAAATGTAATACCTTTTTAGATTTGCTTCGAAATGGTCAGTATCTTTATCAGAAGTGAGGTACATAAGTTGTGTGTTACTTTAATGATTTCGTAAATTCGTCTGTTTGATACGTTAGGCGCGCCGCATGGTGAAGATAAATGTGTTGTGTGAGTGGAGAGTCTGGCGGTGGTGAGAGGAAACACGGAATGAAGCACAAATATTTTATTTCCCCAAGGACTTAGTTTGTCGCGTTCCTCAAAGACCGTGGAATCATAATAATAATCATCCCACGCCTCAAAGAAACAAGCAGTCAAGATAAAAGTATTTCTTTATCACACGTTCCCTCCCACCACCACCGCCACCACCTCCACCCCAAACACCACCACCAGCACCACCACCACCGCCACTGCCGCCGCCACCACCACCACCACCACCACCACCACCATATCCCACTCACTTGTCTCGCCTCTGCATCTTACTGGCTAGGGCCATCTTACCTTTCCGCGCGAGGATCGATTCTGTAGTCTGATCTACGTCATTACGAGATTGTGCTGGCCGCCATATCCCCTGCGATCAATATGTACATACACGTGCTTCTCATCCTGCTTGCCAGCGTGTCTGCTGCGGCGTTGGCGGAGATTTATGAAGATAAGACAAATTTATGGATGGGATGATAGGCGGAAATAGACTGGTACGTTTCCTGTAGGGACTGCCACGTGTACGCCTGGTGGCTTTTTGCAACTTCAATTTTCTTATGTTCTTACGTTCTCGTGTTATGAGTGTGGCACGTGGTTACTTTGACTGTCACCAAAACAAGGTGGAGAGAGTAAAACGACACACGAACTTTGAAAATAAGGGAAACTGCAAGAAGCCATCAGGCCTAGACTTGCCAACTGTTGTATAAAACGTATCTATCGATCCTATCTCTATTCATAAATTTAGCTAATTCCCTTTTTAAATTTCCGTAATTGAGAAGCAACGAATGAAAGTAAGAAGCGATGAGAGAAGGTAAGAAATGTTCACTGCGATAAGGAATGTTCCTGATGCAAATATCAATTCACCATCCCTAGCCACAAATTTATTTAATCCTTTTTTTTAAATTTCCCTATTGACTCTGTACCAACAAACTGATTACCGAGTCTATTCCAGTCAAGACCCACACTGTCAAGCAACCCTTTTCCCTTCCACTCACAGTCCGCATGCAACCGTCATCCCCTGAAAGTTTGGGAATGCGTTACAATTCTCTACACGACAAAGTTTCTCAGGGAAGTTGTTTAGCATTGCAGGTGTCAGACATCATGGGATGAAATGTGCAACAGCTCACCAGTAAATCAACACCGCGTACCAGATAGCGGCGGTGTTTGCGAGTTTCAGTTATTATGTTCATTACTTGTAGTAGGGAAGTTAGATGTAGATTCTTAGTCTAAGTGGAATTACTCCCTGCGCGTAATCACTATGTTGACCTGGGATTAGATGAAGAATGTGATGAGACGGTGGTGATGATTGGGACATGAGAGAGAGAGAGAGAGAGAGAGAGAGAGAGAGAGAGAGAGAGAGAGAGAGAGAGAGAGAGAGAGAGAGAGAGAATGATAGACGCAGATATACAGATAAAACATAAAAAAATCAGAAAAAAAAAAACAGACACAAATAAACAAATAAACAGAACATCTAGATGACAAACCATACCTGAGCACACGAGCAGTAACACAAAGAAAAAGAAACAACACTTGGCTTCTTCACCTCCGTCAGTGTGACTAGCGGCGTGCCGTCAGCGTCCTACTGTAAGGGGGGAGGACAGAGACATGCCACGTGTATCGCCATCACTCCCCTATCCCCACATATCTCCTCTGTCCCTGACCCCTCACACATTACGTACGTCATCCTCCTCCTCCTTTCCCTCTCTTTTCCTTCTCCCAAGTTCCATTTGTCCCTGACCCTCATACATCACCTCCTCCTCCTCCCCCTCCTTCACTATCCTCTCTCCCCTTCATTCCTCCTTTCCCCTAACCCTCTATGCCCCTGACTCTGCACACATCACCTCCTCCTCCTGTCTCACCTCCCTCTCTCCTGCCACTCTCCTCCTTACGGTCTGAGCCAGTCATGAGCGCAGTAACTAGGCCAGTGGGGATCCGCCGAGCCGAGAACCATTACTCCTGACCAATGGGGCTGAAGGTGAAGGCAGCCAATGGGGTGGTGGCTGGTGCCCCTCGCGTCACTGTCCGCTGCGATCGAATGAATGCTGCAAAGGATCTTTTCATTTTTTTTTTTATATGCTTAAAGAAGGCCTGCCAGACACACAAAAACGTATAAAAATGAGTAGATAAAAAAGGCCTATTTTGTCGTATCAATGTCCGCTACAATTAGGTGAATAATGGAAAAGATTCTCTCTCTCTCTCTCTCTCTCTCTCTCTCTCTCTCTCTCTCTCTCTCTCTCTCTCTCTCTCTCTCTCTCTCTCTCTCTCTCTCTCATATACGTGAAAAAAGCTGACTTAGAAACAAAAATGGGAAAAGGAGCCTGCTAATTTGTCTTTTTAAATCCCAGAAAAGTCAATCAGACAAAACAGCTCTAAATTGAGGCTTGTTTAGTTCCGATCTACACGTAACAGAATAATAGTAGGTCATACATATTTTCTACTACCGTGGCTTGAAAACGAACATTATTCTCTAATTTCCTTGCATTTATTATCAGATATGATGAAGATTCCCTTTGACCTTTCGTTTATTCTTCTGTGAACTCGTGTAATGATGGAATGTTCCCCGAGAGTTTCTCTGTGTGTGTGATCTGACTTATTTATTCATTATTTCTATACAAGAGCACAGTAACACAAGCGTTTACAAAGCTCCTGTTCTTTACTAGTACTTCTTCACAAATGATAAGTGCGGTGTACAAAGAAGTACAAGTAAAAAAAAAAAAACAACCGCACTTCTCTTGATTTCCTATAAAAAAAAAAGAAAAATGCAATAATCAAGAGAATGGAGAAAGAAAAAGAGAAAGTAAATGAGAGAAAATATATACCAATACTTTACGAGGAAATGTTTAAACAAGCTACATATTTCTGTGTGAAATTATTGAGGAATGTTTGAATCTATATGTAACTGTGTGTGTGTGTGTGTGTGTGTGTGTGTGTGTGTGTGTGTGTGTGTGTGTGTGTGTGCGTGCATGGGTGGGGGTGGATGGGTTGGTATGGGTTGTTGTGTGTATGTGTGTGTGTGTGTGTGTGTGTGTGAGGGGGGGATGGGTGAATGGTTGGGTTTGGGTGTGTCAGTGTGTGTGTGTCTGTGGGTGGGTGGGTGTAGGTGTGTGGGTGGGTGGGTGGATGGATAGTTGGGTCTGGGTGTGTGTGTGTGTGTGTGTGTGTGTGTGTGTGTGTGTGTGTGTGTGGGTGGGTGTGGGTGGGTGGGTGGGTGGATGGATAGTTGGGTCTGTGTGTGTGTGTGTGTGTGTGTGTGTGTGTGTGTGTGTGTGGGTGGGTGGCTGGGTGGCTGGGTGGAGGTGTGGTTTTGATGTAGAATTAAATGTGAATTTTAATTGCTGGGGTTAAATTATTTTCCATTTGCTCCTCTTTGGCGCTTTAATGGAGCTAATTACATTTGCTATTGTTGTTGTTGTTTTTAATATTTTTATAGTAGTAATAGTAGTAGTAGTAGTAGGAGTAGTAGTAGTAGTAGTAGTAGTAGCTGCAGGAAAAGCAGGAGCAGCAGCAGCGGCGGCGGCGGCAACAGTAGTAGTTGTAGTAGTAGTAGTAGTAATAATATCAATAGTAGTAGTAGTAGTAATAGTAGTAGTAATAATAGTAATAGTAGTAGTAGGAATAGTAGTAGTAGTTGTTGTTGTAGTGGTAGTAGTAGTAGTAGTAGTAGTAGTAGTAGTAGTAGTAGTTGTTGTTGTTGTTGTTGTTGTTGTTGTTTTTGTTGTAGGTAGCAGCAGCAGTAATAGCAATAGTAATAGCAGTAGTAGTAGTAATAATAGTAGTAGTAGTAGTTGTGGTGGTGGTAGTAGTAGTAGTAGAAGTAGAAATGGTAGTAGTGAAGTCATGAGAGAGAGAGAGAGAGAGAGAGAGAGAGAGAGAGAGAGAGAGAGAGAGAGAGAGAGAGAGAGGGATTCATTAAGAGGGAAGTTCTGTCTGATTTCTTTCATGTATTTTTTTTTAACGGGAAGATTCACACACACACACACACACACACACACACACACACACACACACACACACACACACACACACACACACACACACACACACCAACAACAACAACAACAACAACAATAATGGAAGTAAACATGTATTTATTTCCGTCCGGGCTGCAAAAAAAAAAAAAAAACGAGGATGACAAAAAAAAAAGAAAAGTAATGGCGTACTCTCGTTTGATGCTTCGGTCATGTTTATTTTTTCCCTGGCATCGCTCCCAGCCAGACTCTTTAAGGACACACTCACACACGCAACCAAAACTTTTAATTAAGGTTTATCAAGGGAGGTTGCTGGAAAGAGAAAAAAATAAAAATAAATAAAATAAAAAAAAAAGAGAAGAAAAAGATGGATGCAGCTTGACAGAGGAAAACCGGCTCCTGTGAAACATGAAACAGAAGGAAGGTCACGGGATGCGTAAAAGAGAGTGACTTGAATATCATCAGTACTTTTCACACGTGTGGTTTGCGTTGTGGTGGTGTGGTGGGATGGCTTTGCGTGCCTCAGGTATGACAAGTGTTGGTGTAGGGAATGAAGGTGTAGAGTAGATAGTGTAAGTGGAAGGAGTGTAGATGTAGCCAGTGTAGGTGAAGGAAATGTTGGTGTCGGAAGCGTATACAGAGAAAGTGTATAGAAAAAGAGAAAGAAAAATCTAGATTCTTTTAAAACAAGTGAAGATTGTTAGGGCTAGGTTTATAGTTATTGTTGTTGTTGTTTTTGTTGTTACTACTGTTGTCATAATTATATTAGATTTTCCTCCTCCTTCCCCTTCTCTCTGTCTGGCCTGTGCGTGCTGAGGTAAAGCGAATGTGGATGTTAAGTAGGTTGATTTATTATTTATATTTCGAGGATGCAGAGAGGGATATATATATATATATATATATATATATATATATATATATATATATATATATATATATATATATATATATATATATATATATATATATATATATATATATATATATATATATATATATATATATTTATTATGAGAGAGATTGTACATATTTTCTTCATTATGTAGTATTACAATCATTTTAATTTTAACCTTTCTTTTTAAAGTAATTAATTTGTTATTTGATAATATGTCAACTTTTGCCGGCTGCAGTACAGGTGTCAGGGGGTGCCGGCAGTGTGGTGCTGGCGGCGCTCGGGTGTGTGGCTTGTCCGGTTCGAAATCTTGCCACTGAACAGGGCCGTGCGTAAATCTTGTAAAAAGACAGAAACTCTAGTGACCTAGTGTTTCTCCATCCCCTCTAATTCTTACTGAACTAAACAGAAGCAGAGAGAGAGGGAGAGCACTAAACAGAACCAGAGAGAGAGAGAGAGAGAGAGAGAGAGAGAGAGAGAGAGAAGAATACTATATGGTGAGAACAGCGGTGACAACTTCGTCAACCTCACCGATTCATCATAACAAGGTAAAGGAAGTATAGGTGTAATCATTATTTCTCCTCATGAGTATTTGTGAAATGATAACATGATTCGTTTCTGTGTTCGACTGTCATCCGGGTTAGTCATTTTGTCATCAATGTATAGTGAATAAGAGTCTGTTGAAGTTTACGCATGTCGTTTTCGTCGTTTTCCTTTTTCTATTTACTTTCTGGGATTAACCACTTATCAGATTGGTATTTTCTTCCCAGAATGCAAGATGAATGCGAATCCATAGAGTTTCATGCGTGTTATTTTTCTTCTTCCTCTAAGGTCATAAAAGGGATGATTTGATTCGTTTCATATTACCAGAGTTCCATGAGCTTTCGGATTTTTCATTTTGTCCACAGAATATAGAGTGAATGGAAGTCTATGGAGTTTTGCGAGCGTCATTTTTGTCTTCGTTTCCCATCATAAAAGGCAACATTTCATTCGTACTACACTGGCAGACAGGGTTCAACGGCACTTGGGGTGCATCATTTTGCCCTCAATTAACGCAAAGATTACGTGAATAAATGTATATACACATACTAGTTTCCTTTTGAACTATTGTTGTCTTCTTGTGAAATGATGATGAAGCTGTGCCTTGTTTGTGTGTGTCTGTGTGATCAACTTGACTTTCGTGATGGGTTGTCAGGTTGCCCGTCCACCTGGCCGCCCCTCCTGCCTGTTTGTCTTGCCGTCAGTCAAACACCATCAGCCTCTAGTCCTGTGTGCCTCTCTCCCTGTATCGTCAGTCTTTCATTTCACTACCTCGTGCCTTCCCTTCCTCCCCTGCCTCCCCATCCCCTGCCTCTGTCTCTCTACCCCCTTTAGGGCTTATAGGGTCATGGTTTGAGGTGCAGGGAGGGTCAAGGAGGGTCAGGGAGGGGGCGGTGATGAAAGAGGATCATTTTAATCGTCACCGAAAGATTTGTACGAGTGGAATGACCAGAATCGTTCAGTGTATTTGAGAGGCCGCGTTTCATGTTTCCACCTCCTCCCCGAGGCTAAAAATAATTACGGGAGAGTTTTTATCTCCCTATTTTTTTTTTTCTTATTTATCTTTGGGATTGAGATGAAATAAAAAATGTGATAGTGTCGGCGGGTAAAAAAAAAAGTTGAAAATGGAAATAGAAGCGGCGGCGGCTTACACTCCGGGGCGTTGAAATTTTATTCTCCTATATTTGTTTTTTCTATGAGTAATTTTTCTTGTATCCCGTTATTTTTCCCTTGTCTCACTTGTCCCCGGCCAGCTGCCACACCTTGCAGCTCACCTCACATTTCCTATATTGAGAGAAACATTAAGAAGAAAGAAAGGAAAATCGAGGCTAAGAGAGATTTTACCCTCTTCCCGAAATTTCTGTCTGCCACCTTGAGTAGGAAAGAAAGGAAAAATGTACGTCAAGAAAGGATTCTGTAAAAGATATTCACAAATATAAAGAAAAGAGGGAAAAGGAAACGAAAAAAAACAGCTTGTATTCACCACACGCGTCTAATACGATGAAAAAAAAAAAAAAAAAAAGATAAAGTAACAAAAGTAGCACATAACAAAGAAAACTCGTAAGAAAAATATCATTCACCGCACGTGTCCTTGGAGTAAAGTGGAAGAAAAAATAGGAGAAAGAAAGGAAGACAATAGTACACAACAAAGAAAACTCCTGCAAAAAAAAAATATCTACGTACTTTTATAAGCAAGAAGCAAAATATAACAAACTGAAGCAAAAATAAATAAATAAATAAAAATAAAAATAAATAAATAAACTGAAAAAGTAACAAATCCATCACATTTCTTGTCTGACTGATGTGTATGTTGCGTTGTGTTCATTTGCGTTGCTTTCCGTCGCTTTGAAACACACCAAGAGAAAAACAGCAAAGGAGAACAGAAAAAAAAAAAACACTCCAGGTTGAATATTTGCCGCCTTTACAGCTGCCTTCACTATTAATCTGAACAAGGCACGAGTGTAGCGAAGCATCGGATAAATCTTGACTTTACAACGAGTTCATTTTTCTTGCTTATCGTGGAGAAACAAGCGGGGTGGTGCAAGGTAGTGATGGTGGTGGTGGTGGTGGTTTGTGGTCCTGGCCGTGGTGGTGTCGTGGGAGGGAAAAACATGGTTAGCGGTAGTGGTGGAGTGTTTTCGTGGTGTTGGTGTTGTTGGCAGAGAGAGAGAGAGAGAGAGAGAGAGAGAGAGAGCCGAGGTGGTGGTGGCGGTAGTAGTAGTAGTGGTGGTTGTCTAAGGTAAGGTGTTCAGGTATATTCAGGTAGAGCGAAGGTGTGTCCGTACAGGTGTGTGAAGTCAACGTGATGTGCTTACTAATGAGTCAATTTAGGTCAGGGGAGGATAAAAATAACATGGTGGTGGTGATAGTAGTGGTGATGGTGGTTGTCTGAAGCTAGGTGTCTAGATATATACTCAGGTAGAGCAAAGGTGTGTGTGTGTGCAGGTGTGCACGTACAGGTGTGTCGTATCAACATGATGTGCTTACTAATGAGTTTATCTATTCATATATATTTTAATTCATGTGCATGTTTAAAATTCACTTGTGTCCTCACCCGGTATTATCCATCCTTCGTCTATATCCCTCCTTCGTCCTACTTTCTTGTGTTTTCTCTGTTTAGTTTCAGTTCACGTAAGCTTCGATCGCCCTCCTCCGTAAAACGTGTTCCGTGCATCAGCTTCGCCTCGCCACGTCACCACACCCGCCGACTGCTGGGCCACGCGCGGGTTAAAGTGGTGATGGCAGCGTGCGGGTCTCTGTCTTACTGGTGGCACGGCTGACTGGAGGACTGGTGGGCTGGTGGGCTTGCTCGTCAATTTTTTTTTTTTTTTTTTGGAGGGTTGCCATGTTCGAGACTCGGCAGTCTTTATCTATTTAATTATTTATTTATTTATTTATTTTACGTGTCAAGGAATCTGGTACAATAATGGGGAAAAGTATGTTTTTTTTTTTTTTTTAAGGGGTTATCATGCTTAAGATTCACTTAGCAACCTTTGACGTATAAGGGAAGTTTTTCTTTTCTTTTCTTCTTTTTTTTTTCGACTGTCAAGGAGTCGGATCAAGGGCACAAGAATAAAAAAAAAAAAAAATCTGCTCATTATTCCATTCCCCAAAAAGTTAATCAGTCATATGGGATTCGAAAAGATTGGTCAGTTTAGTTACTTGCCTTGGTGCTCCTTTCCTGATACAGTTCAATCGTAGCGTTGGTTTGTATGTGAGAGCAAAGTATTATGTGCAAACCTAAATTCCATCTAGTCGCCAAATTAAACATCCGTCATGCATAGGTTTGTTTTTAAAGGCCACAGAGATCATAACTTGCGTTCCATTGTATGTTTTTTTCCCCTCACCGATAGTGTGGAATCCTCGTCATTCATCATTTGAGTCATAAAATTACCTTTAAGAACCTCTACTAATCTCCACTAGAGTCTGTAAGAATGAATTGAACCAAGAAATTAAGGCGTTTGAGAATATTGGTTGTAGAGTTTGCTGTCGCTCTCTCTGTATGAAGTGACAGAATTCAATATACACGCCAGCCTGTTTTAATCGCGGGAAGGTTTAAGCATTGCGTTTAATGGCTAATCGCGTGGGTAATGCAAAACTAACGATTAGCGTAATGCATTAATCTCCCTGGCCGTGTGTTCAGCGAGGGGTCGGAGGTGAACGAGAATTACAAAGTTAATCCCCGACATCGAGAACTTTACCCATGAAGGAAGATGAAAGGACCTGAATTTGCATTTAGAAGAGAAGATGGTGAGAGTGAAGCGACATTACTAAACTTCGTAGATGGGAAAATAGCGTTGATAAACAATGGACATCAGCAGACACTTGCACGAGGAGGAGAGTTATAATGGCGTTGTTGGGACGTAATGGTTGCCGAAGACGTAACGCTTGATGAAGTGGAGGAGCAGATGGATTGAAAAAAAAAAAAAAAAAAAAAGAGAGAAAGCTGGCCAGCGCTTTTCGTTTACATATTCTACTAAAGTTTTATTCTTATGGTAAGAATTAAGATCTAAAGTGTGACATACTTGTAAGTCAGGTGTTGTCCTTGATATAGTAGAGGTGCAGATGAATACAAAAAAGAAGCTGGATGAGAGTTTTCGTTTATTTTAATGAAGCTTTATTGTTAGAACTGAAATGCAAACTGTGACATAGTAAGCCGGGTTATCAAAAATTTCCCTTCACCTGAAACTTGTATGTAGAGGAAAGCTATCTTGTAGAGGAAAGCTATCTTGTAAAGTTATTTCATTGATTATTGATGAAAAGTGAAGGAGAATAAGGATCTTCATACTTTTCTCCAGTAAAGTCACACAGGTGTAAGTTAATCACTTATAACCAGGGAATAGAGTGATAAGATAGAACGGAGGTCAGTAATTGATGAAACGAGCAAAGATGGTAAATATGTGTAGATAATTCAACAAGCCTGAGTGAGTGGAGGGGAGGCGTGGCGATCAGCTGCCGGCCTATGATGCTGTGCAGCACGCCAGGAGAGGTGACGGATTTGACAGAACGTTAATCCCTTCCTCATTCATTTCAATCACTCCTCCCTCACCCTCCTTAATCATCCCTCCCTCACACTCTTCAGTCACTCCGCCCTCATACTCCAGCAAAACATTATAACATGCATTCTAATACCGTTTACATAAAAGCCAATACTTTGACGAACCTGACAAAATGTATTAAATAGCATGATTTTTTTTTTTTTTTTCATGTCAGGATCAGGCAAATTTAAATCACACTTATTTATTTATACCGATGATTTTCGTCCTGTGGCATCGTGTATTACTGAAAACTTTCTTTTTGTTTATTTTATTTATCTATTTATTTATATTTTTTTCTGCATTTAGACTTGCTTTGAAATTACTCACACAAAATATCATTGCTTATTAACACTTGAATACACCTGACATAGAACCATTTTCCGAAATGTTTCATCATCGCATCCCAACTATTTTTAAAAAGCTATGTTTGAAGTTATACTTTGCTTTTACGGTTCCAGTGATAGATTAACAACATTTCTACAATACTAAGAGGAGAAACACACTTGAAAACGTCACTGATGATTTCTTTGGCCTTTATATACAGTTGAGACGAGAGACCAAAGCGTTTCTGAATACTGGTTATATTTCTAATTCCACACTTGTCAGAAACATCGACCTCTCATGAAACAGGGAAGATGTGTAGAGACAACAATAAAGAGTATGGAGTGAAAGCCCTCGTGTCAAGCAGATGGTTCCCTCAATGACAGCTAATCTGGCACATAGATGCAACAATCAGCCAGGTGTATGGTTCGAGTGGATACAGGAAGTTATTATGTACCTTGATGTATTTAAAAGCATACGGTGGTGACGATTCTCTCTCTCTCTCTCTCTCTCTCTCTCTCTCTCTCTCTCTCTCTCTCTCTCTCTCTCTCTCTCTCTCTCTCTCTCTCTCTCTCTCTCTCTCTCTCTCCAAGCACACACACACACACACACACACACACACACACACACACACACACACACACACACACACACACACACACACACACACACACACACACACACACACACACAGACAGAGAGAAAGAGAGAGAGAGAGAGAGAGAGAGAGAGAGAGAGAGAGAGAGAGAGAGAGAGAGAGTGAGAGAGCACATGTGTTACTGACACAGAGGAAGGTAACAAGTGTACAGGTGAGGAGAGGTGTGACATGAATTGGTTGAGCGTTGGCCAGGTGTGAGTTACTGCAGGTGTACATGAAACGTGTGGCGGAAAAGCTTCACCAAGGCTAATGGGATGCCTCGAATGTTCAGGCGTGAAAGGCAAACACAACAAACACCAATACTAGACTAACTGGCATCTAACGTGTAAGGAGAGAGACATAGGATAGCAATCACAGGTGTTTTTGTGTCTTATCTCACCTGTGTTTAAAGGGACTGGTGGGATAGTAAAATGTACTGTAAGCCACAGGACCAGAGGAAGATAATCAAACGAACCTCTTTTTCTTTTAAACCAGCATGGAAGAGTCAGGCGTATAAGAACATAAGGGAATAAAAGAAGCTGCGAGAAGCCATCAGGCTTACACAATCCCTGTGTGAAATATTCCTACCTATTTTCATTTATAAATTTGTCTTAGCCTCTTTTAAGACTCATGACTGTGCAGTAACAACATGATTACTTAATCTATTTAATTTATCTACCATTCTATTTGTGAACCAATTCCTTTCTATCTCCTTATCAACCCTGGACTGTTATTTCTTGTCCTATCCTGATTACTGACCCTGAGGATTTTGCTCCTGTCACTCTTATTTTATATGTTCTTATCTTTTTTTTTGTTACTTTTATGAATACGAGGAGATTATATACGAAATAAGGTGTCGAGTTATTCAGAATTTAGAAAAATCATGTTGTGTTAGTATCTTCATTTTTTTTTTTTTTTTTTTTTTGCGGTGGAGTCAATGCGCGTTGCAGAGAAGGAGGTCGAGTAGGCGCAATTTGACCTCCGAGGCTCGTTCAGACCACGAGTAGCATTGCACAACACGGAGCTTTCTCTCTCTCTCTCTCTCTCTCTCTCTCTCTCTCTCTCTCTCTCTCTCTCTCTCTCTCTCTCTCTCTCTCTCTCTCTCTCTCTCAACACTTTAACACTCTAACTTTGTATTATATTTGCCTTACACATTAAACTTACAAATAAGCATAAATAATAAGCATACATGACAAGTGCAGCCTTCGCCATCAGTATAACGGGTGCTTTTGATCTTCCTGAGTCTCACAATTAGTCCCTCTCGAACAACTGCCATCACAGCACTCTCCTTTGTTAGTAAGCTCTCCAGGACCCATTATAATGTAAGGAGAATTAAATGTGAGCGATGATGTGGGAAGCTCGCGGGGGAGGGGAAAATGGACAGATTATCTCCCTCCCCCCTCACCGTGCCTGACAATTACTGTTACTGATTCAAAAACTGAGCATAGCATCTTCAGGGCATGGGGCAATTTACCAGTTTTTAATACGTCCCATGGCTGTAAATCGAACATTGGAGCTTTACTTTGTGGGTGCGCTGTGATGTTTATAGTTCGTCGATATTTTTTTTTTTTTCTGCCATTGAGCTAAATTTGTAATGTTCATGTTTCTCTCTTTTTTTTTTTTTTTATTAGATTCTGGTGTGCTTTTTTTTTTTATTAGATTCTGGTGTGCATTTCATTCTTCTATACGAGTATTACTTACCGCTATGAAATAATGCTACTGTCAGTTAAAGAGTTAAATTTGTAATGCTAATGCTTCTCTCCTTTTCTCAGATTGTGGTGTGTGTTTCGTCCTCCCTAACTACAACAACAAACCAGCAACAAACCAGGGTAAGGGCCATGAGTATGTATGTATTCTGGGTTCCCATGTCAAATTTATCATAGTGTTAAATTGTCTTTTTTTATTTTTATTTATTTTTTTATTTTGCACTGCAAGAGTCTGGTTCTGGTGCAGCCCGTCATCTGCCGTGCGTTGGTCTCCTTTCTTTTTCTTCCTCTGTCTCTAGTTTTATTTTCTTGTTTAAGTTTATCCGATGGTTTGTCTTTATTTTTCGTATGTGGTTTAGCGTCTTGTGCCTCATCCTTCTCCGCTTACACCTTCTGTCTTTTCGTTGTCTTTTTTTTCAGTTCTTTTTTTCTCTATTTCTTTCTTTCTTCCTTTCTTCCTTTTTCTTTCTTCCTTCCTTGTTCTTGTACTTGTTCTCCTCCTCCTCCTCCTCCTCCTCCTCCTCATAGTATTTCTGATCTTAATTCTCATCTATATCTTCATCTTCCTTCTTTTGTTTCCCTCTTTCAGTCTCCTTTCCACAACAAAGGTGGGTCTTCTTTCATCTACTTTACTCCTCCCAGTCGTCCCCTCCTCCTCCTCCTCCTCCTCCTCCTCCTCCTCCTCCTCCTTTTCCTCCTCCTCCTCCTCCTCCTCCTCCTCCTCCTCCTCCTCCTCTTCCCGCGCCACCGCCCCCTCTTCTCTTTCCCTCCCGCACGATTAAGCCGGGAAGACCAAAATGTTTATCGCAGCGGGACAACATGAAAGATAAATTTCGGCAGTAAACTTTAGACAGTCTTTGTATCACAGCGACACGACCACCGGGCCTTAAACTTTTATCATTCAGTAATTTTGCCACAAGCACTCGGGGCCTGGGAGGGAGGGAGGGAAAAAGAGAGAGAGAGAGAGAGAGAGAGAGAGAGAGAGAGAGAGAGAGAGAGAGAGAGAGAGAGAGAGAGAGAGAGAGAGAGAGAGAAATGGAGCTAGATGTGGGGGAGAGAAATTAGAGAGTTTAGGTGGCAGAATGGGGATGGAAGGGAGTTAGAGAGAGGGAAAGAGAGAGAGGAAAAGAGGGCGGGAGTTACAGAGAAGGAGGAGAGGAAATGAGATAGAGAGAGACATGGGCAGAGGAATTAAAGGTTGGGTGGCAGGATTGGGGTGGAAGAGTGAGATGGGTGAGATGGGAGGGTACGTGAGAGGACAGGAAGAGGAGAGAGGCAGGACGGCAGGAAGCAAGGTTTGTTGGGTGATTTCATTAGTGTATGGGGACGTGAGATTGAGAGGGGGAGGCCAGGAACTGCACGGCTTAGGAAAGTAAGAGAGAGGTAAATGAAACAACGATATTCACAGAACACATCGATGAAGTTTAAGAGAAAAGTGAGTAAAAGAAAGAGAAGAAAGAAAACATAGAAATATATTGGATATATACTGACAAGCGACAAACACAAGATAAATAAAAAAAAAAAAGGATGAAGAAGAGGAAAACGAACAACTACCTGTTTGTCTCCTTCACGACCTCTCGTCTTCACCTGTCCTCTTGAAACTCACCTGGCGAACACACACACACACACACGACACACACACACACACACACACACACACACACACACACACACACACACACACACACACACACACACACACACACACACACACACACACACACACACACACACACACACACACAAAGACAGAGAGAGAGAGAGAGAGAGAGAGAGAGAGAGAGAGAGAGAGAGAGAGAGAGAGAGAGAGAGAGAGAGAGAGAGAGAGAGAGAGAGAGAGAGAGAGAGAGAGAGAGAGAGAGAGAGAGAGAGAGAGAGAGAGAGAGAGAGAGATACTGACACTGTACCCTAATTCAGCACAGTTCTACAGACACAAAACTAAACAAAAACTAACTCAAATAATACTATTTTATCACTTCTTGAGAAAAGGCAAATACTGACACAAGTATCTTAAGTTCTTGAAGGGGAGATTTTACTTGGCACGAGGAGAGAGAGAGAGAGAGAGAGAGAGAGAGAGAGAGAGAGAGAGAGAGAGAGAGAGAGAGAGAGAGAGAGAGAGAGAGAGAGAGAGAGAGAGAGAGAGAGAGAGAGAGACGGTGGAGAGGATGAAAGGAATCTTTAC